>NC_042971.1:34920620-35280620 GCF_901001165.1 Salmo trutta | reverse complement strand
GAAAAATAAATTGCTGTCATTACTTCTTTCCCCGAGAATAGAGGTATGCTAATTTCTCCTCCGTACAAAGGGAGTGGGAGAGAGAAAAAAGAGAAAACTTAACAAAATGGAAATACCTTTATAATGAGCAAAGTAAGAAAGCCTGAGATCAAGACTGACAGGCAAGGGCAGGCAATTTGTACGTCCTTTAAGCACAAGACGCCACGCTCCCTCACACTCACTGCACTACACAGGGAAAAGCAACCAATAATAATAACGCTAAAAAGATAAAAACATCTCTGACATAGGGAGCCGTCAGTCACTGATTAGTGATCATGGTGCGTTAATATGCAGTTATGCAGTGTGGCTCGGAGAGAGGAGCACCATCATTGGCAAATCTACTGTGTTCTTTTCCATATACTGAGTCCCATGTTGAAATACAGAGGCACTGCAGGGAGCCTAGGCTAGATAGTATCACTGTGAGCCAAAGATGATGAGGATGTCATATCTCAACTACAGTACTGTTATGGCTGCACATTTGAAAGTTGGATGACTACAGACATGACAGGTAGACATTTTATTTTATTATTATATTACATTATTCTCTACTGAAAAAAATATAAACGCAACATGTAAAGTGTTGGTTCCATGTTTTATGAGCTGAAATAAAAGATGCCGGAAATATTCCATACATACAAAAAGCTTATTTCTCTGAAATGTTGTGCACAAATTTGTTTACATCCCTGTTAGTGAGCATTTCTCTTTTGTCAAGATAATTCATCCACCTGACAGACCTGACAGACGTGGCATATCAAGAAGCAGATTAAACAGCACCTTGTGCTGGGGACAATAAAAGGCCACTCTAAAATGTGCAGTTTTGTCACACATCACAATGCCACAGATGTTTTGAGGGAGTGTCCAATTGGCATGCTGACTGCAGGAATGTAACCAGAGCTGTTGCCAGAGAATTGAATGTTAACGTCTTTACTATAAGCGGCCTCCAACATCATTTATGGAATTTGACAGTACGTCCAACCGGCCTCCCAACCGGATGTCACATGTAACCACGTCAGTCCAGGACCTCCACATCCGGCTACTACACCTGCTGAGTTTTTCTGTCTGTAATAAAACCCTTTTTTTGGGGAAAAACACATTCTGATTGGCTGGGCCTGCCTCCCAAGTGGGTGGGCCCCTGCCCAGTCATTTGAAATTCATAGATTAGGGCGTAATTAATTCATTTCAATTGACTGATTTCCTTATATGAACTGTAACTCAGTAAAACCATTGAAATTGTTGCATGTTATGTTTATATTTTTGTTCAGTATACATTATAATTATTCGAAAGGGTTTTAAATGATGAGTGCTCATGAAAAGGAGTAGGTATAGTATGCTAGCAAAAGCAGTGAAATCTAGTGCAATATAAAAACAGTACTGTAAATAGGAGAAATAACAGCAAAAACTATTTCAGAAGGGAAACAAAAAAAACGAGGGCATGAATATGTAAAAAAACAGAAAGCAATACTCTAGCCAGGCCCAGTGGTATTCACACAGCCCTAGCATTATACTGTATAACCCAGACCCCAGACCTCAGTGTTTAGGTTAAGTAACAGAGGATTGTCAAACATTACCCTCAGCGCTAAGAGCTGTTGATGCTGCCCTGTATCCGGTGAACCTCTAATTACCCTGACTACCCCTCCATGACCCCATCTCCCTCCACCTCCACCCCTCCATTTGGCTGAGTGCACTTACACATTCCCTACAATGTGTCCAAGCATCAAGGCTGTTGTTTATATCGGACTCAGAGTAGGAGAAAATTATTCTGTGTCCGTAAGCCTCTGTAGACTCCAGCTGAGAGTAATATCAGCCCAATAGACATAGGAGACAGGGAACAGACAGGGAACATGAGGAGAGATGTCCTGAATTGTCAATGATTCAGCTAGCTCTGCTCTGCTCTCCTCTCATAAGCAACATCAGTGTCTGTCTGTGTCTGGCTCTGCCAAACTCCCCAACAGAAACAACTATTGTCATAAGGAGTCTTGCCCACCACATCAAACAGAGATGCGTGAGAGAAATGCATGCCATGGTGTGTACTGTATCTACTCAGATACAAAACGTTTAGGCATAGAATCTGGAATCATGGAATCTGTGGTTCCAAATGCAAACAGATGCTACGTCAATCAAATAAATATAATTCCTCAACAACCATTCAGAGAGGCATGCTGAAGGGGGTTTATTTTAATTTCACATGTCTCTAACGTCAGCACTAGCCTCTGATCTAATATTCTCTCAAATGTCAACTTCTTCAATATAGATGGGCATTGTGCCATGCCATCCCTAGTCTGGTATTAGCCTGAGGTGCCGCTGGTCACTGTCCATGACCCTAGAATTTATGACAGTACCGTTGATATCTGCTTCATTTAAAGGGCCAGTGGATCTGAGGACTGGGATGGTTATCGTCCTGGGCCACATTTCCTGCAGAATCACTGAGGGGGTTAAAGCTGAGGGACTTCCTGGTTAAATAAAGGATAAATAGAAAGGCCTGTCTGTCTGCCTGCCTGCCTGGAAGCTAGTGGGACAGCAGCATGAAGGATTGCAGGCGGACAGAACAGTACATCACTGGGGCCGAGCTCCCTGCCATCAAGGACCTCTATATCAGGCGGTGTTTAAAGAAGGTCCGGAAAATCGTCAAAGACCCTAAACACCCGAGCCATAGACGATTCTCTCTGCTGCCGCACGTACCGGTGCCGGTGCATCAGGTCTGACACCAACAGGCTCTTGAACAGCTTCTATCCCCAAGCAATACGACTGATATACAGCTATCAAAATAGCTACACGGACCGAGTTTACCTTGTATCTTTTTGACCTTTTATTTCAGGATTTTGTCTCTCTGCACATTCACAGGGCCCTACATACTCATACACACTGTCACTCCAACACACACACAAACACTCACTCCATCATTTGCTCACTCACACATAATATGCACATACATTTATACTGACTCTACATACATGTACACCCACTCACATACAAGCTGCTGCTACTCTGTTTATCTTATATCCTGTTGCCTAGTCACCTTACCCCTATACATATCTATCTCCATCCAGTATCCCTGCACATAAATATGGTATTGGAACTGACTTTTTATGTATTTCCTGTATACAGTATGCTTACTTACTTACTTAGTGTATTTCATATTTCTTATTTCTCATTTGTTTTTTTCTGGTATTATATTGTTATTGATTATTGCATTGTTGGGTTTTGAGTTTGCAAGAAAGGCATTTCACTGTACTGTGACATTAAAACTTGAAATGTGAAAAGCTATTGCCAGAGTCCTCTCAGACTGTGCCACTTTGATGTGCCGCCTCTTCCTTTTTGGTCCCTCCCAGAGTAAAGCTGCGCGTCCTGATGGTTTTCTGATGCAAACAGTCGCATGGCAAAATGGTTTTTTCCCCTCCCGCTGCCTGCTCTTCCATCTGCTGCTGGGGCCTGGGCGCCGCCGACCGCCTGCCTGTCACAGTGTGCATGGAAATTAGCTAGGGAGGAGGCACTCGCTTGTGCTAATTACATTTTAATCATTGGAAATGTGTTGGCAAATCAAGGCTTGATTGCCATCTTGGAGCCCCGCGCTCCTCCCTGCAGAGCAGAGCGGAAGGGAAGCCTGCCTGCCATGGAGGCGTCTGAGTCCGGGCCTGCGCCTCCCCGCTCCTCCCTCCCTTTAACTCCCTGCCTCCCTCCCTCCTCATGCCTCCCTCCCACAATATGGCGATGTGCCGGGCCTACCACTGGGCTGGGCACTGGCGTGTTATTCACAGGGAATAGAGGTGATGGTGGTGAGGCTGGCAGGGATATGTGCCATGCTCATTCTCACATCCCCATGCCCACGCAGGGCACAGTCTGCCAGCCTGCCAGTCTGTCCCTGTCCCAGTACCACCACTGTGAGCTGAGGAACAGAAAATGGCAAATCTACCCTGGTAGTAGGGGGAGACTGATGAGCTCAGGGTTTACAACACATGGATCACAGTCAGGACTGAGGACTGGAGCAGACTGGGCCAACAGGACATACTTACAAATTAGTTTCTGTCAAAATAAAATTGAGAGAGTGGATTGCTAATTTGAATGTCTGACAATTATGATAATACCTTCACTTCCGACAGAGAGAAAGAGAGAGGAAATAAGGGAGAGAAAGAAAGGAAGAGAAAGAGAGTTTTTGTCATTGTCAGCAACAGGACACTGGGCCATCCGTCTTGGAGATGGGAAGCAGATATACTGTCCAGTCAGACAGGCTGCTCCAGACAGACACACCAAAGGCCTGTGCAAATCAAATCAAACATCCACTTCCTCCAGGTACCCCGGCCATTAGGCTACCATAGATCTCAATGACAAAGCCCAACTGTAACTTTAGCCTCTAACTCAGAGGAATATTAGGTGTGAACTGAACGGCACAATATACCGGTAAACATTCTTTATGCTAATAACTCTTAATCTAAATCAGGTTCATTTGTTTCACATACTTACTACCAACCGCACTAGCGAATCACGCTAAAGGGATCACGGTGGAATGCATTTAAAATAAACCCAGACCTCAGGTAATTTTATCTCCATGTTCCTAACGCAGAAAAAACATTGAAAAACCTTGCATTTCCCCGCCAATATATTCTTAAAAAGACAGTTTTACAAAAACACTGGGTTCCCAAATGGAAGGAAATTCAACATGACATGTCTGACTAGGCTGGGTCATTAAAATAAAGCCAAGGTCTGTAGCGATGGCATCTAACATCTAATTTCCCCAGCATCTGCTTGATGTCTAGCTGTCATATAAAGTATGGAGGGGGAAGAGGGAAAAAATGACAACCACCCCCTACTAGCTGGAGGGCTTCAGACAGTCTGCAGCACAGCCACAGTGACATAAGGCTAACGTCTCCTCCACTGGCCAAGTGTGTCCCTCCCGTCAGACCAGAGAGAGAGAACGGAGAGGGAGGAGCTGTCTGCTGTCTGGCCCAATATAACCAGGCCTGATCCACCCGCCCGATGGCCTGTCCACCCTCCCGTCCACCCCTATCCAATTGCAGCAGGCCAACATCTGAAAGCAATTTTCTTTCAAATGTACAACTCTATCCAGACAACATTCATTTTGACCGCGAGCTGAACGCATTGGAATAGAGGAGGGATGGAGAGAGGGTGGAAAAAAGCACCCTCTATAAAATAATAAGAGCTTTATAGTCTATGACCTCTGGTTTCAATACCCGAGAGTGCAATATTAGGCACATTCCTTTAAAGTTGTTTTCCTCTGGAATCTGCCCGGGCTTATTGAAAGAGCATTGGAGAGAGAGAGAACTTTCTTGGATGAGGTTATTTTTTATTATTATGTCTATATTGGTTAATCTCTTATGGTTTACATTAGAACAACACCAATAATGGCAAATTAGAGAGTGGGATCTGTGTGTGTGTAAAGGGATTCCATTTGGATGTGTTAGCTCAGAAGTGTAAACGATGAATGCTTGAAAGGCAGACACCTCTTTGCAAAGGGGAAAATCACACACACACCATACACAGACATATTTCGCCTGGGGTAAAACGATGGGTTGCGGGGGTGGAGAAGGTGTAGACGTGTGTCTGTGGGTGCACGTGTGTGTGTTGGTATCTGCGTGCATATCGGGAGGAGGTGGTGTCATTCTTTAAAATAACTTGTCAGTTAAGCTGCTCTCCTCAGCAGATGTGCCGACAGAGCCCTGAAGTGGTGCTTGGCACAGACAGATGGTGCCGCAGGGCACAGCACTCAGCTGATCTACAGGGGTGGGCCCCGCCTGCCAGCCCCCGCCCGCCAGCCCCCGCCCGCCCACCCTACCAGGGACTGGGAGGGGGAGGAGGGGAGGTGGAGGAGGGAGGGCACTCTGCTTGTCTATCAGCAGGCGACAAATCCATCTGTTACACACAAACTTCAAGTTCAACATCTCAGAGTGAAGAGACATCTCAACATGGTTCTCTCAGTCACGGTGTGGGGCAGGGTGGTGCGGTGAGGTGTGAAGAGACATCTCAACATGGTTCTCTCAGTCACGGTGTGGGGCAGGGTGGTGAGGTGAGGTGAGGTGTGAAGAGGCATCTCAACATGGTTCTCTCAGTCCCGGTGTGGGGCAGGGTGGTGAGGTGAGGTGTGAAGAGACATCTCAACATGGTTCTCTCAGTCACGGTGTGGGGCAGGGTGGTGAGGTGAGGTGTGAAGAGGCATCTCAACATGGTTCTCTCAGTCACGGTGTGGGGCAGGGTGGTGCGGTGAGGTGTGAAGAGACATCTCAACATGGTTCTCTCAGTCACGGTGTGGGGCAGGGTGGTGAGGTGAGGTGTGAAGAGACATCTCAACATGGTTCTCTCAGTCACGGTGTGGGGCAGGGTGGTGAGGTGAGGTGTGAAGAGACATCTCAACATGGTTCTCTCAGTCACGGTGTGGGGCAGGGTGGTGAGGTGAGGTGTGAAGAGGCATCTCAACATGGTTCTCTCAGTCACGGTGTGGGGCAGGGTGGTGAGGTGAGGTGTGAAGAGGCATCTCAACATGGTTCTCTCAGTCACGGTGTGGGGCAGGGTGGTGAGGTGAGGTGTGAAGAGACATCTCAACATGGTTCTCTCAGTCACGGTGTGGGGCAGGGTGGTGAGGTGAGGTGTGAAGAGGCATCTCAACATGGTTCTCTCAGTCACGGTGTGGGGCAGGGTGGTGAGGTGAGGTGTGTAGGCGGCGCCTCAAGGTGGGAAGCATTTACTGAAGGTTAAAGGATTTAAATAGAAATACACACACAGACACACACTCAGACACACACTCAGACACACACGCACACACACACACACACACACACACACACACACACACACACACACACACACACACACACACAGCATCACACCTGCACCCCGTTTTCCTGTCTTGTCCAACGTAACCTAGTTGGGGAGTTGGGGCGCCAAGCAGATGCTGGCTTAATCAAAGATGAATGGAAGGATTTTGAGACAATTACATACATCAAATTGCATTGTTTGCGCCATTATGGCACGTCCCCTGAGACAGGTCCACTTGGTGTGAATTTTAATTAGTGCACACATGGCATACATTAATTAGCATTGATGTCAGTTGGCATCTTTACTGCAGCAATCTATTCTAACACACAGACAGAGGTCACATGCATACTGTGATTATGTCAATATCAGCCTCATTTGCTGCATGTGTTCAGGTTCATGTATAAAGACTTCAACTTATAATAGAATGCATCTGACTAAATCTGACTAAAAGGATATGCTAATTAAAATAGGAATATATTATTAAAAAAAAAAAGATGTACAATTCAGTTAATCGGAAGTCATTGGTTTGAAGTCATTGGCAAATTATATTTTTCCTGTTACTGCACGCAAACCCTACCTCTTAAAGATAGCTGCTGGTATTATTACTGAACCTGGGGCTCACGTTTTTAACTTGAGTCTCTTGACCAATTCCATATCCAGCATTTGGAAATCAGCTTATGTGATCCCACTACTAAAGGGTGGAGTCCCTCAGATGCTAATAACTATCGTCCTCTCTCTAAACTCCATATCCTGGCCAAAGTCTATGAATCCCTAGTGAACTCACAGTTAAAACACTTCTTAATTGAAAAGAACATACTGAGTGGGGTTCATTCTGGCTTTAGATCAGGGCACAGCACCACAACTGCAGCTATGGCAGTGGCAAACAACATCATTAATGCACTTGATAAAAAGCAACATTGTGCTGCTCTGTTTGTTGATTCATCAAAGTCCTTTGATTCGGTTGACCATGAATTGTTGCAAGCTAGACTCAGTAACATTGGTCTCAGTGAAGGGGCAGTAAATTGGTTTAAGAACTATTTTTCTGACAGAACACAATGTGTATATACTGACAATCACAAGTCTAGCTTTCTTGAGATTAATAGAGGTGTGCCCCAGATTTCCATTTTAGCTCCTGTGTTGTTCTCAACATTTTTTTGTGATTTGGGAAATGGGATGCAACCAGCAAAGTTACATCTATATGCAGATTATACAGTCATATATTCATGTGCTCTTTCTCTGGTTCAGGCTGTTGAGCTCCAGACTGCTTTTCAGTCACTGCAGGCCTCCCTTTATGGTCTCAAACTGGTCTTGTATGTAGAACAAACTAAATTCATGACCTTTACCAGAGGTAGAACTCTGTTAGAGAATGTTAGCATTGTCACATCTGGTGGCTTTATCCATTGAAAAAGTGTCATCCTACAAATACCTAGGTATTTGTTTGGATGACAAGTTGTCCTTTAAAGTTCATATGGATAATCTTGTGAGGAAGCTTAAATTGAAATTGGGTTGTCATTTTCGTAATGAGGCTTCCTTCCCGCTTATGGCTAGAAAGAATCTTGTTCAGGCCACTTTTCTCTCTGTAATTGATTATGGTGACTCGTTGTATATGCATGCAGCCTCCTCAGTCTTACAGAGACTGGACTCTGTTTATCATGCATCCTTGCACTTTAATATAAATGCCAAGTCACTCACCCACCATTGCACATTGTACCAAATGGTAGGTTGGACCTCACTTTATATGCGCAGAAAGCTACATTTGTATGTGTTCATCTACAAAGCCCTTCTGGGTAAACTCCCTCCATCTCTGTAGTCTGGTCTCCTTCACCACCAGCAGTTACCATACCCCGTCTGCTAGGTGGTTGCTACTTAAAGTCCCCAGGACATTTACAGTATTAGGCAAGACTGCCTTCTCTTCTTGTGCACCAGACGCATGGTATAATCTACAATCCATGCTTCGTCTACTGTAGATATGTCAGTGCCACTGAATTAATTTAAAATGTTGATGAAAGACTGTTACAGAAGAGTGTAAACGCTTTTTTTAGGCTGGATCATGTTTTAATTCTGTAATGTATTGATTGTTGCTGCCTTCTTTGCCAGGTCTCCCTTGAAAAAGAGACTCTGGGTCTCAATGGGCTTTTCCTGGTTAAATAAAGGTAAAATATTTATTTTTATTTTGAAATGAAACATAAATTGCTGTGAAAAGCGGTCGCTAAATGCAACAGTCATGTTACATTTATCCCGTCTTCCCTATGAACTCAATGTGAATGGTGAGCTCTAATTTGCCAGAAGAACTGTTGCTAAAATCTCTGGTTGTAAATTGGTGCAGTTTGGAGTTGAGAAATAAATGTTGGTGGAATACAAAGCTGTTGTCACGTCCTGGCCAGTATAAGGGCTAATTAGTATTGTAGTTTGGTCAGGACGTGGCAGAGGGTATTTGTTTTATGTGGTTCTGGGTGTTGTATGAGTTAGGAGGGTATTTGATTTAGTATTCCGGGGTTTTGGGCACTGGGTGAGTTTCATGAATTCTATGTTGAGTCTAGTGTGTCTGTTTCTATGTTTGGATTCATTGGGGTTGGGACTCTCAATTGAAGGCAGGTGTTGTCTATTTGCCTTTGATTGAGAGTCCCATATATGTGGGTGTGTTTGTCTTTTGTGGGAGATTGTTCTGTGTTTCGCCTTGTGCCTTACCAGACTGTTTTTGTTGATCGTTCGTGTTTTGTTATTTTTGTACGTTCATTTTGAAAATAAATAAACATCAAGATGAGCCTGCACATACCTGCTGCGTTTTGGTCCTCCTTAACCGACGACAACCGTGACAGCTGTGATCCTCTGTTTTTAACAGAGGCCATTAAAACTGCTTTAAAATGTTTTTTTCTACGACTGCATTAAGAAATGTTGTGCAATGACTGGGCATACGTTCTAGCCCTGTTGCACTTGCAATTTGAAAGCAACTCGAGGAATATTTTTTTCTCGCATAGAATGCGACAAGGTGATCAATTGAAAAGGTAAACTATTCTACTATGGGGTTGTCTGACTTTGCTGTTGGTTACTCGTTGTTGGCTGAGGAAAGTTAAATGTGGGCAACCATTTTTAATTAGATATTTAATTGTTGTAGGCAAAATTCACATTTTAACCCTGGGCGTACTTCCTATTCCGCCCCCACCTCCCCCCTCCCAGAGCTGAGGGTGGGATTAGGTGCTCTGTCTGGCAGGCCTCTAATCACTTAGCTCCTCACACCTGACGGCACACTATTAACTTTCACCGTCACTCGTTACCCTGCGGGTCGTTGCCCATCACATCAAGTTTTTATTAGGGAATTTTCCTCGTCATTAGCCAAGGCCTGGAATACGAACCAATAATATTCATACCTCCAGCTCAAAATGATGTCTGTGGATTTCCATCATCATTGCAGCCGCACAGCCTCTATCTCATGCAGCTGACACAGATAACAATCAGAAGTCCATAGTGTGTGTGTGTGTGTGTGTGTATTCTCCAGGTATCATTACGGCTCCATAAAGCTCCTCTATATGGCTGGTTCTGTTTAAAGAACAGGAAGAATGGAAGAGGAGGCTCAGAAGATGAGCGGAGTGCCAGCCAGCTGACACCAGCCTGAGAGGCTCTCCTGTTCTGCCAACAATCTGCCTCCAGTCCAATCCATAAAGAGGAGAGGAAGAGCGCTAGCTAGCTGTCAATGCTAACAGCCCCACAGACAGTCCTTGCCAAGTACACAGCTGAGACACACAATAGGCTAGCACAACTCCCTCACTGCAATTCACATTAGAACAAATACAGCTGCTGCTTTTTTCACTGGGAAATTGCTTGTAGCAAAGCTCCTTTGGGGAGGTTTGAAGTTTTTTCTTAATAACTGTGATATTGGAATATTTCAAGGAATCGGAGCACAGATGGGGCGACATGCATGCAGAGACTTGGCTTCCTCCTATATTACACATTTGTCCTAAATGTATTCTGTATTAATCTTCTATAGCCTACAGCATATCAATTATTTTTAAACCACAAATTCAGCATTGCTTACAGCATTATATCACATCTCTAACATCCAATCTTTTGCACTCTATTATGATGACATGATGGTGCTACATTCCTCAGCAATACTACAAGCCAAGTGACAGGGAGCTCCCTCTTTGTAGCCTTACCCAAGATGGCTGCTCTTCTGCACATGCTCAGACATGCTCAGAGGAGCCTAATCTAACATCCACTGTGAGAGGATTGTATAAGTCACAGCTCTGACCAATAAGAGTGTACGCTCAACCTCCATGCGGTGCGATGCTACCACGCAGGATAAGGCAGCTCAGAGCAGCAGCGGCACTAGGCGCTAGACTAGTACAGGCCTCTCATTCTGATTCCAGCTCATCTCTTCCCCACACAGCAGCCCAGTTGCCTGGTTGGCTCCATGGCTCCATGCAGGGGGAGGCTTTCCTATCCCATGGGCGGAACTGCAGCAGCAATTAGCAGACAGCTCCCTGACAGGCCAAGATAAACTTCCGTGAGTAGCACCAAGGGGGAACAGAGCAGCCTTCATTCTACTGTGTGGGATGACTTGAAACAAGCCATTTAGAACATTAATATGAAAGAGTGAGTTAGGAAAAATCGTGTGAGGAAAAAACTATCCCTCAAGTAAATAAATGATGCCATATTAATCAGAATCCTATTATTTATACCATTCAGCACAGTATAGTGCAGTAGAGTACAGATGTATAGTATTAACTGTAGTACTTTGGTAGCATATATTTTACTGGTTGGTGGAGGAGACTGTAACATGCCCAAGCAGATGCAGCCATGTAAATGTGTCTTTACAACAATCAGACTTCCAATGGCAAAATCACTGATTCGTTACTTTTATATTGTGATCAGGTAGCTGTCATGCTGCACATCAGAGTAGCCTTATTATGTAGGATGTAGTCAACTAAAAGCCACAGTCGAGTTACTCTGCCAAGATTGTGTCTACACCACATGCAAACAAGCAAAGATGAATAAACATTAGTTGTTGTCGAGCTGCCGCCACCGCGCCAGACTTTGAGCCGGCAGGCTTGTAAAAGATCCACTTTGTACAAAATAAAAAATATTTCATTTAAAAGACTGATGCAAGGCGAAATTATATTAAAAGGAACTCGTGCTTACTGTTAAAACAAATGACTTGCAGCGTGCTAAATTACATTTGCTCTTCCATTAGAGACATCAAACGTGCCCAACTCCAGCTCTTCTTCCTTTGCTAATTATCCCCTGCCTCCACCTCCTCCTCATAAACACTCTGTCTGCTTGTTTGTTTGGTACATGTATACGTTCCTCGGTCTCCCTCATCTCATCCTCCTCTCACTCTTTCTCTCCCGGTGGCCATGGTGGTGGCGTGCTGGGTGAGTTACCGGGCTCTAACGGAATCCCGGGGAACTGGGGACAGCGTGCGCTCATGAAAAACGTGGTCAATTAAAGTTGGATGAGCCCAGTGGGATCGTCCCTGGCGAAGGGAGGGGTGGAGGGAGGTGGCATAGCGCTGGTCAGGATGAGTGACACGCCCTCTGGATTGGATGAATTAGCATGCTAAGTGGAGGAGCATGGGAGCAGGCGGGTGGAGAGCGGCGGTCCGCGTCCCAACCATCTGACATCCCAACTCCCATATAAACAGACCCATTATGGACCAGCAGCCACGCCGGCGCCTCAGTCCATCAAACACCTCTACCTCTCCCTGGACACACGCGTGGAGGGTTAAGGGGAGAGGAGAGGAGTCTGTTTGCTTGACATTGCAATTCAAAAAGGTGAGAGAGTGTGCTACCTTTTATTAGGTAACCGGAAAACAGCTAAGAGAAATACAATATCATCATCCTTGTGAAAGAAGGCAGAGGATCAAAGAAATACAAGTAAACCAAGAAGAGGAAAAATAGTAGGGGTAGCCCTAATATCATGTCCATGTTGGGCTGACAGAAAGACATTTCCATGTTGGGCTGACAGAAAGACATTTACATGTTGGGCTGACAGAAAGACATTTCCATGTTGGGCTGACAGAAAGACATTTCCATGTTGGGCTGACAGAAAGACATTTCCATGTTGGGCTGACAGAAAGACATTTCAATGTTGGGCTGACAGAAAGACATTTCCATGTTGGGCTGACAGAAAGACATTTCCATGTTGGGCTGACAGAAAGACATTTCCATGTTGGGCTGACAGAAAGACATTTCCATGTTGGGCTGACAGAAAGACATTTCCATGTTGGGCTGACAGAAAGACATTTCCATGTTGGGCTGACAGAAAGACATTTCCATGTTGGGCTGACAGAAAGACATTTCCATGTTGGGCTGACAGAAAGACATTTCCATGTTGGGCTGACAGAAAGACATTTCAATGTTGGGCTGACAAAGACATTTCCATGTTGGGCTGACAGAAAGATATTTCCATGTTGGGCTGACAGAAAGACATTTCCATGTTGGGCTGACAGAAAGACATTTCAATGTTGGGCTGACAGAAAGACATTTCCATGTTGGGCTGACAGAAAGACATTTCCATGTTGGGCTGACAGAAAGACATTTCCATGTTGGGCTGACAGAAAGACATTTCCATGTTGGGCTGACAGAAAGACGTTTCAATGTTGGGCTGACAGAAAGACGTTTCCATGTTGGGCTGACAGAAAGACGTTTCCATGTTGGGCTGACAGAAAGACGTTTCCATGTTGGGCTGACAGAAAGACATTTCCATGTTGGGCTGACAGAAAGACATTTCAATGTTGGGCTGACAGAAAGACATTTCAATGTTGGGCTGACAGAAAGACATTTCCATGTTGGGCTGACAGAAAGACATTTCCATGTTGGGCTGACAGAAAGACATTTCCATGTTGGGCTGACAGAAAGACATTTCCATGTTGGGCTGACAGAAAGACATTTCAATGTTGGGCTGACAGAAAGACATTTCCATGTTGGGCTGACAGAAAGACATTTCCATGTTGGGCTGACAGAAAGACATTTCCATGTTGGGCTGACAGAAAGACATTTCCATGTTGGGCTGACAGAAAGACATTTCAATGTTGGGCTGACAGAAAGACATTTCCATGTTGGGCTGACAGAAAGACATTTCAATGTTGGGCTGACAGAAAGACAATTCCATGTTGGGCTGACAGAAAGACATTTCCATGTTGGGCTGACAGAAAGACATTTCCATGTTGGGCTGACAGAAAGACATTTCCATGTTGGGCTGACAGAAAGACAATTCCATGTTGGGCTGACAGAAAGACATTTCCATGTTGGGCTGACAGAAAGATATTTCCATGTTGGGCTGACAGAAAGATATTTCCATGTTGGGCTGACAGAAAGACATTTCAATGTTGGGCTGACAGAAAGACATTTCAATGTTGGGCTGACAGAAAGACATTTCCATGTTGGGCTGACAGAAAGAAATTTCAATGTTGGGCTGACAGAAAGACATTTCAATGTTGGGCTGACAGAAAGGGCTGGCTTGGGCCGATGGCAGTGAATGGCGTGCTAAGAGGCTGGAGCCTTACCATGCTATGCCAAATCCATGTCATCAAGCCGCTGTTGGACAACAGCTGGAAACTTTGGTAAATTAGACTTCAAATGGAGGAGAACCCCTGAAGGGAACACATAGAGCTGGCCCTAGATAAGTCAGGCTGCTAAAAAGGGTCAGGATTATAATACGCTTAACATTTCTGTTTATTTCCTCAACTTCCAAACCCCATTAACAGTACAGTTCCACTTGATAAGCATTGGGGCATCTTGCGGTTGTGAAACATTCTATTATTGCATTCTATTTTCATTCAAATTCATTTTGAGCCCCCAAATATGTTTTCCAGTAGTCCTTCCTTTTTAAACCCAGATTGTTTCCTGTGTTTGTGCTGTGCCTACAGTGGGGAAACGCAGAGTGCAGCCCCCTAGGCTCTAGTTTTCATATTGATTGTCACAGATCGGGAGTCGACTTCAGTTCTTTGAAAGACAGAGCTACCCACGACCACACATGACGCTGGGCTAGCCTAGCAAACTGGGGCAAACCCATTTTACTGAACAACATGCTAGCTGCTACGGAAATGCAAGTGTTCATACATCTGTAGTAAACAAACCCCAATCCTTTGACCTATTTTCCGTTAACCAACTGTCTCAATGTACTTTATCTGAAATGTCTTGTTGGCATAATGTTTTAATGTAAGGTTAAAGTCTACATGTATGGTTATACCTACTGTATATCAACGGTGCAAAAACTATGCCTTTATCTGGCCACCACATGTGCCTTCCCCGTCAAGTTGTTAGATATGGTTGACTGCTTAGTTCTGTTTGTCCAACGTCACACAGCGGCTTTACTGATTTACTAGTCCAGCTCCCCTTAAAGCTGTTTCAGGTCACAGAGGAAGAGGAACTCTACTAAACTCCCTCCTTTTACCGTGTGTTGTCAGAAACAACAGAGAATGGGGTAAATCTGTCAGAGCACCGCGTCTGGGGGGCAGAAGTGGTCTTTGGGGATCCAGTAGGCCTGTCAGTTGGAGAGGATCAGTCAGCACAGCAGATCATGTTTCTCCCTCATGTGGCTTTGTGGTGTTATTCTAGGCCACTGGCTACCACTGTCCAATGTGTGTTTGTTAGTCTGTGTGTGACAGTGCATGTTTCAATAAAAACTAGCTTCGTTGTGTGGGCTTTCTAGCCGACTCAGCACACATATATTCTGCTGCTGCATACTTTATGACAACCTAACCTAGCTTAGTCTGGCCTCTCTCAGAGAAGCGGGGGGAGAGAGAGAGAGAGAGAGAGGGAAGAGAGAGAGGAATGATGAGAGAGAGGAGTGAGAGAGTGAGAGAGAGAGAAAGAGGGAGAGGCTGATGGCTGGGAGGGAGTGTTTGGAGTGTTTTGTCAGCCATAATTACCCTCCAATTATATGGTCAAAACATGGCATTTAGGAACACTTTGTTGTCTGGACAGCCCAGCTTTGATCAGGTTGTGGTGAAATGTGTTTCGCATTAGGGGCCCCGGTGTGATGCATGTTTCCTGTCAGGGCAAGGATAACAGTGGGGGACAGTGGAGCAAGGCCCCCCTACTGGGAGAAATGGGGGGCCTCCATCCCTCAGGCACACAGATACATGCAAATGCAAACGCACGCGCACACGCATGCACACACACACACACTCTTAAACACACTCCCTGGCCAGATCCCACACAGAGAGAGACTGAGTGTGTGTGTGAGAGAGAGAGAGAGAGAGAGAGAGAGAGAGAGAGGTAGACAGACAGACATAGAGAGGGAGAGAGACAGAGAGAGAGAAGTACAGGGTATGGTATGAGGAACTGAGGTGAGGGGAAATTGGACATCCTTTTAGCTGGAAGCATAGGCCATCATAAAGACCTAACATCAACTAAACACAAAGTTAATTGCATTATTCTACTGACCATAACAACACGTCCTATATCTCGTCAGCTGATACCTAAAATGAGAAACATCTCCATGTATTCTGTAGAAGGTTCTGTAGGTCAAAATGATATAATTCTGTCCTCAAACCAAAACGTCACCAACGTGGGTCATAACTTTCCACAAATGTTTGATCTAATCCCACCACTTCTTAATGTCAAATATGTATTATTTAAACAACTGTGTGTATATGTAGAATTATGTGAGTGTGTTCGTGTATATGAGTTTGTCTGTATATGTAGAAGTATGTGAGTGTGTTTATGTGTATGAGTTTGTGTGTATATGTAGAAGTATGTGAGTGTGTTTATGTGTATGAGTTTGTGTGTATATGTAGAAGTATGTGAGTGTGTTTATGTATATGAGTTTGTGTGTATATGTAGAAGTATGTGAGTGTGTTTATGTATATGAGTTTGTGTGTATATGACTTCTGTATTTGCTAGAGTAATGCCAAAGCTGAAAACAAAAGCCCTGTCAATGTCCTGCAGCGTAAAACTAATTGTTTGGGAGTGGCCAATCCATCACTTTAACACAGAGACTTCAACTTTTTCTTGCCCAGGGACCTCTGTCCAGGCAAACCTGAGACCCAGGGTACCACCATCATATGTTAGCAAAAAAGATGTTTTATCATTATCATTAGGTGAATGATAATGGCAAAGATAAATAATCAACATTTTAAATGATTAGATTTGGTAGATCCTTTTCATTATTTTGACCTCCCTACATTATAATTGGAAGTGAAAGTGTGAACTCTAACATAGCCTTTTAACCAAAAAAAGGTTAGCCATGTTTTGGCAAGAATGTATATGCCAGTCAAGAAAGCTTACTAGAAGCCAGAGGCACTTGCCCTGACTGCTACTGGTTGGTACTTTTTCAAAGCCTATGTCAAATACTCCACTGAGAGTAATTAGCTCCTATGAGTGTAATTTGCTCAATATGAGGAGTTAAGAAGTAAATGTGACATCATTAGAAGGAAGATATTCCTCTCTTTTCTACTGTAAAATAGGAGAATATCCCCTTCATATGTTTTTGCGGACCCCCTGCAGTACGTCTGTGGACCCCCGGTTGAATAACCCTGCTTTAACACATAGCACAAGGTCAGGAACTGTTGCTCTGAGGCACTACATTTCAGCAGACACACAATATATTAACACCAACTGTTTTCTAGGAAATCTCAATGACTGAATTTGCTTTGTTCTGCCAATACAAACACAGAGTTGGCATGAACTTTTAAAGTTGAGAAAACAGCACACTTATTTAAGATGTTCATGTAGGGATAATACAACAAAAACATTTCTCCAGGCCATTTTGGCAGATTAGTGTGGGCCAGGCTTTGCTGGTCATCTGCTTTGGGCCAATGAGAGCAGAGCAGCCTGCTCCAAGCCAATGAGAGGAGCGCTCCTCCAGGGAGCTATCTGTGGCGTCCCAGGTCAGGCGTGGCATGTGCTCTCTCTGTCTCTCCAGGCCTCCTCCAGGGTGTAGAGCCTCAGCCTGCTGGCCCATGCTGCAGCAACAGCCATCTGCTGTCCCCCATTGAGTTGGCCGGTGAGGCTGCACAGGCCGGCGGCCGGGCTGAGCGGCCCTCCCCTGGTTTGGGCGCAGGGCCCGGGGGTGGAGGGGAGGGGGGGTCCTCCCTGGTGCTTCTGAGAGCCACTCCATAACACTTTCCTCATGAGCGGCCGGGCCCTCCGGAGGGCTGCTGGAACGTCTCGGAGCCATCTGGGGAGAAGTGGAGCGTGGCGGGGAGCAGCTGGACGCTTAGAGATGCTATTTAAGTCCTGGCAGCCCAGCTCCATCAGTCATTCAGCGGGTAACACAGGGAGGGAGCACAGCCCTCCACGTCAAAGACCTCCACAGACAGACTTCCACAGGCCCCCGGATGGCTGACGGCAGCAGGCCCTCACTGTGTTGCTCACAGTCACTCACTCACCATGTCTACCATGGCTATATTGAAGTCATTGTTCAATGAATTGATGTGATATTCCACTTTTTACACTCCTGGGGCTCCTGGAGCAGGTTTATGAGTAATGGATGTGTTCCTATAACAAGCTAGTTTCAACACAAACATAAGCGTTTATGAGCAAACACAGCTTGCAGGAGCAGCTGATTAGCTGTGTCAAGACAGAGGTTTACAACCTCTGGTGCTGGTCCAGTAGACTCTTCCACTCTGCGGTTACACAGACAGGGGCTGTATATATACTTGTATTTAAGAGGTGGTTGTGGGTTGGTTTCTAAACAGGAAATGACTGCTATCTGAGAAAAGAGATGTGGAGTGTGGCTCAATGAGCAGTGTACTTAAGATGTTATCGCTGTGCAAAGACAAGTGTGAGCAGGGAAGGAAGATAAAGAGGCAGAGGGCGGGGTCACAAGTCTACATCCCAGGAACCACAGCCGCACTTCTACTGAAGGAAAACAGTACCTGGTGTTGCTTTCTTAACAACGAATAAAAGATATCTTCCATGATATGAATTTGGAATAACTCATTGGAAGCAATGCTTTCTGACAACTGACATAAGCCATCTTCCAAATCACGGAATGAATTTGGAAAAGCTCATTGGAAAGCAATGTGCTCACATGTTGTATGGTTATCTAATGTGTTGATAAAAACATACTCTTGCAGAGCAAACAAATGCAAACATGTCAACCCAAAATGATGGGCTTATCTCATCTTCTGTTTGTACAGATACAGTGGCACTGCTAAGCCCTGAAGACCAATAAAAGACAGATGTGGAAATAAGCCAGTACTCTTTCCCTACATAGGCTGCGTTTATACAGGCAGACCAATTCAGATATTTTTTCCACTAATTGGTCTTTTGATGAATCACATCATATCTTTTAACAGCATATCTTTTTCAGAGCTGATCTGATTGGTCAAAAGACCAATTAGTGGGGGAAAAAAATATCACAATTGGGCTGCCTGTTTAAACCCAGATAATTAGGAATTAATTAAGAGTGAATTCATGAATTAAGAGATATAGGATACCGATAAACTTTACTTATCACTCATATCTCTCAAAGCAATATTTTTCTAAAAGAGAGCAACACACCACCACCTACACCCACTCATAGACCCCCACACAAACAAGCCTTCATGAAATTCTACCGTTCTAACTGGAAACCAAGAAGAAGAGGGGGTTGTCTTAGCAACTGTCGATAGGCCGCTAGAGACCTCTATTCACAGAGCTCCCTCCTCCCCCTCCCAGGAAAACATTAATTAAAGTGTTAAAGGTAAAAGAAAGTATTGACTTAATGTCCATGCCCCTCTGAGAGGGTGCAGGGTTTTCCTAGCTCAAGCCCGGGAGCAAACTGGTGAGAAAAAGCCCCACTAAGATCAATTAAGGCCGTTCACTAGGAGACTGAAAGCAAGACAAATGGAGGCAGAAGGCCCGATTAGAAGAAACCTTTGTACAGATGTAAAGCAATTAGAGTTGTCTGTGGGGGCCAGACAACGTGGTACCTGTGAGTCATAGATCCTACAGCCATGCCGTCTCAACCCGGAACAATCACTCTTTTTTTCTTTCTTTCTTTCTGTTTGGGAGGCCAGTCGCAGCACAGCCCAGGAAGAGTCAGGCAGCTTGTGTATTAATGGCATAACATGGATATTTAGAGGCAGAAATGAGTCAATAAACCATGAGCTTACTGTACTATATATGCATGACCAAGTAACAATAAAGCAGTGTATGTGAAGCTTATTGGATTCCATTCTAATAAACTACTATGGTAGCTCTACTAACCATGCTGGTCAAAACAAGCCCAACAGCCAACCAACCAGCCAGGGAGGGGGTCGGGTCACAGGCTGCGGAGGGTAACAAATTGATTCCTAATGGGAATTTATGTTCAATGGTTACGTCTACAATTAACTAAGCAAAAATTCTCCTTGCGACCCTAGATTATGAAATAATTTTGACAAATGGCGGCCAAGCCCGTAATTACCTTTTCCCTATTTCTCTAACGCTGCTAGCTGGGGCCTCTCATTATTTATTGGTCGTTTTAAAAAGCAGGTAAAGGAGAATGAATGCCTGGCTGTCATTGTGTGTAATGGGGCTAATAATGGTGTCCCGCGTACTGCATAATGATGTTCCACCTCTCCATACAAAAGCCATCTCTTCTCCGGTGGTGGCTGGTGCAGGTAGTGCATGCCCAGACTGCAGGTTAGGGTTCTAAAAGCTCTGTGCCTCTCTCTTACCCGGCCAGCGGGCTGTGCGGCCTATATAAACTGGAGAGAGTAAGCACTAGGGAAGAGGAACTTTATACTATCTGACTCCAGCAGCTGCTTTAGCCATCCAGACGTCTTCACTTCCATCCATGCACACAAGCTCACACACGTACATACTAACAAACGCACAGTTGCCAAACATCATTTTCCTTATCTGTGTAAGCTTCTGGAATATTCTCATCGACCCCCCCATTTTTGTTGGTGAAATGACAAAATGAGCCGTCACTCAGTGACATGAGAATAGTTCACAGGACAAATATCCTAAAACCAGGATGATGATTTAGAGGATAATAAAATCAAATCCAGCGCCAGGATAAAGGGGGGTCTGTGAGGGGTTTTTATTTTGGGGGCTTCTTGCATTGGAATTATATTAATTTCTGCTTATATAATCACGCTTTACCACAATAAAGATAAAGTTCAAATGCTGAGACTCTGAGATAATTGAGTGCTTTTGAAATTGGCCGCGCTGTATCAGCACAATGGACAGCGCCCTAAAGCAAGGCCTTTTTGGTAATCAATATAGGCTACAAGATAGATAGGGCAATTCAACTATTACAAACAGCCTATGGGAATGCAGCCATACACACATTTATCTTGCCAAATAATGAAAACTAAATGCTGAAAGTAGTAGCCTATTCATTCATGCATGCAAACAAAAATACTGAATAGCAGTTTGGCTTAGAATACCGATACAATGCGAACGAATGTTTTGTTCTGTTCGCATTCATTCGTTCACATTCGCAGTTGTATCGGTATTCTGCTTATATTCTGCTTATATCACACACACAATAAACAATAAACAATAAACATATAAACATAAAAGTTCAAATGCTTTATCAGCACCATGGACAGCACCATGGACAGCAAGACTTTGATCAAAACCAACGTTCAATGTTACTTTTTTAAACATTTTTTACCTTTATTTAACTAGGCAAGTCAGTTAAGAACAAAATCTTATTTTCAATGATGGCCTAGGAACAGTGGGTTAACTGCCTTGTTCAGGGGCAGAACAACAGATTTTTTTTACCTTGTCAGCTCAGGGATTCAATCTTGCAACCTTTTGGTTACAAGTCCAACGCTCTAACCACTAGGCTACCTGCCGCCCCAATCTTTTCAAAAGAGTTGCAGCCTCCTTGATGCTCTGTAGAACTTCCTGAGTAATTGATCATTCCATTCTTCCCTAAATCTTCTCATAAGAGCCCCCTCCAATGCCAGTAGGATTAGTTGAGCTTTGTTCGGGCGTAGGATGCTTCTTCTGTGCTGACTGAACACGTTTGTCAAAGTGGAAAATTTGTTCTCGCACGTAGCTGTGGACTCCCCAAAAGTCAGTCCATGTTTCGGTGCAGTAAGCACGGTCGGCATAGCGGAGAGACCTGCCCTTATAAACCAAATCAAATATTACTGGCGGAGGCGTATCACGTTATTCACTTTGGCTACCACAGAGATGAGAAGCATTTTCCCCCCACACCCTGTCCATTCTTTGCGCCAACCTGTCAGTCAATCACTAACTTTTTAGCTATTTTTATATAGGGACCTAAAACTAAAACGGAGTGGGCTCATGTTTGAACTGAGGGGGTTTAGCCCCCTTTAGCCCTGTTGTGGAGCTGGGCCCAAATAAAATAAATACATTGCCTTAAGAAAATATTCACACCCCTTTACTTTTTCCACATTTTGTTGTGTTACATAGTGAGATTAAAATGGATTTCATTGTAATTTTTTGTCAATGATCTACACAAAATACAAAATAAAAAAATGTAAAAATAAAAAATAAAACATATATCTTGATTAGATAAGTATTCAACCCCAAGTTAATACATATTAGAATCACCTTTGGAAGAGATTACAGCTGTGAGTCTTTCTGGGTAAGTCTCTAAGAGCTTTGCACACCTGGATTGTACAATATCTGCACATTATTCTTTAAAACATTCTTCAAGCTCTGTCAAGTTGGTTGCTGATCGTTGTTAGACAGGCATTTTCAAGTTTTGCCATAGATTTTCAAGCCAATTTAAGTCACTCAGGAACATTCACTGTCATCTTGGTAAGCAACTTCAGTGTAGATTTGGCCTTGTGTTTCATTGTCCTGCTGAAAGGTGAATTCGTCTGCCAGTTTCTGGTGGAAAGCAAACTAAACCAAGTTTTCCTCTAGGATTTTGCCTGTGCTTAGCTCCCTTCTGTTTCTTTTTTATCCCGAAAAACTCCCCTGTTCTTAAAGATTACAAGCATACACATAACATGATGCACAACCACTATGCTTGAAAATATGGAGAGAGGTACTCAGTAGTGTATTGTATTGGATTTGCCCCAAACATAATACTCTGTAGTTTTTTGCAGTTTTACTTTAGTGCCTTATTGCAAACAGGACGCATGTTGGAATATTTGTTTTCTGTACAGGCTTCCTTCTTTTCACTCTGTCAATTAGGTTAGTATTGTGGAGTAACTACAATGTTGTTAATCCATCCTCCGTTTTCTTCTATCACAGCCATTAAACTCTGTAACTGTTTTAAAATCCCCATTGGCCTCATGGGGAAATCCCTTTAGCGATTTCCTTCCTCTCCGGCAACTGAGTCAGGAAGGACACCTGTATCTTTGCAGTGACTGGGTGTATTGATACACCATCCTAATGAATAACTTTACCATGCTGAAATGGATATTCAGTGCCTGCACCTACCAATAGGTGCCCTTCTTTTGCGAGGCATTGGAAAACCTCCCTTGACTTTGAGGTTGAATCTGTGTTTGAAATTCATTGCTCAACTCATGGACCTTGCAGATAATTCATTGTATGTGTGGGGTACAGTACAGAAATTAGGTAGTAATTCAAAAATCATGTTAAACACTATTATTGGAGAGTGAATCCATGCAACTTATTATGTGACTTGTTAAGGACATTTATACTCCTGAACTTATTTAGACTTGCCATAACAAAGGGGTTGAATATTTAATGACTAAAGACATTTCAGCTTTTTATTTTTAATTTAAAAAAAGTAAAACAATTCCCCTTTGACATTATGGGGTATTGTGTTTCGGCTAGTGACAAGGGGTGTGAAACTTCCTGAAGGCACAGCACGTGACTGTTACGACCGGTCTAGTTAATCAGCTCAGTGTAATTGTTTTGACTTGAGAGATGTTAGAAAGACATTTGACTTCACACTGAGGGTTTCATGAAGTCCCAGGATGCCGCTGGTTAAAGACTTGAGCAGATGGCTAAATATTTGGCGAAGGAAAAGAGCTTCTCTAAATATTTTTGCCAGAACTACAGGCATATGGCAAAAGTTAATGTCAAATGCTTCATTTCACAAGACCATCCATCAAGCCTAAGGAAAGAAAAGTTAAATATAGCTGTGATCAGCAATGAACAGGGTTCACAGGATGATCGAAAGGACACAATATCAGTTGGATAACAAAGCGAGCACTCTATCATGTAGGAGCTATCTTCCTTTATGTGCAATCAGTGAAAGCATTACCATGTTTATCACTAAATACCACAAGGATGACGTAAGTGAAGTTTAGTCTAGTGCAGAAGATGTGAGAGGAGCGGAGTGAGAAGCAGAACGTGCCCAATTTGACTGGAGCGTGGAGCGAGATTCCCAAAATGCTGGAGCGTCGGGCTTCTCGCCCGCTCCAATTTTGCTCCAGTAGATCTCACTTCACAAGCTCAGGGCATGCCCACCCCAACATGCATTTATAGTCTACTTGTGTGCTGCCATAGCCCCTTGCTTTAGCTCCTGTCATTGAGTTCAATAAATATTTTCATAAAGAAACTGATAAAACAGACAGGTGCTAAATCAAGGTGACTTACAAAGATGAGGACCAAGAGCAAGAGAGGAAGTGTGGTGATTTAGTGTCCACAACTAAATAATCATTGTGGAATATTAAAAGACAGGTATCCCAAAGGAATGATGGTGTACGTACTATGTGCACATGCTAAAAGGAAGGAAAGTGGTGGGTAGATAACTAAGTGTGTTATTGTATTTATAATCAAAAACTCTGATCTCTTAAACATTTCGTTCATTTTCATTCTATTATCTATACAATAGGCCATAATTGATTTTGGTCCAATAGGCCTGGCATATTCCCACGTTTAAGGAGATTTCCGTTTTGATTGGGTTATTTTGTCTAAAAACCTTTAGACCTACCTACAGTACCAGTTAAAGGTTTAGACACACCTACTAATTCAAGGATTGTTATTTATTTAGACTATTTTCTACATTGTAGAATAATCATGTAGTAACCAAAAAAGTGTTAAACAAATCAAAATATATTTTATATTTGAGATTCTTCAAAGTAGCCACCCTTTACCTTGAAGACAGCTTTGCACACTCTTGGCATTCTCTCAACCAGCTTCACTGGAATGTTTTTCCAACAGTCTTGAAGGAGTTCCCACATATGCTGAGCAATTGTTGGCTGCTTTTCCTTCACTCTGCAGTCCAACTCATCCCAAACCATCTCAATTGGGTTGAGGTCGGGTGATTGTGGAGGCCAGGTCATCTAATGCAGCAGTCCATCACTCTCCTTCTTGGTGAAATAGCCCTTACACAGCCTGGATATGTGTTGGGTCATTGTCCTGTTGAAAAACAAGTGATAGTGGGACTAAGCGCAAACCAGATGGAATGGTGTATCGCTGCAGAATGCTGTGTTAGCCATGCTGGTTAAGAGTGCCTTGAATTCTAAATAAATCACTGACAGTGTCACCAGCAAAGCACCCCCACACCATCACACCTCCTCCTCCATGTTTCACGGTGGGAACCACACATGCAGAGATCATCCGTTCTCCTACTTTGCGTCTCACAAAGATATGGCGGTTGGAACCAAAAATCTCAAATTTAGACTCATCAGACCAAAGGACAGATTTCCACCGGTCTAATGTCCATTGCTCGTGTTTCTTGGCACAGGCAAGCCTCTTCTTATTATTGGTGTCCTTTAGTAGTGGTTTCTTTGCAACAATTTGACCATGAAGGCCTGAAGCCAAAGACTGGCCAAACTCGTGTTTCTAAAAATACATTCTAAAAATGAATTCAAAGTAATTTTTCATTTAATTTAAGTCACAGCCAACTGCACAATTTATAGACTATAATGATTTAATACAACAAAACGTTGTTTAAACGTTGAGTGCTTCATGTCCCTGTGTGCCCCGTGTGGCGCAGTTGGTAAAGCATGGTGTTTGCAACGCCAGGGTTGTGGGTTCGATTCCCCCGGGGGGCCAGTACGGGAATTTTTTTTAATGAAATGTATGCATTCACTACTGTAAGTCGCTCTGGATAGGAGCGTCTGCTAAATGACTAAAATGTAAATGTCCCTACCAGGCTATTGTGTCACACTTGCAAAAGCCTCACAATGTATTTCTTTGTATGCTATAGCCTTGAAATAATATAGCCAAGAATAATTCATTTCTGTTACTTCTTAGGCTCCCGATCTATTTAGAGTGTTTAAATGCTGTTTAATATGACATGTAGCCTATTTGAAATGATGTGCGCTTCTTACATTCACCTTTTCATGTCATTTCAGATACTTTTCATTCAAATGGTTTGGTTTCCATACTTCAAAACCAATTGGTAGGTCCAGGTAGTCACAAAAATAGATGGGTGTTGGTTAAATTGTGATTTTTATGTATTATTTTATTTCAGGTAAGAACAAATTCTTATTTTACAATGACGGTCTACCCTGGGAAAACCTTCCCCTAACCCGGACGACGCTGGGCCAATTTTGTGCTGTCCTATGGGACTCCTGATCACGGCCAGTTGTGATACAGCCCAGGATCGAACCATGATCTGTAGTAACAGCTCTAGCACTGAGATGCAGTGTCTTAGTTTTTCTTCCAGTGAGCACGGAGTAGTTTTTAGTGGCGCAGTAGGAAGGTACATGGAGCGCTGGAGAAGTGTGCAAGCACTGAGTGGGATTTCCAACCTTTCAACTCCACTCACTTGCTCTGGTCTAGTGCGGTAGGTTGATTATCTTTGAAAGCAGCAGATAATAATTCTTAAAGTCATTACTTAATGTAATGTGTTTATATATAAATATGAATATTTATAATATATATATACTGACTGTGCAAGCAGCAGGACTTCTTATTTTCCCAAATAAAAGATCCACTTTTCACTACATTCAGACCACATAATAGGGCAACAATATGCTGTTATACAGACACACTGTATATACAAAAGTATGTGGACACCCCTTCAAATTAGTGGATTTGGCTATTTCAGCCACACCCGTTGCTGACAGGTGTATAAAAACAAGCACACAGTCATGCAATCGCCATAGACAAACATTGGCAGTAGAATGGTCTTACTGAAGAGCTCAGTGACCTTCAATGTGGCACCGTCATAGGATGCCACCTTTCCAACAAATCAGTTCGTCAAATTTCTGCCCTGGTCAACTGTAAGTGCTGTTATTGTGAAGTGGAAACCTCTAGGAGCAACAACGACTCAGCTGCAAAGTGGTAGGCCAAACAAGCTCACAGAACGGGACAGCAGAGTGCAGTCCTCAGTTGCAAAACTCCCTATCGAGTTTCAAACTGCCTCTGGAAGCAACGTCAGCACAAGAATTGTTCGTCTCTGGAGTGATGAATCACGCTTCACCATCTGGCAGTCCGACGGACGAATTTGGTAGATCCCAGGAGAAATGCTACCTGCCCGAATTAATAGTGCAAACTGTACAGTTTGGTAGAGGAGGAATAATGGTCTGGGGCTGTTTTTCATGGTTTGGGCTAGGCCCCATAGCTCCAGTAAAGGGATACCTTAATGCTACAGCATACAATGACATTCTAGACGATTCTGTGTTTCCAACTTGGTGGCAACAGTTTGAGGAAGCCCTTTCCTGTTTCAGCATGACAATGCCCCCGTGCACAAAGCGAGGTCCATAAATAAATTGTTTGTCGAGATTGGTGTGGAAGAACTTGACTGACCTGCACAGAGCCCTGACCTCAACCATCAAAAACCTTTGAGAAGAATTGAAACGCCGACTGCAAGCCAGGCCTAACCAGTGCCCGACCTTACTAATGCTCTTAAAGCTGAATGGAAGCAAGTCCCTACGGAAATGTTCCAACATTTAGTGGAAAGCTTTCCCAAAAGAATGGAGGCTGTTATAGCCGCAAAGGGGGGCCAACTCCATATTAATGCCCATGATTTTGGAAAGGGACAAACTATAATATCAATACACAACATATTCCTCCCCCTTTACTTTTGATGCCTCATACGGAAAAAGAAAATATTCACTGTTTTCCATATTATTTTATTTTTAACACAACAGTTCTCTTAATGTACATAAAGGAACTTTTCAGAATAAGATTTCCTGAACTAGGGAAAGAGGGGAGACTGTCTCAGTTCCCAGACTTAACCCTGGGGTGTATTATGCCCCAATATCGGAAGTTAGTCTGAACTAAAATATTCTATCTTTCAGAGGGTCGTCTTTCTCTTGCAGGGTAATGACGACGTCCAGGTGAGTCTATAGTCACATTGTCTCTGAGTCTGAGGGGTGATGGTGTATGCCCAGACTGAGGTGCAACAGTACCCTGAGTAGGCACTCTGACTGGTTCAGGTAAATCTGTAGCACTTTCAAAATGTGGAGGTCCTGCAGTGGATGTTCAGGTGATGGCTTGTAGTCATGGTAGGTCTCCAGTAGCTGATCTTGGTTTGTCACTTGACTTGGTTTGTCATCTCTGAGGTTTGTTCCTGGCAAAAGTTGATCAACGTGTCTCCTCCAGATGATGTTCTCTAGGGCTTGTTTGTGTGACCACTGTTGCTGGTATCCACTTTGGACCTTTGCAGTAGTTCCGAGCAAGAACTGCCTCTCTAGGTCTGAAGCTTCGGTCTTTTGCTTTGTATCGTCTCTCCACTTGTGCTCTCTGTTGTGTCTGTACGACCTGTTTAGTCTAAGGAGGTCTCAGGAGGTTGAGTCGGGTGCGAGGCTGTCTTTTCATCATGGCTGACGTGGGTGCGACTTTGGATGTAGCATGGAGACTGTTTCTGTAGGTCAACAGGAAGGTGTTTAGGCACCTATTGAGGGACCCATTCCCTTGTGAAGATTTTAAAGCTTTCTTCATCGTCTGGACAAATCTTTCAGTGAGGCCGTTCGTTGCAGGGTGATACGGCACTGACTTGATGTGCTGAATTCCATTTGCTTCCATGAATGGAACTCTTCAGACACCAGTTGTGGGCCATTATCGCTAACGAGTTGCGTTGGTTATCCGAAGCAATTGAAGATTGACCGTAGCTCTTTGCTGAGCTGCTCTTCATCACTGTGATCTCTAGCCATTTGCTGTGTGCATCGACTACGACTAAGAACATACAATCCTCAAGTGGGCCTGCATAGTCTATGTGGACTCACTGCCAAGGCTCCTCTGGGAAGTCCCATGGGTGTAGTGGCGCTAGCTGAGGCATGTTCCTCATCTTTTGACATGCAGAACATGACTTGGCCTTGTCTTCGATAGCTGCGTCCAAACCTGGCCACCAAAAGTAGCTGCGTGCAATGTCCTTCATTCGCACCATGCCACAGTGCCCTGAATGGAGGTTTTCAAGCACCTGCCTTCTCAGTGGTGGTGGTATGATGACCCGAAAGCCCCATAGTTCTGTGACCCGTGAACTGGTTTCCCACAGCGATAGCATGGCTTGCCACCTGCTGCCTTGTTTTTTTAAATCCGTAGACACCTTATGCACTTGGGTCATGTTTTGTAGAAATTATTGTGGCCTTTGTGTTTTGGCAATTATATACACGCTAGCAGCGAGTATATATGGTTGTCCTTGTTCAATAGAGTCAACAATGTTCATATCTGACACAGCATTGCAGGATATCTAGGCTGACCAATTTTCCCTGGCTTTGTAAAGAATACAGCCAGACGGAAGCCCTAGTTTCTTGTCCAATTGTGCTCCCACACTTGAAGGCAAGCTTTCAAAATGGGGGCGTTAGTTTCTACAGGAGCTATGTTACCATGCACTGTCTATTTGAGATTGCTAAATAATTACAATGGCTGCTTCTGATGATTCCTCTTTCCAAGAACAGCAGGACCACCATTTTTACATAGGGACATACAGCCCTATGAATTTGAGCCGGAATACACTGAAGAGAAGTTGAGACAACAAGAACAAGAATTGCGAGACCAGCAAGTAAGCAATAGGGAGCCACGGTCAATCTCCGACTGGTGGTGCCTATGCGGGTGCTGTCCAGCCATGCAGACAGAATAGGGATATCTGTGCTGCAACGAACTGCAGATCCCATGGATCGTGTGTGTGTGTGACAGACCAACGAAGATTCAACGCACATATGGATAGTGGGGTGCTGATGACGTTGTTTAGAACCTCCAAGATCAACTGGCAAGACATCCTAGACCAGCTGGACCAGGAGGGCAAACTACAAATTAGTAAGATGTTTTGCTGTCAGTAGCTAGCTAGCAATATAAGCTCTATTTTTACACGAGGCAGTGTCATTCAGTACAGTATAATTGTGTGATCAATTCAGCCATAATGGGGCTTGCTAGTATCACTACAAGCCAACCTAGCCAAGCTGAGCTAGCTAGCTTTGTTTGCTATACCCAAAATGTACTGTAGCCTAATGTTATAGCTAGCTAGCTAACATTAGCTAGCCTAGCTAGCCTCAGTGCATCTCATTTAGAGCGAAACTGGATAAATGACTCATAATATTATTTGAGTAACTATACTTGTGTGTTGTAGCTAGCTAGCTAATGTCTGTGAGATTTCATGTTCTGCATCGTGCTGCTACAGTAGGAATACAGAGAGTACACAACGATTGCCCATGAAAGTGTTTTGTCATTCTCTTAGACAATACCGCTTGGTGACCTACAGATTATTTGTGAGTTTGTTCTATGTGGGGAGAAGCTAGGCAGAGGACACCGAGTCCCCTTGCCTGCATGTGTTGTTGTGGCCATTCGAGCAATTTATCCTTCACACGATGGACAGTATGTTGGATACAAAGCAGTTGATGACTCAAGAGTTGGGAAAGGCCCCATAACAACAGTCTCCCCTTCAATCAAAGTGACTCCGAACACCTCACTGCACCCCCCAAACACACCATATACAAGTATTCCCTTTGTGGAACTGTAGTATATTTTTCTTCAACTGTATATGTCATACATTGCAATAACTGCTCCTGCATACTGCTGTGTAAATTCACCTTTGTCTCCAGAGTAAATACATTTTGTCTTGAATACAAGCCATGTCTACTTATTTGCTACATTGACAGACTAATCTACTGTATTATTGAAACATGTTTACTTGCCAAAAAATGAAAGTTGAAATAAAACTTAAACTCCCTGCATTTAGAGGTGGCAGGTAGCCTAGTGGTTAGAGTGTTGGGCCAGTAACCGGATGGTTGTAAGATCGAAACCCTGAGCTGACAAGGTAAAAAACTGTCGTTCTGCCCCTGAACAAGGCAGTTAACCCACTGTTCCTAGGCCGTCATTGTAAATAAGAATTTGTTTTTAACTGACTTTCTAGTAAAATAAAGGTAAAACAAATCATTTGTTTTAGCAGTAGGATTGTAGCTAGTTATGTCCAAATACATTTCATGAATATCACAATAAATTGATCCAGAAGTTGAAGTCAACACTTTATTCTTCCCTACCAAGCAAAAAAGCAGTAACTGCTCAGAGTGAAACTGAAAAAAATAGCTTTCAAGTTTTTTTTATTGTCCAGCCAAATGGCAGATCATTGGAGATGTGGTTATCTGTTGTCTTACTATCGGGTTATTGTTTTATTCATATTGACCCTCCTCTGATGGTCATTACTGTCTTCTTGCTTGGTGTGCCCACTGGAATATGTTTCCCTGACAATTTGTTTTATAGGTTTATTTGTATGTGGCTGTCAGTTTCATATAGGCTGATACTTGTATCAGCAAAGAACAATATATAATACCAAGTTAAACCGTAGAAACTGCAGCCCAAAACTCGGTGAAAGGTAACAGGCTGTAGCTAACGTGAGTGATGGCAGTTACTGCTTTTTCCCTTTCCCCCCATTTTCTCCATAACACAACACAATAGAAGCAGGAAATTTGTCCACATGATAAAGCATGTATTTAATGTTTAACAAATGTCAGTAAGTCATTTTTGGCCAAATGTGCCATTACTGCGCTTTTGCTTGGTAGAGCAGTATTGGTTTCTGATGCATCTGTAAACATTTAGTAACTTGTCAGTACACTTTAAAAAAATATTATATAAAGCATTTTATCAAACTCCATTATATACATATGTACAAGAGCTAGAAATATCTATACCACAATACAGTTGTGAGAATACTGGGCATTCTATGTTATACTACAACATCAGTCTAACTGAATATAGATGTTGCGTTGGTTGAATGTTCCAGGCAAGTTCCAGAATGTTCTTCAGCTGGTGAACCTTGCCTTGTATTGGGCAATGACAGCTGGTTTCAGCAGGCTTTGGCGCTGTGGCGTTGTCGGCAGGGATGTTGGGTTTGGAGAGCTGTTACTCTGGCTGCTTGTAGACCACCGTCTTGCCTCTTCCTGAGTGATAGGTTCTGGGCTTGTACACTTTCTTCACCACCCACTGCTTCGACCTCTGCAGAAGATTTCTTTGTACTGCAAGTCTACTGGAAAGACATGAAGACTGATCATGAGGATGTGTAACCATATATGTCCTGTATATAGAATGCTTACTTACTTACTTTGTGTATTTAATATTTCTCATTCTTATTTCTTGTGCACTTTTTTCTAGTAATACATTGTTATTGATTATTGCATTGTTGGGTTTTGAGTTTGCAAGAAAGGCATATAAGAAAGAAACCATGTCATCTGAAAAAAAGGGGGTACAGTAGACTGGTATGTGTTGTGTTACACTCAGAGTCAATAATGGGGCATTGGGATGGGCTGTTAGCAAAGATGTGAAAAGGTTGAGGGGGGCTTGACTTGTAGACCATCTAGTCATGTATAGTTGTGTATGAGCACCTTCAGTTGTGCTGTTGGGTAGACAAGCTCTGCCAACAATAAAGTAAATAGGCTAGATGAGTATACTAACAGCCCATCTCCCTCAATGCAAATAACTGACTGCAAGGGTGTGAAAAGTTTGAAGGGCACTTGGTTTGTATATTTGTGATTTTTTTTTCTCAAGATGGGATTGTGCTTTCATAAATACCTTTGGCTGTCCTGGCTTGTTTGCGTCCTACATTCTCATTATGCTCCAGGATAGCAAGATGAGTCCTCACCTTCATGCCTAGGAGCCCAAAACGCTGGAGCTTTGGGGTATACTTCAGTAGATCACTGTGGGATGCTTCCAGATGGCCTGTGTTGACATAGAAAAAAAAGAGTAGACAAAGACTTTTGACTTTTCTGATAGAAAATATAAAAACATTATGCTGTTATTGATGACTACTAACCTGTATGTTTGAATTTGGTCATGTGTGAGAGATCTGTTGTCAAACGTTTGTCCAACACAACTGCCGAGAGATCACAACTGAGTCCACGGACAGCCACTTCTTCTTGCCACGATCATCATCGTACAGGTCAGGGTGTTGACAGTGGACTTCCTCCCCCTCCAATGTCCAGCTGTGTACATCACAGATGTACTTGAGAACGGAGGCACACATATGCATTAGCCCCTTCAAAGACAGAAAACATATATTTGCTTTTAGATATCATCAATACAGGACATGCACCAGTATAATTACTACGTGTCTTCTGGACCAGTACTAGGTACTATATCCACCCACCCCTCCAGTGCCAATAGATCATGCATACTAACCTTCACACACAATACCAACCCCCAACAGACACCAGTCAGCCACCCACACCATCCCTTCCTTACTAATACCTCTACTTTTCTCCAATTTAGATTTCAACCTTTGCATAAACAATCAACTACGCCTCCATAATACAGAGAAAACTACAGTAGAAGTTGTAACCTACTTATTAACACAGAAACTATGACAGCAAGACATGGACCGTGTTATTGCCTAGCTCCAGTATATTTATTTGCTCATCATTGAGTCATGGATAGATTTAGCAAAGGTGACTTACACTAGTTCCGGGTGCTGAGCTTGCTGTTCATTCCACTGCTGATGTTGATGGGATTGGACTCTGTAAATAGAACACGTACAATGCATTCGGAAAATATTCAGACCCCTTGACTTTTTCCACTTTGTTACGTTACAGCCTTATTCTAAAATGGATTAAATTGTTTTTTCCCCCTCATCAATCTTCACACAAATCCCCAAAATGATAAAGCAAAACCAGTAAAAAAAATGTTTTTTTGCTAATATATATTTTTAAATGAAGTATTACATTTATGTCAGTATTCAGACCCTTTACTCAGTACTTTGTTGAAGCACCTTTGGCAGCAATTACAGCCTAAAGTCTTCTTGGGTATGACGCTACAAGCTTGGCACACCTGTATTTGGGGAGTTTCTCCCATTTTTCTCTGCAGAACCGCTCAAGCTCTTTCAGGTTGGATGGGGAGTGTAGCTGCACAGCTATTTTCAGGAATCTCCAGACATGTTCGATTAGGTTCAAGTCCAGGCTCTGGCTGGGCCACTCAAGGACATTCAGAGACTTGTCCCGAAGCCACTCCTGCGTTGTCTTGGCTGTGTGTTTAGGGTCATTGTCCTGTTGGAAGATGAAACTTCATCCATTCTGAGGTCCTGAGAGCTCTGGAGAAGGTTTTCATCAAGGATCTCTCTGTATTTTGCTCCGTTCATCTTTCGTAGAGTCGTTCAATAAATGTTCTACCTGTTCACTCTTAGAAATAATGCTTCAAATATTCAGATGACCTCCCAATATTCCTTTAGGCTTGGAATGAGGGTCCCAGAGCATTTTCGCCTGATTAACAGTTTGAACATTTTTCATGGTACAATGTTTTCTAATACCTGGGTTAAGTGAACTGAGTTTCTGACTCGAAGGCGGGTTTTGTTTGGGACATGTATCAAGAGTTGGCATTAAAAATAAATGATCAGCAGATTTCTCATTCTCTTGAAAAGCCATGTTAGCAACAGAGGTTATGCTCACATACACAGAATGTCCTTCTCTGAACCAGATAATATAGGTTACTCAAATGTAGATATTTTCAATCCTTCATCAATGCTTTCGGTCTGGATGGCTAATTAGGGGGACTTTTCTTCACTTCTCCCAGAATTACATTCTCCATATCAGCCTTTTTTTCTGCAGGTGACTAAGACTGAGACTCTCTCCAATACAACCCAGCATTGCAGAGTTGTGTGCATTCTTTCAAGCACACCCTTCTCATTAACCTGTGGTGAGTTATTCACAATTTTTGATGAACAAATAAGGTTTAATATGTCATTAAAATGATTGATTATTATTATTATATTATTTGTGCCCTGGTCCTATAAGAACTCTTGGTCACTTCCCACGAGCCGGGTTATGACAAAACTCACACTCATTCTTATGTTTAATAAATGTATCGTATAGTGTGTGTGTGTGTGTGGCAGGCTTACAATGATGGCAAAAAACAACATTTGAGAGTGCGCTGACCCTGGTGCTAGAGGGGGTACGCAGCTGGAGGTTGAATGTTTGAAGGGGTACGGGACTATAAAAAGTTTGGGAACCACTGCTCTACACTATAGTTGCTTGTTTTGTCACATAAACTGAAATTAGTCGAACTATTAGAATTTGAGCAACTACGAAATGGCAGAGCGAATTTTGCATAGTGCATCTTTAACATGGTTCATCATGGTAATGTCTTTGATGATCCTTAAAAGGTTAAAGTTGATAGGCCACTGTGGAGTGGCCTATCAAAGGATTTAAATGGACACGTCAAAGGATTTAAATGGACACGTCAAATCTGATTTAGAGATCTACCATACAAAATTTGGTGTTATTTTGACTTAAGGTCCATGAGAAAAAGGTTTTCCAAAATGACCTAATGGGTCCTTGAAGCAAATTTGTTCAGCAAGAGGAAAGACACCTACATACAAAGTTACAAGACTCTAGGTAAAACGGAGCAACGGCTATGAGGGTTTAAGTGAGACAGACTGCTTATAACAGCGCCGCCTATAGGCCAATCGGTGACATTCTTTTTGACCAAGTTCCTCATGGTCATGTAATAAAAATTAAATCTGAGAACATCAATAGGCTTCACAGAATCGCTTTGAACCCCTAATAATAAAAGAGAAGGAAAAAACGACAGGGTGAAATGTGAAATAAATACCAGTCATATGATACTATCTGGTGTTTTGTTGAACTGTGTATGTATCTAATTTAGCCTGATCCAGACCATCCAGCTCTTCTCATTGTCACATAATCACTGCCACAATAACACTGAGCTGGGGGATAAACATGGTTCTGCTTTAGATCAGGGAACTATCCACCGCTCAGAGGGGCGAGCCAAAGAGACACTGCCCTCGGCACTTTGGGGAAGACAGCAGACTGACAGCTGTGATCTGGGTCTGAGGTTGGGGCGGTGGTCCGGCGTGCACGTCTTTTCGTCTTCGGCCAAGAGATTAGGCGCGAGGACATTTGTTGGAGAGTGGATACACATTTAAGATTTAGAGGGATCAGTGGAGGGATTTGGTATCAATAAAGACAGATCGCTGGGACTAAAAACCACAAGGGAGAAAATCAAATAAAAAGCTCATATCCTGTGAACATTCCCCCTATATGACAGTTGGGAGTAGAACGTGCTTGTCTTAGCTCTCTTTTTTGTTTACTTGAATCAAAAGCGAGAGTAGAAAAAAATAAGCAGATTTTCTTTAGCATCTGAGACAGATAGCATGTGACTGGTTGGTTGGTTAGAGCTAGGTTAGAGTAACCATTGGGAGAAAACGAAACAAAGGGTTGATTGGCAGCAAATGCAACACTAGTAGAGCACATCTCTCTCTAGGGCCTGATAAGACGAGACGAGAGTATCAATCATCTTTCTGCACACTTACATCCACAGCGCATCAGTGCAATTCTCCACCAATCATTTTGCCTTTGTTCTCTTCTGGTCCTCTCCTTTGTGTATCACAAGCAAAGCCATTAACTTGGGTTTTGATCAGTCGGTAAAAACAAGCTTCCTTTAAGGAAGCAAGGCAAAGTCAAAGGAATAAAAATACAGCTTCACACAACTGTCAGATGGCAATATCCTGCTTTTCCTTCCATTATTTATTTCCCTGCCTTCTAAAGGTTCGAAGAACGAACAAGAAATCGCTGTTGCCAAAATATGATATATCCATTGACATAAAGGGGGCTTCTATAAAATCCGGACGCACTAGCACACTTCTCCTTCAGAATGTATTACAGGACCACAGCAGTAGTGAATAGAGACAGTATAACATTAGTAAAAACCTCCTAATGAGGAGAGGTGGCCAGGCCTTTCATCTTGGGCCGACCTCATATGATTTAGGACCAAACAGACATAGCCTTCCTCACAACGTCATCTTTCTCTGCCTCCTGCTTGACCTTGCCTTTGATGTAAACTAGAAAAGAAAAAGTATTGTCATTTTTTATTTCAAACTACCTCAAATAAATCTGCCTTCATAGCATTGTTCAAAAAACACAAAACATTACCTTAAAATAAAATATCATATTTTTAAAAATTCATGTAGCTTTTTCATTCAAAAGCTTATGAAAGAGAAAACTAACTGCACCAAAAAAAAAAAAATCTAAATCCATGGAACTGAGCATGAAAGAGAGGCCAAGGACGTTGTTTCCCAAGCGTTAGATTGGTTTTCCATCCCATGATTAGCCCCATCCATGCTAATTACACTGAATGGGAACCAATTAGAAGGAACTACTCTTCCGCTAATAAGGATTTGAGTCTTTGTCCGTCTTAGGACATCATTTGTACTGTGCTGCTGTCCCCGAGCTACTGCTACTGCTTTCACTTAGAACCACTCCCTCTTTCTAGTTTAGAGCTACACAGCAGCCTTTTATATTCATACCAATCACAGCCTACTCTCTATTCCAGAGCTGAGGCAGCCTTTTATATTCCAACCAATCAGAGGAGCCCATACTGCAACCTTTTATATATACCAACCAATCAGAGGAACCCATCCTCTCTGGGTCAGGGCGAATCCACTGACAATAGGATGAAACAATTGAATCCTTAGGTGGGTAAAAAGGAACACATTTACTAGTCTTCACAAGTAACTAAATTGAAAAGGCAAAAGACGTTGCTAGCCATTTCTATCCCCCTTTGCATGACAGATGGTATCTCCCAATGACATGTAATGGGACAGGCATGTGGGAGATAATAAACCACTCCAGGAGGGGGTATCTTTCAGTGACCACACCAATTACCTCAGCAGCCATGTCACCCTGCAGGTCTCCCTCCACCTCCACCTCACCAGGGGGTGCAGGAACTCTCTGACCTCACACTGCTGTGCTGTTCCATCCACAGAGGTTCCATCTGGCCTGATGGGGGCTTTCACAGGCATACAGGGCTGCCATTAGCCTAGGGAGACATGCCTAATGGTAGCTAGTTGCTACAGAACAACGACACAAAGGATAAACCAAGTCTCTTCCCACAGGGACTCGTGCCTCCCCCTCCTCTAACTAAGAGGATGGCGCTGCGGGGCCAGGCTGCATGTCCGATGTCCTGGACTTAGTCATGGCCACTAACAACAAGGATGGAAGTCAAGTCAACTGCATCAAATGACAGAGTGTGGCCTGGCCTCAGAGCATGTGTAAATGAGCAAATGACTAATACTGGGAAAAGTGCAGAGTAGACGTCTTTGATACGCTTACTGTCTGTACATGTACCCCCTGTCTATAGCCTCGCCATTGTTATTTTACTGCTGCTCTTTAATTATTTGTTACTTTCATTTTAGATTTTTTACTTATCTAATTTTTACTTGACACTTATTTTTCTTAATACTGCATTGTTGGTTAAGGGCTTGTAAGTAAGCATTTCACTGTAAGGTCTACACCTGTTGTATTCGGAGCATGTGGCAAATACAAATTGATTTGATATCTTGGTTAACACCCATTTTTTTACTTCTTGCACTTTCTGATTTTGCTTTCTATTGAGTGATTATACTGCCTTAACGGTAAAAACAGCAAAGTATCTTCTCATAAACAAACTCCAACAAGGCATGAAACACAAACATGTGTCTCTCACTTAACTATCATTTACAACCTTGCTACACGCCCACCCACAACACACACCCACACGTGTCTATTCTCTACTTTCTGGCTGGCTTCACAATGGAGCCCAGGCTTGTAATTAGGCACATGAGCTGCAATCAGAGCCCAATGACAATACCTCTCCACCAGCTTGTTTTCCTAACCTCACCGAGCCCCCGGGCGCTGGTCCACTTACCCTGTCAGAAACACACAGGCCACCACTGAAATCAAAACATTGAAATCACTCCACTTCTCTCGCTCACTGCAGCTCCCTGCGCTGATTAAATGTGCAGAGAGGAGAGTGCAATTTGCTAAATTACAAGTATTCTGCACATGTAAATATAGTTTAATTACCGCAATTAAATAAGATTACTGGAGATTGGCAGATGGGGGATGTAATGTTGTTTTAATTAGAGTTTGAATGCAGTTTAACATAAACAGAATGTTAACCCCACAGTCTGAATGAAAAGGGCTGTTAGAGTCCTGACAAATTGTATCCTGGTGCCTCTCTCTCTGAAGGCTTACAATCACCTGTAGCTAGAAGGAGAGAGAGAGAGAGAGTGAGAGGGTAAGAGGGAATGACGAAAACAGAGAGAATCAAGGCTGAGACAGAAATAGAGAAAAGAAAGAGACAGAGAGAGAGAGCGAGAGCGAGAGAGAGAGAGAGAGAGAGAAAGGGAGAGAGAATGAGAGAGAGAAAGCGAGAGAGAGAGAAAGGGAGAGAGAGAGAAAGGGAGAGAGAATGTGAGAGAGAGAAAGGGAGAGAGAGAGAGAGAGAGAGAGAGAGAGAAAGGGAGAGAGAGTACAGTAAATCATCAACAGGCACAACTGACTTCAAGCATGGCGCTCTATAAGAATAGCAGATTGAATTAGGATGACATAAATCAAAATATTTTGACAAAAGTTAATATGGCATTAGAGGCAATTAAAATGGAATTAGTCGCTGAGATCACTCATGGAAATTAGAAACAGTCCTTTAACTTGGAAATAAAGAACCTTGGAAATTAAAACTAACAAAAGTACTAGGCCTTTGAACAACATCAAAGAAAGGAAGCAAAAAAAGAAAGGAGAAAGAAAGAACCAAAGCTGACACAGAGTAAAACTCTTGACCACAAAAAAGTACACAGGGATCAAAAAGCTTCGGTAAAATTACCATAGATTACAAACGTGGCTTGCCATGAATCCGGTTAAAGTAAACGCCATCACATTTTCTAACAATCACAATTACAACCACCTGAATATGTACAGGCTTGAGAGAAAACACATGCTTGCCTCAATAAATAAATGATGGCTGCCAACCGTGTTTTTTCTGTATAACCTCTGGTCTGATGGATTTGTAGGTTACACACCCTGGCCCTAGAAAGAAGACCTTTTCACAATCCATATAGCTGTGTAGCTACATTTTATACATTCCAGTCAATAGCCTATTTGAAATTCTAATTGAAAGTTTAATGCCCTTGCTCCGGGCATAGCAATAAAGATTGCCTTTGGAAAGCCATTTAAAGGCTTAATCTCTTTATCATGTGGTATTTGGAAGCCTAACTTTGTTCTTGTTAGGCAGATCAATTGCATTCATTTACAAAATGGGAGAGAATGTCACCCTTCATCCTTTAAATCTCGGCTCGGGAAAAGAGCAGAGTTAACGAGCGCGACGGGCTCTTTTCCCCTTATTAGCAGAAATAGGTGTCACGGGAGACTTGACCTGCACATTTTAATTAGTACATAAAAAATTCAGCTCCTGAGATAGATGGCAACATTCAATGTGTAACGGGGGCCTGCCTCAGTCGGCGATTTAACGGTTTCAGGCCAGACTTAAAACAAGCTGGCACCTCCACACTTACACACACAGAGCATGCTTAAAGAAGAGAGAGCAGCAGTTCATGCTTTCTTAATGCAAATCTCCCTCTCTTTACCACCACTGCTGGGACCAGCCATGTAAAACTTATGGGCTGGGGAATCTCTCTCCTGACATTCTTGAAATGGATATCGTGGCTCCTTTATTCCATCGTCATTTCAATAAAGACCTAATAGCTTTTTCCGGTTGGCTGGCCCTTATTTGTGCATCTCTTGTTTTGCATGTGCATCAGGGACAGTTACATCCGCACTCCGAGATAATTCATATAAAGGCTGAGAATAGTCTGTCTACTGCCGATTTACATTCCTGTGTGTGTGTGTGTCAGAATGGTTGGATGCACAGGGAACCACCGTATGACATTTATTGACTGTGTTATTATTGCCTCCCTTTAGAGGGAGGAGTGTTATCAATGGACAAACATCAATTAATAGCATTGCCGTCAACCTTTGTAAATCCCTACAAAACAATGAAATGACCCAACGGGGTAAGATGGGTAATGGACCAAACCAAATGTCTTTACCTAGCTACACCTCCTAACTACACCTCACCAAAGAGTTAAGGTCAAGATTGTTTGGGTCAAGGATAATACAGATTGTATAGGGCTACATGGAAGGTGCCTACAGTACATTATATAAAGAACACAATCTGCCAGTAAGTGTGCAGTCAGAGGAACCTTGTTTTCAGCCAGTCACCCAAGCCTGGCCCAGCAAGTGAAGTGAGTTTAGTCAATCAGTCCTGTTCAATAATTCAACGATTTAATGTTTGTGTGGAAACTGCCACACTGGCTTGGGCAACTGGCTAGAGTCATAATCCAGGCCACTCCTCTACTCTCCTTCACTCCTCCAGTTTCTCACGCCTTCGGCTGAATTCAAATGATCTGCACCACTTCAGAGAGCTGGAAGGCATGCAGGAGCCCCAGCCAGGCCCCAGTTTAGCCGCCTTTTACTCCTCCCCTCTTTTCCATCCCCCTCTTTTTATTTGTATAGGCCCTCTGAAAATGATGGACAGATCACAAGGCAGCACAAAAGTCATTCAGTAGTTAGTGCGTTAAAGAAACTTTAATAGCCAAAGTCTTTAAAATGTTACATAAGCCAGTGGCTTTTAGAGAAATTGAACAAAATGGCTCCTTTCAGGGCCCTGTGGAGTAGCATGCGAGTGCCGGCACAAAAGAAGCTCCTTCTGGAGAGGAGAGGGCCTGAATGGCTGCATTATCCTCCCTATGGGTGTGGAGTTCAGAGAAACCATTTTACACCTCCTGCCACCTGCCATTATCGTTCTTACAGTCATTACAGGAGGCTGCAACGAAACAAGCGTGGTAATGTCGGTTGAAGACAAAACTCCTCACCGCTCCAACTCTCCACCCCCTGATCGACAGACGTTATGGCAATTTGCCTCGCTGAAAGGGAGAGGTACAAATGGAGGTCGGAAGGATGCAGTCAATGGGAAGCAAATTACATTTAGAGCTCTCATTCGTTCTTCTTTTCACCATCTATTTTGTGGGCAATTTCTTAGTGAAGATATGGATATAGGCCTAAGAGTAATCTCAACAGCATAGATACCAGCCAAGCACAAGAATGGATCATCCAAGAGAATACACTAATCCTATCATACAAGTAGATATACCAATTCACCAAGATATCCCAAGCCCTACAGTTGTTGCTAGAGCACTCAAAACATGTCTTTGTAATGACATTGAGATGCAGATGGCTCTTTGGGTTTCCTGGACGGTGTAGTTGTTTGCTTTCTCTGTAGAAACGGAGCAGATTTCACAGTCAGTGTCACAAGCAGGACCTCCATGTTTTAGCACCACCTCTTGCTTGTGGAAGGGAGCTTGAACAACACAAAATAGCCATTTAACCATAAATAGCGTTTCTACGGTCATATATGGTGTCAGCGCCGTGGGTTCAATTCCCACTGGGGTCACAGATACTAAAATGTATGCAAGCACTACTGTAAAACGCTTTGAGTGAAAGCGTCTGCTAAATGGCATATTATTATCAAGAACAGAGAAAGCCAACATTGTTAAGGGTACATTGTAGAAGGGTTAGGGAATATGTTTTTTGATATGGTCGAATTAGGCCTCAAACCAAGGTTCTTCAAATTCACAAGAAACTGATATTTGGCCTCATCTCCGTGAGACCTATAGCCAAATGCTTTGCTTTGCAGGAAAAGACGCAAGACTGCAACTCTGCACTGCAGAGAAACTCATTGCGGATATTAGTTGAGGCAACAAGGTCTAAGGCAACAGTCGCCTACTGTTACAGTGTTAGAGGACAGTAATAAGAAAGGGCACTTGCAGTTACCTAATAAACATCTGCTCTCTCGTTCAATATATTATGAGAATTCTCAATCACATTCTCTTAGCTATTAAAGTTACTGTACAGTGTGTGCACTGCAGTTCATTTAAGACTTTACTCAGGAGGCCTATCTGAGAAAGTATTCATCTTTTAACTCAAGAAGACTTCTCGTGCTAACAAGAGATCCTTCATGCCTTTTTAATGTGATTACAGTGTGTAGTAAGTAGCACTGTAGACACAGTCACAGCCTCGGCTACTCTCCCACATACAGTACTCTATTCACACACACATAAACCTCCTACTCCGTAGCTCTCCCATCAGACTGCAGGTAATTGAATCGTAGGCTCAATTCCACAGCATTAGTCTCGTGTTTAAAGGAGATGATTTATCATGTCCACTTAACCAAAACGCATTTCAAAAACATTAAACATCACCGCTCTGATTGGCTCCAGCTCAGAAAGTCGTCATTAGCGGTAGCGATTGGTCACAATGTTTCTCCACAAATGGATGAGCCTGAAACGCTATGAGATGATGGGAGACTGTGGGTGGAGGAAGCTATGTTGCCTGGCTACCCAAAGTCCTTGCTCAGGCCAAATGCTACGCCACGCCCACGGATGTTCGTTTCTTCTCCACAATGAGTCTGGATTGAGTTCCTCCCCAACGATCTCTAGAATAGAAACCGATGGGTGGGCCAGAGCCAGAACACATGCGTTTAAAGTGCCGTTTGAAAATGTGTCATTGGCTTTGATACTCTGGTTGGTTAGAGGTGATCCAATCGCTGATGACTTTGTTTTGTGCTACACCCCTCATTTTGACATCACCAGAAACAACTTCAATGATGGCAGTGGCAGACTTGGGGAAACCGGGATGCATATGTGGAATTAATGAGGGATAAATACCACATCAATAGAGTCAGACATGGCTCTCATTTGGTCTCTACAAGAAGGTCAAGTCATAATGCTCCGATAGAATAACTGTATCAAACCAAATGTGCATTCTCATTAGTTTAATGGCCGTGAATGATTGTTCATCTTTGTCAAGGTTAATATTTCAGCATGTTTCTGTTGTGAAATAAATGCAACACAGTATACTGTAAAAATGTATTCCACCAAAACGTCAAACTAAGTCCCAAACATAACATATCTCCCTGTCTGGTCTGTCTGGGTTAGAATCTGCCTAACCATGACAAGCAACACTGCTTAGGCAGGTGAAATGCATCTATCTGGCAGAAGATGCTCTGATGCTTCTTTCTCTCTCTCAGGTAGAGGGGGAAGGTTCACTTTCACCTGCTCACCACTCCTTATGGTATCCATACCTTAGCTTATAGCCTGTGTACATTTTTAACAGGCTAAATGTATGTAAGGGTTAAATGTCAAGTGTCACGAACGCTGGAAAAAAAATTAATCATATTATACAGTACATACAGTATATACTGTAATGTTATGCACGGTAGTGGAATTAAATGCTACATTTACTATGCACCATACTCGGGATTTCTCTCCATATGCTTGTTGTTTCTTCAACTGTATGTGTGTGTGTGAGGGTGATAGCACTCCGGGGGTAGCTAGCTATGCATGGGAATGGCAACACACGAGACCAGTACTATTCACTGACCCTGAAGGACTTGGAGGTCTTAAGGAGTTTGGCCTCGCATCCAACTCAATTCCCCTGAATAAAACATAGAAAAACAATCCATAGAAGCTCTCAATAAATCTCTCCTCCCTGGCTGCGCTCCATGGGATATCTGTCTAAATCAGCGTGACACCCAGGCTACTGGGATAGGTAGTGTTTATGTGAACCCTAACTGGTGGCTGATGGCTCCAGAGTACCACAGAGCCCAGAGCAGGGCCAACACAGGAAACCACAAAGCATGAAGAGCACATTATGAACAATCTGTCTGCTGCTTTCTGATGTCTGTCTGACAGACACACGGCTAGGCCAGGACAGATAGAGCCCTCAGCAATAAACCGTCTGGACAGATACACACACCCCCTTTGGATGCCTGGTTGGATGGATTCTTTAGAATAATGAAACATTTAAATATTCCCATTGTGAGAGCAGATGAGTATACAAAATGTGTGTGTACGTGTGTAGGTGGTAAAAATAGACTGTGTATTAGCGTAAGTGTGGCTTCCTAGTGTGATTACAGTATGTGTGTGTTAGTGTACTCGCGTGCGTGCGTGCATGTTGAGTGCATGCTGAGTGAATTTGCCGGACGGATCCTGCGTGTGCATTACAGCAAAAGTCACAGAAACAGACAGCTATACTCTCGGGGGAGTCTGCAATCAGGCCGCGAGGAACTGCTTCTGTCCTTCAACAGGCAATTAACGCTGAGTCCATTTACAGCTCCCAGGAGGCCCTCGGCTAGGGGGGACGGGAAAAACAGCATCCCAAAGGTCAGCGCCTGGAGAGGAAGCAGTGTGAGGGGGTGTGGGGAGGACGGGGGAGGAGGGTTTGGGGGTATTGGCTGACTCAGAACATTGGAAAGCATGAGCTACTTATCACCCGCCAGCTATTAACCGAGGGGACAGCAGTGTTTTCCAGTGAACACGTGTCAGTGACAAAAGGCATAAATGAAAGGAAACCACAGAGGCTCCTGGCCTGTTGTTCTGGCCCTGTCGATGACCCTCTCTGGACCAGATGGGTCCCCTCTGACTGAACGCTCCAGACCTGGGACTTCAGTTTCATCACAACTCATAAATGTTTCAAGGCCCGCTCTCCTCTTTCTTTTGATCCAGATGTAAGTTGAGGAGCCAGTTGTTCACACCATGCAATGCAGCACCCACTTCCGCTTTGGGGAGTTAATGTCTAGCACGTGTTCCAAGGCCACAAGCCCTTCAATATTTTGTTTCAACTGTATTGGTAACCCTGTCACACAATGAATTGTAGATACTACAAAAGATCACATAAACACAGAGCCTTTTATTAAAATGCCTTCTGGCCAAGCGCAAGCTTGGATAAGAAATCAGAGGAAAGCTGTGTGTCTATGATCTTGGTTATGAGCAGCAAACAGGAAGTTTGATTTCTCACTCAGCTTTGTTATTACCAAATGAGAGAGAGAGAACAAAGAAGGAGAGAGAGAGAGAGAGAACAAAAGAAGAAGAAGAAGAAGAAAGAGAGAGAGAGAGAGAGAGAGAGAGAGAGAGAGAGAGAGAGAGAGAGAGAGAGAGAGAGAGAGAGAGAGAGAGAAAAGACTTGGACACAATGTGAGGAGCAGCTTAAAAAGATTCTCCGGTACTTTTGTATACTTTTTAGACAGTAGTTCTGAAAGTAGCGCTCATGAGCCAAAAGAGGTCCCCAGAAATTGTGTACTACGTCACATACACTACAGGGCCAAAAATAGTTGACACCCCTTCAAATGAGTTGATTCAGCTATTTCAGCCACACCCGTTGCTGACAGGTGTATAAAATCGCACACACAGCCAAGCAATCTCCATATACAAACATTGGTCGTAGAATGGCCTTACTGAAGAGCTCAGTGACTTTAAATGTGGCACCATGATAGGATGCCACCTTTCCAAAAAGTCAGTTTGTAAAATTTCTGCACTGCTAGAGCATCCCCAGTCAACTGTAAGTGCTGTTATTGTGAAGTGGAAATGTCTAGGAGCAACAACGGCTCAGCCGTGAAGTGGTAGGCCACACAAGCTCACAGAGCGGGACAGCCGAGTGCTGAAGCGTGTAGCGCATAAGAATATTTTGTCCCCGGTTGCAACACTCACTACTGAGTTTCAAACTGCCTCTTGAAGCAACGTCAGTACAATAACTGGTCGTTGGGTGCTTCATGAAATTTTCCATGGCTGAGCAGCCGCACACAAGCCAAAGATCACCATGCGGAATGCCAAGCGTCGGCTGGAGTGGTGAAAAGCTTGCCGCCATTGGACTCTGGAGCAGTGGAAACGCGTTCTCTGGATTGATGAATCACGCTTCACCATCTGGCAGTCCGACAGACGAATCTGGGTTTGCCGGATGCCAGGAGAACGCTACCTGCCCAAATGCATAGTGCCAACTGTAAAGTTTGGAGTAACTGTAAAGTCTGGGGCTGTTTTTCATAGTTCCGGCTAGGCCCCTTAGTTCCAGTGAAGGGAAGTCTTAACATACAATTACATTCTAGACGATTCTGTGTGATTCCAACTTTGTGGAAACAGTTTGGGGAAGGCCCTTTCCTGTTTCAGCATGACAATGCCCCTGTGCACAAAGCAAAGTCCATACAGAAATGGTTTGTTGAGATCGGTGTGGAAGAACTTGATTGGCCTGCACAGAGCCCTAACCTCAACTCCATTGAACACCTTTGGGATGAATTGTAACCCCGACTGCAAGCCAGGCCTAATCGCCCAACATCAGTGCCCAAGCTCACTAATGCTCGTGGCTGAATGGAAGGAAGTTCCCGCAACAATGTTCCAATACCTTGTGGAAAGCCTTCCCAAAAGAGTGGAGGCTGTTATAGCAGCAAAGAGTGGTCCAACTCCATAATAATGCCCACGATTTTGGAATGAGATGGTCGACGTACAGGCATCCACATACTTTTGGCCATGTAGTGTATGTGCAGATATGTGCACCACATCATTGCTCTCTCTCTCTCTCTCTCTCTCTCTCTCTCTCGCGCTCTGCTGTGTGTGCATCTTGATAGCTGTCACTCAAATGGCGAGGGGCTTTCAAACTCAAGATTTCATTGCTAATTGAGGTAAGACAGTTATTCTGCTCATAAATTATGCATTGACACATCCGGCCCAAAGCGGAGGTTTAAAAAATACTTACTAGTCGCCAAAGTTCTGGAGCATGTCTTAAATTACTTCACAATCAGGGCACCAGGGAAAATCCATTTCTGGCAGAAAGGGGCTTCCACTACTAAGTCCAAGTTTCAATAGAGTCTCTACTTAGCCTTTTGGAAACTCCCCTTAGAACTTTTCATTAAACATGCCATTAAATCAGAAGACTTGGAAGACTGGAAAGGAGAGAGAGGGAAATGAGAGATTGCGCAAAACAATTATCAGTGATGGGAACTTTGGAATGTCATGTGTGATGTGTTCACTGAGTAGGTGTTGCAGTCGTCCTCCCTGTCCCTGTCCGCAGCACCACTGAGGCATTCAGAGGGAAATCTATGGCTTCTTCAGAGAATATTATGCAGAACCCTCTGTTGACAAATGTACTCCCTACTCTCACCACACAGATGCTGCTGTGCTTTCTCTGTCACTGGTGTTGGTGGTGACATTCTGCTTGGCAAGAGTTTGTAGCTAGTGTCAGTCTGTCGAACATCGGAGCAGCATTTTTTTTGACGCAGCAGCTGAAACTAATCAACAAATCCCAGCACTCCTAATGCGAACCATCATTTCTGCCAGAGCACGAATGATGCGAAATATGAGCCACATGAGCCAACATCTTCACTCAAATACATTTTTGGAGTAAGCACTTTTCTTTTTCTCATTTACAGTATAAATCAACCTCTCTCATTAGAGCACTACTTTTTTAATGTATATTCTTTGTTTTGGGCCATTTGCGCTAGGTGGGGCTCAAAAGCATAAAAATATATTGAAATTGCCAACCAATAAAGAACAGTAGACCCCTGACTGTGGATGGCATGTGGTGACATTTCCACAAGGCTTTTGTATCCATTACATTTTTTTATTTTAATTTGTGTTCAACTTTCAGGACAGACTTGGAAACTTCATAGAAGCCTTCCCTTTGAAATGGGAAATGTGTTGCCAATCTGCCATTTACAATCACCCCTGAGGGAGCCTTAGATAGGGATGGTGGCAGGGGGTTGAGGGGCGGGTTGAGGGATCAATACTACCGAGCCTTGGCACATCATGGCCAGACTGTCCTCAAGGGATGCCCATTTGGTGAGCGGGTGTTTGAGAGGTTATGCCAAGGCAAGGGTCACACTGTGTCTGTGTGTGTGCTCGGTGTGTGTGTTGTGACCTGGCCAGATGGCCTAATAGGGGGAGCCCTGGATGCTGGCGTAGTTCCTAGGCTCATGTCTCCTGCAGGTATCCACTGAATATATTACACAGTCCTTTGATAGGGGCTCTGTAATACACTACAGCGTGTGTGAAGATATTAAAAGAAACTAAGAAACTATACTGGAAAATTATCCTGCACACCCAATGCTACCCAACAGAGCCAACCATATGAACTGACTGAGCTAGTTAGTAGTTCCTATCTTTAACTCTCAGGCCATGCTTGAGCATTCTATTGGATTTTCAAAAGCCTCTTGGAAGGAAGATAGTTCAAAGCAAAACCTGACATATCCAATTTTCAAAGCGTTATGAAAAAAGAAAGAAAAGAAAATACTACCCCTAATGGGAAAAACAAGCATGCAGTTTAGTAATGTAGATGCAATGCTCAAGTTCTCACAGTTTGTTCAGGTAAAGCCAATTGGACACTATTTATCAATTCGGACATGCTGCTAGATTAAATAATTTCATAGAAGTTATTACTTCAGCCCTAGTATTTATTTAAGCTACTTCAAAACATAAATATTTTACTTGACCTAGCAACCTTGAATCAGCCTTCACTTACCAGACACAATCCCTAAATCTATTCTAAGAATGAGCCAAAGTGTGCATAAAAATATGACAGAGAGGACTTAGTCTCTGTGTGTGAGGTTCAACTGTGTGAGGCCTTTCCCATGGCATGTGAAGAATGCTGGGTAGTAACTCCTTTATTCTCCAGGGGTTAGTAGAGGCTCTTAGAAGGCTGATCTTTGTCTCTTCTCACAGCCACAACCCCAGGGTTGATACGGTGCCGTGTGCTGTGCTCCATCCCATCAGGAGAGATAGGAGAAAGACGTACGCTCAGAGTTTACTGAGTGTTGTAATCTCTCTGTATTACACAGCTGGCAGGCTGAGATGTGAGCCTCAGAGCCTGGAGGCCTGAAGCATCGCCTGGTGCACCTCGCTCCACCTCTGTTTGGATTTACTCCCCATATCTTTTAATACTCAGGGCGAGGTGGAGGCGTTGTGGGACTGCAGGCCACGGCCTTGTCTCGCTATTGATCTTCACAGGAAGCACACACACACATACACAAGCACATGCACGCATACACGTACATGCATACACAAACACACACACCCTCGGGGGCTCCTCTTTCCTCTCAGTACACAGGCTTATAGTGTGACGAGCAGTATAGGCAGTCAGTGGGTGCTTTAAGACAAGCCTTTGGCAGCAAACACAAGAGTTTTCAACTTCTTATGAAACTCCAGGCCTTCTCATTGTAACCTCACAAGGCCCACACATTCAGCATTGTTTAACTCCCCGCGGCTCTAGTTAATCCCCACACAGCACTAGTTCATTGCATAATTGGTAATGGATCGCTATGCTCTAAATAAAAACAATTGTGATGAGAATCAATTTAATTTACCTACTGTATATTATGAGGTTTTCCACACAACAGCAGAAATATGTAGAAGAGGTAACTAAACCAAACAGAATCAGCAATTGATAATGTTTGAAAATGAACTAGGCTACTGTTTGTGTTCTGTGAGTAACATTGGTCTTGTTGGGTTAGTTATTGCACTGCACAATCTCCTCTCCCTGATAGGTTGTGACAATAACTGAGCATTCCATTTCTCCCTACATGTGCTTTCATGCTGCCGATGGTTTTGAACTTCATAAACATATGAAAGCCTGAGAAGACCACAGACCCTGACATCTCTCCTCTACGTATCTAACCGTCAAACTTTGAGTAAACAAAACCCTAATTGACGAATAAAGTGAGTCGGATGCATCAGACAGCGTGTTAGAAGCTACCTATACAGCAGTTGGTCTTCCATGGGGAGGCATCCTACCTGCATCCCAGTCTGATCTTGGCACTTTGAAGAACATCAAAGCTGGTTGTGGCCCCTGGGCCGTGGCAGTGCACACACACACACACACACACACACACACACACACACACACACACACACACACACACACACACACACACACACACACACACACACACACACACACACACACACACACACACACACAGGAGAGCTGCTCTGCTCTGCACTGGCTTTTCTTCTCACTGCATGCTGCTGCCCCCACAGTACACTCCTCAGCTCAATAGAAACATGAACAGCTTCCTGGCATCTGACCCAACACACAAACACACACGTAACACATGATAAGCTGAGATGCACACAGACACATGCACGCTAGGGTTTCTGTTAGGAAAATGCCGCCGGACATTTGACCATCAGCATTTTTGCGTAACCTGATTAGGGCGTCCACCTATGGTGCTCAGAATAAAATAAATCCTATTTAGGTAATAGTAATTCATATTACCAGAACGTGCCAGTCGAGGATGCAACGATGTCCTTCTTACCGAATTCTGATGTGCACTTTGAAGATGATAGAATAACTGTCCACTGTTTACTTTTCCTCAGCCAACAAGATGAATGACGAACAAAAAAATCCCTAGCCTAGGTCAATCTACTATCCCCCATAGTACAAAGGTTTCCCTACTTTATTGGTCAGATTGTCGAGAAAGAAATAGCCTGTTCCAAACAGATTCTGGGGCCATTCATACAACCAGTAGGCCATAAAAAAACTTTAAAGCTGCAGTATGTAACTTTTTGGGTGACCCGACCAGCGTCGTCCGGGTTAGGGGAGGATTTGGTTAGCCGGGATGTCCTTGTCCCATCGTGCTCTAGCGACTCCTTGTGGCGGGCCAGGCACATGCACGCTGACTTCAGTCGCCAGAGTTTCCTCTGACACATTGGTGCAGCTGACTTCTGGGTTAAGCGAACAGTGTGTTAAGAAGCAGTGCGGCTTGGCCGGGTCATGTTTCAGAGGACGCATGGCTCTCGACCTTCGCCTCTCCTGAGTCCGTACGGGAGTTGCAGCGATGGGACAAGACTGTAACTACCAATTGCATATCACGAAAAACGGGTAACGCCAGTACTCCCCGATGCTTCGTGTGATGGCTTCTGGATTCTGTAAGGAGTGACGCTGGAGAGGAGAGGCAGGTATGGGGAGTCAAATATTTAATCAGGAACGGACATAGAACACGACAGGAACAGCGTCAGTACACAGGAAACAAGGACTTATGACAAACAATGCCGAAGCAGGGAACAGAGCTAGGAAAGAGACAGATATAGGGAAGGAAATTACACAAGTAATTGAGTCCACGTGAGTCCAATGAGCGCTAATGCGCATGACGCGGAAAGGTAGGTGTGCGTACTGAAGGTGGCTTGAGTGCGTAATGTTGGGGAGTCTGGGGGGAGTCTGGCGCTCGAAGGAGGAAGAGCGGGAGCATGCGTGTCAGCTGCTGGACAATGAAAGAAAGTTCATATAAAATAATTGCATCCACGGATATGGTCTGATTTTGTCTAAGCTACTTTGAACCAAGGAAGACATTCCTCATAATATGTAACAAAATGTTCAGGTTTGCATACTGCCTTATGCAAATTAACCAAAGCATGACCAGTCAAAAGTATTTCCAATGACTGGTATTTCCATCAATAAATAGGTCAAAAAGCATTATTTCGCAATTCAATTTTTTCTTCTCCTAGACAATTGGCCGGTGCCCTTCTTATTTATTGTCTTTCCTATTTTTTTATCGGACAAAAGCCGGCTATTACCGGCTAATGGGAACCATGGTGCACGCATGCATAAAGCACGCACGCACACACGCACACACACAATGTAATCGATTAAATAACACACACAACACAAACACACATAGAGCCATTCAGTGGAGCCTCCATGCTAACAGACAGCAGTATTCTGTAACCTCAGAGAGAGACATTGTCACTATCATTATCCTGTCCCCATGCTTCCAGTCTGTGTGTCAGTCACCAAGTGGAACTGGCACTACGTGAGGAAGGAAATTGTATCATTTCCCCCCTCGCAATCAACTGCTCAGTGACAATAGAACAACTTAATGCAGCTGAGAGGACGCCGGTTTGACAAATAAAAGCTCTGGGAACCAGGTCTTTGTTCCACTAAAAACCAACTTCCTCTCTACCACTGTGTTTTCCTGCTGATCTTAGTGGGTTTGAAACTGTCACTGGGCTGTGAGAGATGACATCATATTTTATTTTATGTTTTTATTTAACCTTTATTTAACCTGTCTGGGCTAGGGGGCAGTATTTTCACGGCCGGATAAAAAACGTACCCGATTTAAACTGGTTACTACTCTTGCCCAGAAATGAGAATATGCATATTATTAGTAGATTTGGATAGAAAACACTCCAAAGTTTCTAAAACTGTTTGAATGGTGTCTGTGAGTATAACAGAACTCATATGGCAGGCAAAAACCTGAGAAGATTCCATGCAGGAAGTGGCCTGTCTGAGAATTTGTAGTTCTTCTTTTGATTCTCTATCAAAATTACAGTATCTGTGGGGTTACGTAGCACTTTCTAAGGCTTCCATTGGCTCTCTAAAGCCTTCAGAAAGCGAATTGAGTCGTCTCCTGTCTCTGGGCAGAGTATAGTAGCTCAGTTTCTCAGTGGTCTGCCTGGGGACAAAGAGATTGGATATGCGCGTGCACGCTGTTTTTTCTTTTCCTCTTTGAATGAATACACTATTGTCCGGTTGGAATATTATCGGTATTTTACGAGAAAAATACCATAAAAATTGATTTTAAACAGCGTTTGACATGCTTCTAATTACGGTAATGGAACATTTTGACTTTTTTGTCTCGAAATGCGCGTTTATGATGAGTAATTTTGTAAATTCACCGGAAGTTTTTGTTGGGAATACACGTTCTGAACATCACACGCCAATGTAAAAAGCTGTTTTTGGATATAAATATGAACTTGATTGAACAAAACATACATGTATTGTATAACATAATGTCCTAGGAGTGTCATCTGATGAAGATCATCAAAGGTTAGTGCTTCATTTAGCTGTGTTTTGGGTTTTTGTGACATATATGCTTGCTTGGAAAATGGCTGTGTGATTATTTTTGGCTGGGTACTCTCCTGACATATGACTAATGTTTTGCTTTCGCTGTAAAGCCTTTTTGAAATCGGACAATGTGGTTGGATTAACGAGAGTCTTATCTTTCAAATGGTGTAAAATAGACATATGTTTGAGAAATTGAAGTTATAGCATTTTTAAGGTTTTTGTATTTCGCGCCACGCTCTACCATTGGATATTGGTGAGGCGTTCTGCTAGCGGAACGTCTAGATGCAAGAGGTTAAAGAGCAACCAGGCATCCTCTACTGATGGGATGAGGTCAATATCCTTCCAGGATACCCGGGCCAGGTCAATTAGAAAAGCCTGCTCACTGAAGTGTTTTAGGGAGTGTTTGACAGTGATGAGGGGTGGTCGTTTGACCGCGGACCCATTACGCACGCAGGCAATGAGGTAGTGATTGCTGAGATCCTGGTTGAAGACATCAGAGGTGTATTTAGAGGGCAAGTTGGTCAGGATGATATCTAAGAGGGTGCCCATGGTTACGGATTTAGGGTTGTACCTGGTAGGTTCATTGATAATTTGTGTGAGATTGAGGGCATCTAGCTTAGATTGTAGGACGGCCAGGGTGTTAAGCATGTCCCAGTTTAGGTCACCTAACAGTACGAACTCTGAAGATAGATGGGGGGCAATCAATTCACATATGGTGTCCAGGGCACAGCTGGGGGCTGAAGGGGTCTATAACAAGCAGCAACAGTGAGAGACTTGTTTCTGGAAAGGTGGATTTTTAGAAGTAGCAGCTCGAATTGTTTGGGCACAGACCTGGATAGTATGACAGATCTCTGCAGTAGATTGCAACTGCGCCCCCTTTGGCAGTTCTATCTTGTCAGAACATTTTATAGTTAGGGATGGAAATTTCAGGATTTTTGGTGGCCTTCCTAAGCCAGGATTCAGACACGGCTAGGACATCTGGTTGGCGGACAAACTTAGGGAGGAGGCTTCTAATGTTAACATGTATGAAACCAAGGTTTTTACGGTTACTGAAGTCAACAAATGAGAGTGCCTGGGGAATGGGAGTGGTGCCGCAGGGCCTGGGTTAACCTCTACATCACCAGAGGAACAGAGGAAGAGTAGAATAAGGGTACGGCTAAACGCTATAAGAACTAGTCATCTAGTGCGTTCGGAATAGAGAGTAAAAGGAGCAGATTTCTGGGCGTGGAATAATAGATTCCAAGGCATAATGTACAGACAAGGGTATGGTAGGATGTGAGTACAGTGGAGGTAAACCTATGCATTGAGTGACGATGAGAGAGGTTTTGCCTCTAGAGGTGAGAACACCACATGTGTGGGGGGAGGAACAAAAGGGCTAGCTAAGGCATATTGAGCAGGGCTGGAGGCTCTACAGTGAAATAAGACAATTCTCACTAACCAAAACAGCAATAGACAAGGCATATTGACTTTAGGGAGAGGCATGTGTAGCCGAGTGAATATAGGGTCCAGTGAGTAGCTAGGTGAGCTGGAGACACGGCAATTCAGACAGCTAGTGGGCCGGGGCTAGCAGGCTAGCAGATGGGTATCCGGGGGAAGTTGCAATGGAAGAGCCTGTTGAAACCCCCTCGGACGGTTACGTTGGCAGACCAGTCATGATGGATCGGCGGGGCTCCGTGTCGGCAGTAAAAGGGTCCAGGCCAATTGGCAAAAGAGGTATTGTAGCCCAAGAATTGGCTGATGGACCTCTTCGGCTAGCTGGGAGATGGGCCTAGCTCTAGGCTAGCTCCAGGCTAACTGGTGCTTGCTTCGGGACAGAGACGTTAGCCAGGAATAGCCACTCAGATAGCAGCTAGCTAGCTGCGATGATCCGGTGTAAAGGTTCAGAGGTTGCGTTTGGAATCCGGAGATGTGGTAGAGAAAAAGCAGTCCGATATGCTCTAGGTTGATATCGCGCTGTGCAGACTGGCAGAAATTGACCGGGCTAAGGCTGGCTGATGTCCGAGTTAACGGTGATGACCGCTAGCAGGGGCTAACTGACTTCTAGCTAGTAGCTAGTTAGCTGACTAGCTTCTGATGGGGTTTCCGGTTCTAAAGTATAAAAAATAGCAGATCCGTACCACATTGAGTGAGGCGGGTTGCAGGAGAGTACGTTCAGTACGTAGATGGAAATTGAGATAAAAAATTGAAAAAATATATACGAAATATATACATGGGACAGGACAAGACAAAACAGATGTCCGACTGCTACGCCATCTTGGAAAATATATCAAGGAGAGTAGGCTTTTCTGGGTGTATGGAGTTCTACCTTGTGGGATTGGTAATAATCTGAGAAATATTTAGGGACTCCCATTGGTTTAGGACTTGGTAAAGTGGTTTAAGCATGTCCCCGTTTAGGTAACCTAGCAGGACAAATTCAGACTTAGTGTAAGGTGCCAGGAGAGAGCTTATGGCATTTAGGGTAAAGGCCAGAGCTGATGGTGGACGATAACACACAGCAACACTCAACAAAGAGCTATTTGAAAGTCTAATGCTTAAAACCAGCAGATCAAGTTGTTTGGGGACAGACTTGGTGGAGGCAACCGCGCACTGAAGGTGTTCGTTGGTAAAGATAGCCACTCCACTACCTTTCGGAAGATCTGTCTTGCCAAAAAAGGTTATAACCAGTAAGGCTAACATCAGTGTTCAAAACACTCTTTCTTAACCACGTCTCAGTAATGACCAACACATTTGGATTTGAGCTGTGAACCCAGACTTTCAATTGATCAATTCAGTTGATCATTTCCTTGAAAATGACGCCGATGGATAGGGCTGCCGTGCTTCAAGCTCTTTGGAAACTTTGCAGTATTTTGTTTTTTAAATGTTATTTCTTACATTATTAGCCCAGGAAATGTTTTGTGTTATTACATACAGCCAGGAATAACTTTTGGATCTCAGATCAGCGGTAACTCACCAGCATTACGACCAGGAATACAACTTTTCCAAACCAGTTCCTTTGTTCATGCCCCCCAGGGCAATTGAACTGATCCCAGAGGCTGTTCCAAAACACCGCCGACGGAAAAGAGGTACTCGGAGCGGACTTTTAGTCTGACACAGGAAGCGCGCACACCACCCACCAAGTATATTACTCGCTAATGTTCAGTCTCTGGATAATAAAGTTGACGAGCTCAGGGCAAGGATTTCATTCTAGAGAGACATCAGGTAATGTAACATGTTTCACGGAAACATGGCTCTCTCGGGATATACTGTCTGAGTCCATTCAGCCAGTTGGGTTCCCAGTTCATCGCACAGACAGGAATAAATATATCTCCGGGAAGAAGAAGGGTTGGGGTGTATGTTTCATGATTAACTACTCATGGTGTGATTGTGATAACATACAGGAACTGAAGTCCTTTTGTTCACCCGACCTAGAATACCTCACAATCAAATGCCACCGTATTACCTCCCAAGAGAATTCTCTTCGGTTATAGTCACAGCCGTGTATATTCCCCTCAAGCCGATACCACGACGGCCCTCAATGAACTTCACCGGACTTCATGCAAACTGAAAATCACATATCCTGAGGCTGCATTTATTTAGCTGGGGATTTTAACAAAGCAAATTTAAGGAAAACATCATTGAAGTTCTATCATAACATTGACTGTAGTACCCGCGCTGCTAAAACACTCGACCACTGCTACTCCAACTTCTGGGATGCCTACAAGGCCTCCCCCGCCCTCCCTTCGGCAAATCTGATCATGACTCCATTTTGCTCCTCCCTTCCTATAGGCAGAAACTAGTCAATGCTGGTCTGATCAATCGCAATCGACACAAGATTGTTTTGATCACGCGGACTGGGATATGTTCCGGGTAGCCTCCGAGAACAACATAAATGAATACACTGATACGGTGACTGAATTTATCAGGAAGTGTAGAGGAGATGTTGTACCCACTGTGACTATTAAAACATACCCTAACCAGAAACTGTGGATAGATGGCAGCATTTGCACAAAAATGAAAGCGAGAACCATCGCATTTAACCATGGCAAGGTTTGGGATCACTTAGAAATGTCCTTGTTTTGGAAAGTAAAGCAAAAACATTTGTCCATTAAAATAACATCAAATTTATCAGAAATACAGTGTAGACATTGTTAATGTTGTAAATGACCATTGTAGCTGACATTTTCTATGGAATATATACATAGGCGTACAGAGGACCATAATCAGAAACCATCACTCCTGGGTTCCAATGGCACGTTGTGTTAGCTAATCCAAATTGATCATTTTAAAAGGCTAATTGATCATTAGAAAACCTGTTTGCAATTATGTTAGCACAGCTGAAAACTGTTGTCCTGATTAAAGAAGCAATACAACTGGCCTTCTTTAGACTAGTTGAGTATCTTGAGCATCAGAATTTGTGGGTTCGATTACAGACTCAAAATAGTTAGAAACAAAGGACTTTCTTCTGAAACTCGTCAGTCTATTCTTGCCCTGAGAAATGAAGGCTATTCCATGCGAGAAATTGCCAAGAAACTGAAGATCTCGTACAACGCTATGTACTACTCCCTTCACAGAACAGAGCAAACTGGCTCTAACCAGAATAGAAAAAGGAGTGGGAAGCCCCGGTGCACAACTGAGCAAGACGACAAGTACATTAGAGTGTCTAGTTTGAGAAACAGACACCTCACAAGACCTCAACTGGCAGCTTCATTAAATAGTACCTGCAAAACACCAGTCTCAATGTCAACAGCGAAGAGGCGACTCTTGGATGCTGGCATTCTACACTGTATTATTTTAATGGACCATAAATGTGATTTTCTTTCAAAAACAATGACATTTCTAAGTGACCCCCAAATTTGGAATGGTAGTGTATATATTCTTAATTCCATTCCTTTACTTTAGATTGTGTGTATTGTTAGATATTACGTGTTAGATATTACTGCACTGTTGGAGCTAGAAACACAAGCATTTCGCTACACCCGCAATAACATCTGCTAAACACGTGTATGTGACAAATAAAATTTGATTTGAGGTAATAAGCTTCTAGTGTTAACTTGCAGAAAACCCAGGCTTTTAGGAGAGCAGAAATCAGTGAAGTAGATATCAGAGCACAGGTCAGAATTGGGGTAGCAACAGTAGATGGGTCAGGGTGTACATGCACATTTCCAGATATCATCATCAGTAATATAATCAGGGCCCGGCAGAGGACAGGGAGAGCTCTGCAGTGTTGATTTGTTATGACATTTGAATGTGCATCAGATGGCAACAAGATCATATTGTACAGCAATTTCATCAGGTAACATGAATACAAATCCGGCGAGAGGTGGTTAGAATAGGATGGGAGGCCAAGATTCAGGGTAACCAATAGAGAGTCAGAGTCCCGAGTGTGGGAACAAACATAGTCTGTCCCACGGTTGGGTAAACAAGCAAGTTAATAGTCATCAAAGCACGCAGGATTCATGAGGCAAATAGCATAAAGCACAAGAAAAAAATATAACAACTTGGGGCTTCCATTGTAAGTTCTGTCACTCTCCCCAACAGTGCATGTGTGCTGGAGACGAGCGAAAGCTCGGGAGAGAGGGGGGAGTGGGGTGGGGGTACCTGTATTAGACAGGGGGAGACAGGCCAGGACAGACGGTGAACAGATCGCCAGGTGGAATCCAAGCAGCAGTGCAACAGCCAACGGGAGTAAGTATCTCACCCAAGCTTTTTTTGTGAGGCAAATTCCTTGTAGAAAATCCCAGCTAGCTAGCGAACGTAGCTAGCAAGTCTCTGTCCACCATTGTTTTCCACGTGGAAAAGGAGGTCGTTATTTGGCGAATGGTCCTTTACAAAGTCCAAACAAAGTTGTCCTGTGGCTGTTATATTTTGGAGATTGCGACGGTTATATTTTCTGATGTGATCAAAGCAACAATATTGTTTCTTATTGAGGTAAATTACAATTGAAGTGTCCTGGCTGCATATCCGTTCAAAATAGAGATGAATCCAGGGTTGTACTGTATTGTAAAGACCTCCTCACAGATGGAGGGGTCTTCAAAGGCCTCTGCATTTGGGTGGGGGAGGCTGTGAAACTCTCCTGCCATTGTTGGGCTCAAGGGCTTTGCCACCTCTTACTTCACACCTCAGTGCTAATTGAAGTTGCAGCCGGATCTGTTCTGTCCTAGCAAGCTTGGAAGCCTTAACTTAGCATTCAGTCCTTATAAAGTAAAATATATTATTGTAAGCCAATATTCTTGGCTTTAAAAGTAGCTTCAGACTAAACATTACTCACTCAGTTCCAGGTTGGATGGTGTTTTCAGGTTTCTTGTGCTTCTTTTGCTGTTTGTTGGTTTGCCAGTGCATTTGCTGTATAGACCTTGGAAATAAGAATCTTAGGTAGTAGGAATCCGTCCAGGTCATTTTGTCCAAAATCAGGTTGTAGGTTTGGAGTTTTGATTTGGAGTGAAGGTTATGTTGTGGAGGGTAGTATCCTGTTTATGTCCTTGGAGAAAAATCCAAGTTTATCTAACAATAAATCTATCTTTTTGTAAGAACATGCTGAAAAATGCGGGAGCCCACTTGCTCATGATCTCTTTCTCAAAGGCTGTGGGGTTAATGTGCATCCTCTGACCTGACTGTGACCTAATGACCTAGGGCCGTATCTTCCAATACCACCTGAGAATGTAATGCAGTATGTTAACGCTCTGTTCCGACCTGAGTTTAAATTGTATTCAACATCTTTCAAATACTCGTTTGCTTGAGTCTGCCTAAAGTGCTAGATGGGCCAGGCAAGTTCATGGCCAAAAGTTCTGAGAATGACACAAATATTAATTTCCACAAAGTTTGCTGCTTCAGTGTCTTTAGATATTTTTGTCAGATGTTACTATGGAATACTGAAGTATAATTACAAGCATTTCATAAGTGTCAAAGGCTTTTATTGACAATTACATGAAGTTGTTGCAAAGAGTCAATATTTGCAGTGTTGACCCTTCTTTTTCAAGACCTCTGCAATCCGCCTTGGCATGCTGTCAATTAACCTCTGGGCCACATCCTGACTGATGGCAGCCCATTCTTGCATAATCAATGCTTGGAGTTTGTCAGAATTTGTGGGTTTTTGTTTGTCCACCCACCTCTTAAGGATTGACCACAAGTTCTCAATGGGATTAAGGTCTGGGGAGTGCCCTGGCCATGGACCCAAAATATCAATGTTTTGTTCCCCGAGCCACTTAGTTATCACTTTTGCCTTATGGCAAGGTGCTCCATCATCCTGGAAAAGGCATTGTTCGTCACCAAACTGTTCCTGGATGGTTGGGGGAAGTTGCTCTCGGAGGATGTGTTGGTACCATTCTTTATTCATGGGTGTGTTCTTAGGCAAAATTGTGAGTGAGCCCACTCCCTTGGCTGAGAAGCAACCCCACACATGAATGATCTCAGGATGCTTTACTGTTGGCATGACACAGGACTGATGGTATCGGTCACCTTGTCTGCTCCGGACAAGATTTTTCCGGATGCCACAAACAATCGGATAAAGGATTCATCAGAGAAAATGACTACCCTAGTCCTCAGCAGTCCAATCCCTGTACCTTTTGCAGAATATCAGTCTGTCCCTGATGTTTTTCCTGGAGAGAAGTGGCTTCTTTGCTGCCCTTCTTGACACCAGGCCATCCTCCAAAAGTGTTCGCCTCACTGTGCATGCAGATGCACTCACACCTGCCTGCTGCCATTCCTGAGCAAGCTCTGTACTGGTGGTGCCCCAATCCCGCAGCTGAATCAACTTGAGGATAGGGTCCTGGCGCTTGCTGGACTTTCTTGGGCGTCCTGAAGCCTTCACAACAATTGAACCGCTCTCCTTGAAGTTCTTGATGATCCGATAAATGTTTGATTTAGATGCAATCTTACTGGCAGCAATATCCTTGCCTGTGAAGCCCTTTTTGTGCAAAGCAATGATGACAGCACGTGTTTCCTTGCAGGTATCCATGGTTGACACCACCCTCCTTTTGAAGCTTCCAGTCTATTATTCGAACTAAATCAGCATGACAGAGTGATCTCCAGCCTTGTCCTCGTCAACACTCACACCTGTGTTAACGAGAGAATCACTGACATGATGTCAGCTGGTCCTTTTGTGGCAGGGCTGAAATGCAGTGGAAATGGTTTTGGGGGATTCAGTTCACTTGCATGGCAAAGAGGGACTTTGCAATTAATTGCATTTCATCTGATCACTCTTCATAACATTCTGGAGTATATGCAAATTGCCATCATACAAACTGAGGCAGCAGACTTTGTGAAAATTAATATTTGTGCCATTCTCAAAACTTTTGGCCACGACTGTACTATTTGCACCCAGGTCTGATTCACACAATAAACTCAATACTAAACACCCAAGCAGACGAAGCAAAGTCCCTCATCACTGACCCTCCTTTGAACCTCTGACTGTAGGATGTTTGCTGCATGAAGAAAATAATCAATTTAACGCATGTTAGGGCTTTGAAAGCACTGACATAATTGCCTGAAAAGCTTTCATCGAACGGATTTAAGTAATTAAACAAACATTGCAAGCTGGAACTTTATAACCCCACGGCCCACTCAATACATCTCCAACGGGGAGAGAGGGAGGAGGGAGAGGGAGTTTATAATCACAGTCAACCGCACCAGATCCATTTTTACAGACAGGAGCAAAATCTTTAATCTTTTTTAAAGCCAGTTGACAAGAACTTATTTGCTGATCAATCTGGCCCTGGGTGAATGCTGGATGCAAGCAGACATCAATACAACCCCTGAGGGGAAGAAAGGCAGCGAGGCACACTAACACTGCTCATATCGGACACACATAAATCTAAATGAAGCACAGTCTGCTGGAGGCGGAGACTTACACTGACACAACACTGGAGGTGGATACATAACTGGAGACACTGAGCTTCAGTAGCAAGCAGCGGCCATCTTGTGTTTCATTAGTTGCTGTGTTATTACAGAGGGCTGAGAGGGAAGCAGGCTTGGCTGGGCCCCTGTTAGCATGGGGCTAATATTACCAAAGACAGCGAGCATTAAAGACAGCTAGTGTTACTGCCAGCCAATAAAAGCCATGCATTCATTCCACAGACAGGCCTGAGAGGTGCAGTTGTTCAGGGATTAGAATGAATGTCACAGGGGCCGTAAACACCCTGGTTAGGATATAAAGAACACTGGTAAACAGAACCTTTCATTGATTATGTGTGGGCAAGAAGAGAATGGGATGACTGGATCAATGAACGAATAAATGAATAAACAACTGTGTGGGTGAGTAAATTAGTATGTACATAGCCTGGAAGAATGAGAGGCTAGTGGAATGAATGATTGGATGGACAGAATACTTGGGCTGTAATATAATGCGTGGGTGATTGAGCTAATGGGTGAATTAAAAGAGTGAATGAAAAAAAAAAATATATATATATATTTTTTTAAATTAAATTAAAATTAAAAAATGCATGAAATGAAATGTATGCATTCACTACTGTAAGTCGCTCTGGATAAGAGCGTCTGCTAAATGACTAAAATGTAAATGTAACATGTAAAAATTAAATAACTAAATGATAAATGAGAAGTGTGGAAATGTGATAAAAACGTGCCATAAGGAAATAAATGGACATGTACAGTACCAGTCAAAAGTTTGGACACACCTACTCATTCAAGGGTTTTTCTTTATTTTTACTATTTTCTACATTGTAGAATAATAGTGAAAACATCAAAACTATGAAATAATACATAAGGAATGATGTAGTAACCAAAAAAGTGTTAAACAAATCAAAATATATTTTATATTTGAGATTCTTCAAAGTAGCCACCCTTTGCCTTGATGACAATTTTGTACACTCTCGGCATTCTTTCAACCAGCTTAATTTGGAATGCTTTTCCAACAGTCTTGAAGGAGTTCCTACATAATGCTGAGCAATTGTTGGCTGCTTTTCCTTCACTCTGTGGTCCAACTCATCCCAAACCATCTCAATTGGATTCAGGCCAGGTGATTGTGGAGGCCAGGTCATCTGATGCAGCACTCTATCACTCTCCTTCTTGGTCAAATAGCTCTTACACGCCTGGAGGTGTGTTGGGTCATTGTCCTGTTGAAAAATAAATGATAGTCCCACTAAGTGCAAAACAGATGGGATGACGTATCGCTGCAGCATGCTGTGGTAGCCATGCTGGTTAAGCGTGCCTTGAATTCTAAATAAATCACTGAGTGTCACCAGCAAAGCACCCCTACACCATCACACCTCCTCCTCCATGCTTCACGGTGGGAACCACACATGTGGAGATCATCCGTTCACCTACTCTGCATCTCACAAAGACACGGCGGTTGAAACCAAAAATCTCAAATTTGGACTCATCAGACCAAAGGACAGATTTCCACCGGTCTAATGTCCATTGCTCGTGTTCAAACGCATTCAGAAGGAAATAAATTCCACAAATTAACAAGGCACACCTGTTGACTGAAATTCATTCCAGGTGACTACCTCATGAAACTGGTTGAGAGAATGCCAAGAGTATGCAAAGCTGTCAAGGCAAAGGGTGGCTACTTTGAAGAATCTCAATTATAAAATATATTTTGATTTGTGTCACAGATGTCGTATGAATGAGAGCAAGGCGCAGCATGTGTATCGTTCCACATATTTATTTATCTGTGAAACTATGCAAGACATACAATAACAAGACATACAATAAAAAAAGCAACACCAAACCGTGACGAAGCGGTGCAACACACACTAATAATCTCCCACAAACACTAGTGGGAAAAACAACAACTTAAATATGATCCCCAATTAGAGACAACGATGACCAGCTGCCTCTAATTGGGAATCATACAACCCCAAACTAGAAAAAAGAACCTAGAACACAACATAGAAAATTTAAACTAGACAAAAAAAACATAGAAAAAAGAAACTAGAACCAAACATAGAAATAAATAAACTAGACAAAACCCCCCAGTCACGCCCTGACCTACTCGACCATAGAAAAATACAAGCTCTCTATGGTCAGGACGTGACAATTTGTTTAACACTTTTTTGGTTACTATATGATTTCATGTGTGTAATTCCATGGTTTTGATGTCTTCACTATTATTCTACAGTGTATAAAATAGCAAAAATGTATAAAAACCCTTGAATGAGTAGGTGTGTCCAAACTTTTGACTGGTATTGTATATAAAATATTGGCTTGTGTAGATGAGCAGTCTTCATATCAATATACCTGCATCCAAAATTAATGTAATCTACAGGTACTGTTGAAGTCGGAAGTTTACATACACTTAGGTTGGAGTCATTAAAACTCGTTTTCAACCACTCCATAAATTTCTTGTTAACAAACTATAGTTTTGGCAAGTCGGTTAGGACATCTACTTCGTAATTTTTCCAACAATTGTTTACAGACAGATTATTTCACTTATAATTCACTGTATCACAATTCCAGTGGGTCAGAAGTTCACATACACTAAGTTGACTGTGCCTTTAAACAGCTTGGAAAATTCCAGAAAGTCATGTCATGGCTTTAGAAGCTTCTGATAGGCTAATTGACATAATTTGAGTCAATTGGAGGAGTACCTGTGAATTGTATTTCAAGGCCTAACTTCAAACGCAGTGCCTCTTTGCTTGACATCATGGGAAAATCAAAAGAAATCAGCCAAGACCTCAGAGAAAAAATTGTGACTTTTACAAGTCTGGTTCATCCTTGGGAGCAATTTCCAAACACCTGAAGGCTGTACTGAATGCATCCTAGACAAACCATGTGAGCTGTGAGCCCTGGCATGGGTTCATTTAGGAGCTGGATGACCATGGCATCGTTTATAGCACAAACAACACTGGAGCCTCAGTTACACAATGGATTTAAATAGCTCTGTATGTGTAATTGGTTGTGTGTGTGTGTTATGTTAAACAAATAAGTAAACCCAAGGACTGCAATAATCCATACAATAAAGTCTTCAGAATGTCAGCATTCGTTTCACAGGTCATGTTTTTGGACAGCCACATCTCCACCTAAATGGAACAGCAGAAAGTGATCATGTACTATACATTATGTCTCTGTCTGACTTGTTTTACCACTGTGTTAATGTTATCCCCTACTGCTGCAGTCAGTGGCAATAACATGGCCTGCATGGCTTCCACTGGGAAACATATAGAGCATTAACAAAGTGATCCTCCCTTGGATGACAATGAATTATGGAAGGAAATACTCCCTACTGAGTGGTGCATCCTTAACTGGGAAATATGTCGTCACGTTGTCTTTCTGCCAGGACCTGGGATCGGGAAATAATGATCTAGAATTAATTTAATCTCTCATACATACTGTACATCAGCCATGTGTTATGACAGGAGTTACTGTTGAAATAAGATCAGTAGTGAGCCATGTTGGAAAACTGCAGGTCTCTATGAGCACAGGCACTCCCTCTCTCCCTTCCTCCCTCCCTCGGCCCCTCTATCCATCCGTCCTTCTCCAATCCTTTTTCCATCTCAGTGTGCCTCTATACATCCATCCTCTTTCCCTCTTATCGCTCTCTCTCCCTCTCCTTCTCTCCCTCTCTCTCCCTCCTGCTCTCCTGGGAGTTGAACACAATCTCATTAGCTGCTGGTGGATGAGGCGTCCTCTCCTCGTAGGTTCAAGGTGATGGAAGATTAGGCCATTTGGCCCAGGCTCATTCCATATTCACACCACGTCCCTCTCTGCCCGTGAACACCAAATTACATTGAACCTGGGGAGTCTAACTCCATTAATATTAAATGGAAGATTAATTTAACAATATGCGGTGGATATTTGTTACAAATCCATCATGTAAAAGTGACGTTTGGCAATACATTTGCGGGTGGCTCACAGTGGGGGGGCCGCAGTGCAAATAAATCAGGGGGGCATTTACAGGTAATCGCTATTTTCACACGGATACGAGCGTACGCACTTGCACGCGCACACACATACACACAAAATGGGGGCAGAAAGATGTTTGTTGACCATTTCCAGGAATGGTGTGTAATTTTGCATGCTGCTCACTGGATAATTCCTAATTTCTTAGAAGTCACTGACCGTTTGAACTCTTGCTGGTACAGGATACATGAGTTGGCAGTTTCAAACGTTTTGCCCTGGAATATTGACCTCCTTGCTAAGCCTTCACTAATTTATGGGTGAATCATGTGAAAAGAATGGCCAGCATGTGTCTAATGTGTGTACCTCTGGCATGTACAGTAGATAAACCACCAAGTAAATAATATAAAAGCAACTTCCTTGCAATCAAGAGTTGAACGAAGATCTGTTCAAACCATCATTAACATTGTCAATATTTAATGTTTGCAATGTTGTTACTTATGAATGTGTGCTGTTTCCACTGTACCATTTGGTTTGATGGTGATCTGCATACAGCTACACAAACAGAGAGGCTGTGGATATAAGCCTTGCATACATCTGACTGCACCCTGGATGTGTGAAGTAAGAGATACAGAAGGCAGGCATCAATTTAATGCAGTTGGCTAAATCAGGGTCACACAGAGTGTTTCTTGCTAGTCTTAAACAAATCTACTGAAACAAAAGTATACACCTCACGCACATGGTTATGGAATTTAAAAAAAAGACACCTGGTACCATGTCAGATGTAGAGTTGAAATGTATTCCATTTTGAGTTTTATACTTTATATACATCACAGAAAACTAAATGTAACAAAACCATTTTACATAGAAACATCAGATTTTAGGCGTAAAAACATATATAATGTTTATTAATTATGAAAAATATGAATAACATTCCACCCATGAGGCCACTAGGTCATTTTACTGCAGGAAAGGGCTATGGTCCATTCTTGCTGATGGCTGGTATGAGTTGAACTCCTCAGGAACAGCACTTTAAGCTAACCCAAACGGCCTGGACTGAGCGAGGCTCTGTGTGAAGGGATACGGCTGGACATGTCACAGTGAGATATGCACATCAGCGCCCTGTGACAGTATCTCCTGGTCGTATTACGCACCTCAGCAGTGTTCACGTCCAATTAATGCTCCACTCCCCACTCCCCGCCATTATCACTACATTGCCCACAGAAACTCACAGCTTTAATATGTAAGTGAAACAGTCATTTTCATATGGGGGAGAGAGAAAGGAGGGTTGGGGGTTGGAGGGAAGGGGTGTGGGGATGATTTAATGGCTAATCTTCTCAGACAGCAGAAACGGCTTTGACTTTTAGCTTTATAGCTAGCTAACCCCCACTCCCCCCACTCTCGTATCCACCACCAGTCCCCTACCTCCTTCCCCCTTTTCCTGGGCCCAGGCACCCCCCCACCTCTTGTCCACCAGGCATGCAAGCAGCATCCCGTGTCTACTCCAACTCATCTTTCTGCTCTTTAATGGTACATTTCTTAGGGGACCTCACTGTCTAATTAGAGGAATTGATAACCCCGCCGCTTATTAACGAGGGCAATACATTTCAAAGTCATTAAAGATAACCACGGCAATAAGTCTGGCTTTAAGCATCACTAGGTTTCACAGCCACCGTGTCGAGGTTGTAAAAGGAAGGGGGGAGGGGGAGAGAAAAAGCAATTCCTGCCTAGTCAACTGTAAAAGCTTAGTTATTAGAATCTTTAAAACGGGCAGCAAGGAGAAAATGACATGACCAAATCTCCTTTTCCTCCGAGTTAATGAAGAATTAGGGTTCCCATTTGGCGTATTAGAGGGTTCACGGGAGGTCAGGGCGTTGTGGAAAGTGTGTTTGACAACGGTGTCAATTTAGCCTCAGAGCAGCTCACAGGCCCGTGACGGAACATCACTCACAGCTGTCACAACCACTTATCTTCCTCATTGTCACCAAACTAACAAAATTCAGGTCAAGATTTTTTTTCACACCCACTTGCCTCTGTTCATTTCACATTTATTTTACAATGTGCTGAAGTCAACTCACTGTGAAAAGTCCTCCATAATACTTTCAAAGTATAATATTCAACATCTTTTTCTTGCACATTCTGTAATTTCGACTGCCAATGCATGAATGAAAAACTCCCTACTTCTCTCTTCTCTCACTGGAATGAGTAATAGATTTATACATTTCGTTTCTGGAATGGCAAAGCAATAACAAGCCTATTCTTCTCTATTATTTGTATGTGTTCCAGCAATAGAGCAAAGGTGGATTGCTATATATTCCTCACACACATGGCTTTCCTATAAAGGTGAGTATTTACTTGAATAATCACATTAATCATGGTTCTTTGGGTGGGGGAGCACAACCTAACCAAGCTAAGAATGATGTGCCCAGAATTAGGAGTCAAGTGTAATGTGTTCAGTGCTGGACTCAGCCACAGGAACCAATGAGGGGTGAGCTAACACTAGGCTAGCATCAGGCTAATGGACCATAGCTACATGGCACCATCTCAGTGAGGCGTACAAAATGTACGTGAAGGAACTGCCACGGCACATTTCATTTTAGATCCTCATTCCAGCACACACACAAGTAGACACATTTGTATGATTGTAACACGTTTTTAATACCGTGTTATTGAGTACGGTTACATGCACACAATAATACGATTATTGTGAATAGTTAGATTAATACAATAGTTTGATTTAAACGTTGACATGCTTTGCAAGAAGAACGATTTCCCTACTAATCCTGTTTACATGGACACATTTGAAATCAGGCTGCCTGATGGGACTTAAATAAATGCAGAAAATTACCAATCAAAACAAACATTCTACCACAGTGACCATGTTATTTTTGTGAAACATATATCATTCTGAGCTAGGACATATAAAGTTTGTGTGTGAAAAATATTTCTAAGATGCATACTTTCAGAGAATGCCAAGAGTGTGCAAAGCTGTCATCAAGGCAAAGGGTGATAACTTTGAAGAATCTCAAATATAAAATATAATTTAATTTGTTTAATACTTTTTTTGGTTACTACATGATTCCATATGCGTTATTTCATAGTTTTGATGTCTTCACTATTATTCTACAATGAAGAAAATAGTAAAAATAAAGAAAAACCCTTGAATGAGTAGGTGTGTCCAAACTTTTGACTGGTACTGTACATATATGCATATTTACAATTGTGACAATATCTAATTATTAGTGTGCATGTAAACGTACTCACCGATACCTAGATGTAGAGAACAGTGTAAGGCTAGCATTTCTAAAAGCGAGTTTAAATCTGATTATTCCATTTAGTAAGAGAAGCTATCAATTGAAACTGGTTTCTCATAGTATGGGTCAAATGCATGAAACATATCACGCAATATCAAGAAACAAACACAAGCAGCTAATTGCTAACCTGTGGCGAGGGCGGCAGGTAGCCTAGTGGTTAGAGCATTGGGACAGTAACTGAAAGGTCACTGGTTCAAATACCTGAGCCGACAAGGTTAAAAATCTATGTGCCCTTGAGCAAGGCACTTAACACTAATTTGCTCCAGAGAGGCTGTACTACTATGGCTGACCCTGTAAAACAACACATTTCACTACAGTATCAGGTGTATGTGACAATACAAACATCATTTTTAAACTGGAAAAGCAACAGCTGTTTAACTAAATATACACAGCCACCAGCTGACAGTATAACAGTGCTGAGCGAGGCTTTTAATGTACAGTCCCTGGATGAAACACTGGCTGCTTCTTTCTGCAGGAGGTCCTTTAGCATCCTCCTGGCTGCCAGCCTGCCGCTAATTTGGACAGTTAGTTTTACCAACTTTTATTTCCTGGTGCTCTAATAGGCTACAAGAGCAGTTTGCTCTGCGCTGTAATTAATCAAGGAAGACCCCGCTACTATCGGACATCCACAATAGATGATTAGCCTTGTTAGGGCACAGCATTATGGGTATTCACTACATTACATCCAGAGGGACCATTTCTCTGTTCCGTCTTCCATTAATGTAATCAAAACAAAATGGAGTCAACAAAGTCAAGTTGTTTCCATTTTGTACTGGAGAGAGCAAAGTGTAGGAACGGCCATAGTGAAGTCCATTCATTCATTATACTGAACCTTCTGATTTAGGTGCAGCTGTTCAACTAGTCTTGAAAGAGAAATACGAGTTGAATATGAAGGAAGAAAGTTAAAAGAGAAAGACGTATTTAAGAGGAATTATTCATCAATGGAATGATAGTGTAATATTTAGGTAACCAGGTTCTGAAAAATTCACACGTTTTCTGAAGAAAAAAGGTGTGCAAGTCTGAAACATCCTATTTTCAAAAATCCATCTACTATTTGTAAACTCTGGCTCATTATTTCAGTAAGAACATGAAAGTTTCTATGCAAACAAATGACTTGACCTCCCAGTGGCTGCATGTTTTTTTTATAAAGGGAAATTATTTAACAGGCCTGTTATTACGGCAGCACATGGGGAATCATTTCTATATTGTCAGTGTTCAGTCCAATTATGTTACTTTATCACACTGGGGAATAGTCACAGAGCTGTAATGAAATAGTAACTAATTCAAAGCACATACCATCTATAACCTTGAGGTCTCAATGTCCGTTTCTTAAGCTCAGAAATTAAGTGGAAAATACTGAGAATAAAATGGAGACTGTCTTTCCCTGTTCTGCTTCTTGGAAAAGAATAGTGTATGTCATTGTTCAAATGGAGGCTATTTACTGCAGTTTCATGCATATCCTTCTCCGAGAATACTGCCTATGTTCTCAGTCGATTCAAATCAAATCAAATGTATTTATATAGCCCTTCTTACATCAGCTGATATCCCAAAGTGCTGTACAGAAACCCAGCCTAAAACCCCAAACAGCAAGCAATGCAGGTGTAGAAGCACTGTGGCTAGGAAAAACTTCCTAGAAAGGCCAAAACCTAGGAAGAAACCTAGAGAGGAACCAGGCTATGAGGGGTGGCCAGTCCTCTTCTGGCTGTGCCGGGTGGAGATTATAACAGAACATGGCCAAGATGTTCAAATGTTCATAAATGACCAGCATGGTCAAATAATAATAATCATAGTAGTTGTCGAGGGTGCAACAAGTCAGCAACTCAAGAGTAAGTGTCAGTTGGCTTTTCATAGCCGATCTATGATTCAAGTATCTATCTAGGTCATGAGTAAGTATACATCTCAATAAACATATAAAAGGTTACCTTTGACTCAAGCTATTCAGTCTGAAATTCTGAGCTGGAATAGAACAAAACACTGATGCTCCTGTTTGACATTCTAGTGGGTGTCATTACTACTGGACTAGGTGTGGGTGTGCACCCTGAGTGTGTATCATAGGGGACTGGCCAGGATCTTTACCAGTATAATGAGGGATTTATAAATGCAACTGTGTGACCTTAACAGGTTTAGTTTAGTTTATTAGGATCCCTATTAGCTACTGCACATGCAGCAGCTACTCTTCCTGGGGTCCACATAAAATGTACAAATACATGACAAAGAACAGAACAGTAATGGATAAACACAACATAAGATAATACATTCAAGTCACGGAGGTCCCTTGACACGGCCAATGTGATCTGCTTAGAGCCCTACTCCACCATCACCTCCCTTCCGAACCCCCTGTCTGACTCTGTAGCCAATGCAGTTATATTCATGTCTGACCCTAGCCCCACCTCCACCACCACCTTGGCAGTTGTTACCGCTTGTGACATAAACGTGGTGTCGCAACCAATCAAAGCCTTCCACGGTGACACGGAGGGTCTACCACAATGTCAGGCCACAGATCGACACAATACGCATGGAGGAAGCCCGCGTTGACAAACCATATGAGCTCTGCCAAACCAGATCAATGTCACAGGCTCAGACCTAATGGCAGGATGGTGAACGAGGAGAGAAGTTTGATGCGGTGGGTTTTTTCTCTGTGTTTCATCGCCCTTTGTTAGAACACAGGCTACATGAGGATGTATTCTTTAGAGGATTTTTAAATCAGTTAAGTCATTAGCCGTGGAAAACAGTACATAACTGTTCATTGTAGGAGGAAAGTGATTGGCTTATGTTGATGATTTGATTAAGCTCAAGATGCTTGCGTTTTGCTTTTTGTTTTATAATTTAATTCCTGGTTGCGGAGAGCATTTCATTTGATGCATCTGTAATTGGTGGTTTCAAACAAAGTGTTATCATTTTAGATGGCTGCGAGTAATACAATATTTCTACTCAGACATTCATTTAAAACTCTTCATTTCAATTCTTGTAAGCATCAATACAAGTCCAGGTTTTATGTAGGACTATCTTATTTATGATGTAAAACAAGAATGCAAACATGTAGCCCTACGTGTATCAATTTGACCCTTATGGAGGTACAATAAATAATAACTTCAAATGAAGTACTACACAATCATTAAACATATACTATCTATTTCATTGACATCTGAATTTCATGCTCTCTTTCAGTTTTAAAAATGCATTTTGCTGTCTTCCTGCATTGAGTGCAATTGGTCCATGTTACAAAATGCCACGGCGGCTTCCCTTTCAGAAAGATTGTCCCTAACTGGGTCTTTGGGGGCCCCCTGGATCTCTGGCCCCATCCATAACTCCACGGCACCTTCAGGGACTGGCTCTCCACTGTTCTGTTTTAACCTCCGAGCTCATTATCAGAGGTCTCAGGGGTGCACTGCTAACCAGAGACAGAGAATTAGGAGGCGCTCAGCTCAGCAGCCAGGCACACTCAGCGCCATAAATGAAGGATAGCAAGCAGGGAGATCAGTAACAGGGAAGGGAGTTAGCCCTGGGGAATACAGTCAACTTGCAGAGTAAGGTGCTTTTTAATATATATTTAGCATATACACCTGCGACATTTTAGCCTGCAGAGGTGGTGTAGCGTGGAGCTAGCTGCTCAGGGAGTCATTTCAAGTGATAAAGCACCATCGAGCCTCCATGGCTTCTTGATGCTATCTGCTCAGAGACGAGGGACGGAGCTCAGCACCTCCATGCACCTGTGCAGAAACCATCATAAAGATCTGAGTGCATGCTGCTTGCTTTAAAGTCCAACCATTTAAATGGAACTAATCAAGGGAAATAATTGCTACATTTCTGAACTATGTAGGGCTCTATTTTAGCTGTTGAGAAGGAGTGTTCCGTTATCGTTGTGGTGTTGCCAGAGAATGAAGATAATAGATACAGTGGGGGAAAAAAGTATTTAGTCAGCCACCAATTGTGCATGTTCTCCCACTTAAAAAGATGAGAGAGGCCTGTAATTTTCATCATAGGTACACTTCAACTATGACAGACAAAATGAGAAACAAAAATCCAGAAAATCACATTGTAGGATTTTTTATGAATTTATTTGCAAATTATGGTGGAAAATAAGCATTTGGTCACCTACAAGCAAGCAAGATTTCTGGCTCTCACAGACCTGTAACTTCTTCTTTAAGAGGCTCCTCTGTCCTCCACTCGTTACCTGTATTAATGGCAGCCACATAAACAGAAATGAGATGTAGAGAGAAGTGAACCCTGAAAGAGCTTAAAGCAGGCCTAGCCTAAAGTTCCTCAGAAGACAAGGTAACCTTTTCTTTACTGAGACCAACCCAACAGTGGTAAAACCAACAGTGAGTATTGGACCTCCATGGAACTGGTGTTACTATTTTAGGCCTTGGCTTTTACAACAGCATCGATTATAGATAGAGACTGACAGCGGTGGGATTCAGCGTCTGATACAGTATGCATTTTCACTCTTCTTATTGCCCACCGATAGTGATTTGGCTGGCTGTTCAAGACATAACTAAAATGTTATAACCATAGCAGTTGCACTATAGGCATACTGTAAAAGAGCAAATGTGGCAGGTGTATAGTAGAGCTGGCTAGAAAACACATTAATGCTTGACCTTCTAATGTTCTCTAATGCTACAAGCTGTGATGCTGATCCTGGTACATAAGACGAAACATCCACACAGGGTCATACAACTACAATACAGAATCTTGGTTGACTTGCATGAATGCATTTTATGTCTGGTCTCAAGAGTGAAGGTTCTGGCAGCTAAATAAATAAAATATACATGAATAAATAAATATATAAATAAAGAGGGGGAAAGAGGGTGAGCGAGAGCCTCGGAGGAGAGATCTGCTCAGATTTTAGTCTTTGAAAGTTGCAAATTAAATTCCCTCGTCAAGGCTCTAATCATTCACAGCAGATGGGGGCTTACACTCGGTTTTAGATCTGCGGGAATTCTAATGGTTATTGTTTCTGTTTAAATAGGGAGATTATTGCATTTTAATAAGTCCTCTTTGGGACTTAGCGCAAAAATGTAGTGCCATGAATTACTGTAGATAGCTGTTAGTGCGTGCGGGGGGGATTAAGTTACTAAGCAATGGAGTTCCATGAATTACTGTAGATAGCTGTTAGTGCGTGCAGGGGCGAAAAAATCTAGTTACTAAGTGTGACAAGTTGTTCTTCCTCCCTCTCCACCCTCTCTTCCCCTTTTCCAGGGGGGGGTTAAGTTACTAAGCAATGGAGTTCCATGAATTAAGTTACTAAGCAATGGAGCTCCATGAATCACTGTAAATAGCTGTTACTGCGGGGGGGGGGGGGGGGGGGGGGGGGGTCAAGTTACTAAGCAATGGAGTTCCATGAATTACTGTAGATAGCTGTTACCACATGCAGGGGCGAAAAAATCTAGCTACTAAGTGTGACAAGTTGCTCTTCCTCCCTCTCCACCTTCTCTTCCCCTTTTCTGGTGATGGCTCCGAGTGTATTTAGCACCAAATTAACTATGTGCCGTGGGGATAATATTTTCATTCGACAGGGGGGAAGGGAAAGGAGCTTGGCTATGGATTTTCATTAAAATGACATCTGTTCAGCAATTTCGGAAAAGTAATTCTGCTGAAAGTTTTATCAGCTAATTTTAATTATTCACTCCACTGAGTTGAATACAGGATTCATCATGTTGAATTAATACATTCAACACAATTTTTTTTCTCCCTCCCTCTTCCAAGTAGAAGAGAGGAGGAAAATAAGCAATCAACAAATTGAATTGTCATGCACCAGGTTAAAATGTGATTCGTTAATTACAACAAAAACGATATTGGCTTGTATATTTGGAAGAAATAGATTGGCTCAAAAATTCCCCGACAGGAAGTTTAGAGCACCCCATATGCGAGGACTTTACAGCTTCTAGGTGTGGTGTGTGATTTAGTTACCACTGTGACTGGCCCTTTCCCCATGTTTATACACAGGTTAATAAAATTATGTTAGTTTCAGTTGCCACACTACTGCATGTCCATTGGGCATATAGCCTATTAGCTCAAATCTTTTGTGACCGTTTCAGGGGAGATTTCATTTCTTACAAGTCACTCTAAAGCGTTCATGACTGCGAAAAATGAAAATGTTTTAGTTACAGATGAAAAGCTAATTCATGAATTAACATTTTCACCATGAAGGAGCAGTCTGAGATGCTACTGTTTCAGCACTAACCAACGATAACACTGGAGCAGAGGGAGAATCACAAGACCTCCCGGTCAAAGAGAAGCACATTCAAAGACATCCCATTCATGGACCTCTTGCTTTCCAGTCAAGGTACTGCAGGTTGCTGCTGCTGCTGTACTGTACTTTTGGTCCAAGTAGAAACTCAAAGACCTGAGGCTCAGAAAATATGATAGATTTTTTTCCTTCTTCTATTGTATCTTATCTCCTCAGGTAACTTTCCTTAGCAACTTGTCCATGTAGAATATCACCTTGCCTTGTAGTCCTGATGCACATCAGCACACGGAACACATGAGACGCCAAGGCAGGGAGAGACAGGCAGATTGCAAAGTGATACCTTTGAGGGGGGTGGGGTCCTTGTGATCTCTCTTTCTCTGAATTGTGTGTCCCAAAGGAGTCCTCTACAATGGACTGCAAGGACATTGGAGTTTTTTTTACGGACAAAGAGAAAAAAACTACATACATGGTTGTTCCACCTTAAAAGTCAAAATCGTAGAAGGTAGTTGTTCCATCTTAAATTGAGGTGAGGTGGTCTCTGTCATTGCCAAACCCCTGCAGTGAGCGTGGGCAAATCTAATTAACCTACTTCTTTTTTGCCAAAAGGCCAAGCTAGAATGACTCACTCATCATGTTATGAAATGTCCCTTACATTAGCGTACATGGGAGGAGACTGCTATTTCTGCCCTCAGCAAGCCAATCAATTTCCAGTATTGACACACTCCTCCTTTTTTATGAAGCTACTGCTACTACTGCTAAAATTCAATCCCGCAATCAAATATTTGCCTTCCCTAAAGTCACGGGTTCTCGCCCAATATCCTCCCGGCAAACTATTTAAGATGGAAGTGTGATGTATTTATTAATATGTCTGCAGGAAAGCCAACATGTCAAACCTTTTTAACTATCTCTTTATGGTAGAGAAATCACATAAATAAAAGTAGCTAGCAGTGGACCCATTGATGCCTAACCATCTGAGTGACTGAATGATTGGAAAGCTTTCTTTGACGGCTCTCCGCTTCACTCCCCCTGTCCGTCCCTCCCTTCCTCCAAACCCCACACAGCTGAATGTTTCCCTCTCTGGAGGTCTGTATCGGTTATCAAATTTAATAAATAAAGCAACTGAAATCTGTCTACTCTTCATCTTCTCTTGCTCTCCCAGGGATTTCAGCAAGCTGGCAAATGACCATTTCCAGGCACCATATTCCCAAGACGCCACGGTGCTGCTTTTCTTCTCTTCCTGATGGAATCGGATGAGCACAACCAAGGGAGACATTGTTATCCACTGGCTAGGATCCCCCAAAAACAAGGCGTTACCACGACAGCCCGCTCTGACAGCTCACCATATGAGAATATACGTCAAGACAGCAGGGAAAAAGAATAATAATATGATTTTAAAACACTTCTTTTAAAAAAAAATCCCTTTATGTACCATGGATTGTAATCGAGTGAAATTATAGCTTTCCCTTCCCTTCTGTAAACTGTGTGTATAATGCACTTTCTAGAATGACTCTCACTTCCAAAATAATAGGTGAATGCAGCAGCTGATATGGAAAAATGATGTGCAAATTGAAATTAATTGAAATGGTTACAGATTTTTACAGGGTAGAAGGGATTTGAATGGGTAGGAATAAAAATAGCATTTTCAAAATACGTATCTAAGCGGAAAAAAAGGGGGGCCCTAAGTGTGAAAGTAAATGTATAGATCTGTGCTAGGCAAGAAGGATATGAACGCTCCTTCTGGCTGGGCGCTTGTAGAGCAGTGATTTCCTGATTTACAGGGTAAATCTGGGGAGAGAGGAACACCAGAGATCAGCCCCCCCTATGGGGTGCAGGATGGAGCAGAAGAAGAGGGGAAAAGACATAATTTAATGGATAGCAAATATTCTTTAATGCTTTCATACGTAACGGTTCAAATTACTGTGTCTCGTGATCTCATTTGAAGAAAAAAAGGGAGAATGGGACTTCCATTTCCCCGTGAAGCAGAACATATTGCAGAGGTGAAAATGTATATTTTCATGAGCACCATTATAGATCTTCAGACATGATAACTCAACTGAACCGCTTGGTGGTGATTTTGTCTCAACAGGGCCCTAAGAGCCTATCTACAAGTAAAGGTTTGAATTTCATTTAGAAAATACAGCTACCTCTCTCCTTGAAGCTACATTTAGAATTTGACAAAAGAACCACTAGAGAACATTCTGATCTTGTTACAGTTAAATATGTGTTAAAAAACACTTCTGGATGTGCGAACAGGGGCCTTTAAATTAACTTGTATCCAGAAGCACGACTGTCTTGGCTGCTAGCAGCAACAATGTGACCTTTCCACTGAATTATAATTCAACTAGACTACTCTCTAACTGATTTTAATATGAGCCTGGCCTGCGATGCTTCTCTGCCTGAACAATAATTGGCAGCATAAATCAATTGATGATAGGGGGACAACATGATCTCCTTTAGAACGGAACGACCCATTGACATTGCAGCAATGCATGCCGCTGAATCAAATAAACCACACTGACAGGTAATAAAAGAGATTCTCATGTCACATTTCATCTATAGTGAGGTGTTTTGACGTTCTATGTGGAGGGTGTAGTGGGTGTATGTGTGTGAGTGCGTGTGCATGCATGAGTGCGGGTCATGGTTTCACATGGTTATGTTAACACGGCTGTTATATCTCTAGGCTCAACTCAAGCCTTTAATGGATTCTTACAATGGTCGAGCAGCAGGATGCAGCTATACTGTAGGCCTCACCTGGTGACTGAAAATTGGGATGGGAGGTTACTAACCAGCAATCCAATCCAAGGGGATAATATGCCTCAGCCCCAACCCAACCCTGTCTCTTAAACTGCATGTAATCCACTCAACCAGCCTGTCACAGCAACAATGAACTCCTGGCTCTCCGCTTCCCTCCTCCACCATCACTTCCACCCCTAGGGCCCTCCAACGCTATCCATCTCAGGAACACTTCAATAGCCTACCTGGCCTCCTGCTGCGCCCATTATCCGCTAAGTAGTTCTAAAAGGATTGGAGAGGGAGAGGGAGAGAGGCTTTCACAGGAGACATGCAATTAAGGCTCGAGAAAATTATCACAATTTAGATTTCCTCTGTGTGTCTCCCTGAGAGTGCTGCTGTCAGAGAGGGGTCACTGGAGTACAAATACTGTACAGGCACATGACTGAACACACTGCATACGAGCTAAATCCCATCTTCATTCATCACAGGTAACCAGAGGCAGAGTCTTTGCCTGGACTAACATTCCACTGTGGATATCTCTGGCTGGGTCTCTGGAGTAGAAACTGTTGTGACAAGCCGTATTAGGGAGTGAGTTAATCAAGTAGCACAAATTCAACCCCACTACCTCCCACCCAAACTCACTCCCCCTGTTCACTCAATAGAGTTATGTGGAAGGAATGAGGATATACGGACACCAGACACAGAGACAGGCTTGTTTTATCCCATTTACTAATTTGGGGTGTGCAATGTACATACAACACAATCAATACTTCTAAGCATTACCCAGTGAATTAGTGTTCTGCTATGTAGCCTATGTGTTAACATGTGGCCCTATCCAGTTTAATGTATATTGACAGTAATTAAGGTTGCTATCTAAACTAAATGGAATAATGACGCCATATAAGTACACATGCAGTATTACCAAACTAACACAAACCCATCCAAGACCGAGGAGTATACACCACACTACTCTCCATAATAAACGGGTGTTTTAACCGATACACCACACTACTCTCCATAATAAACGGGTGTTTTAACCGATACACCACACTACTCTCCATAATAAACGGGTGTTTTTACCGATACACCCCTACTCTCCATAATAAACGGGTGTTTTAACTGATACACCACACTACTCTCCATAATAAACGGGTGTTTTTAACGATACACCACACTACTCTCCATAATAAACGGGTGTTTTTACCGATACACCACTACTCTCCATAATAAACGGATGTTTTTACCGATACACCACACTACTCTCCATAATAAACAGTGTTTTTAACGATACACCACACTACTCTCCATAATAAACAGTGTTTTTAACGATACACCACACTACTCTCCATAATAAACGGATGTTTTTACCGATACACCACACTACTCTCCATAATAAACGGATGTTTTTACCGATACACCACACTACTCTCCATAATAAACGGGTGTTTTTACCGATACACCACTACTCTCCATAATAAACGGGTGTTTTAACGATACACCACTACTCTCCATAATAAACAGATGTTTTTACCGATACACCACACTACTCTCCATAATAAACGGGTGTTTTTACCGATACACCACTACTCTCCATAATAAACGGGTGTTTTTAACGATACACCACTACTCTCCATAATAAACAGATGTTTTTACCGATACACCACACTACTCTCCATAATAAACGGGTGTTTTTACCGATACACCACTACTCTCCATAATAAACGGGTGTTTTAACCGATACACCACTACTCTCCATAATAAACGGGTGTTTTTACCGATACACCACACTACTCTCCATAATAAACAGGTGTTTTTACCGATACACCACTACTCTCCATAATAAACGGGTGTTTTTACCGATACACCACACTACTCTCCATAATAAACGGGTGTTTTTACCGATACACCACTACTCTCCATAATAAACGGATGTTTTTACCGATACACCACACTACTCTGCATAATAAACAGTGTTTTTACCGATACACCACACTACTCTGCATAATAAACAGTGTTTTTAACGATACACCACACTACTCTCCATAATAAACGGATGTTTTTACCGATACACCACACTACTCTCCATAATAAACGGGTGTTTTAACCGATACACCACACTACTCTCCATAATAAACGGGTGTTTTTAACGATACACCACACTACTCTCCATAATAAACGGGTGTTTTTACCGATACACCCCTACTCTCCATAATAAACTGGTGTTTTTACCGATACACCACTACTCTTTAGAGTAGTGCTGAGCTCCTGAGAAAATGGTAGTGTGGTAATCACTGCTCGTTTCCATTCGATCCATAACGGGGACAGTGTATAACATCGCTCTGTGGGAACCATCTAATTTTAACCTGCACATAACTCTGTCATGTTAATCAATAGGAGGACAGTCCAGTGGAGACTGCCATCTTGTGCAGTGCAGCGGACTGACTGTAAAACAGACAGCGAGAGACAGACGGTACTCTCTCTGGTACCCAGCAGCTATAATATCCATCCTTGGCGGTTCACTTGACATTTACTTGCCCCGCTTTTCCTGGAGCCTTCTCCTTCCCTAACTGCCAGCGCTCTAACTCTCTGGGGTCTGCCGACCGACCGGGTGAACAGATAACAAACCTGTCAAGGCGGGTTAGGACGGGGGAGAAATCCAGGGCCAGGACTGGCTGGGCTGGGGGTACAGGGGTTGATGTGTTCCAGAGGGGGGGGGGGGGGGGTGTGTGCGTGTGAATGTAGTGTGTGGTACAGTGCTGGAGGTGGGTTGCGGATGACATGAGAAGCCCTCTGAGGCCTGGGAGATCCACCTGTAAGGTATACAGCGTCAGCTGGCTAGCTACTTAAATGGGTCCAGCACAGCGCAGCCCGATTAGATCTCTCACTGCAGACATTTTCAAATGGTTGGTCACATTTTTCCTCTCCATTTCACCTATTCTTTACAAGGTGGATCCATATCCACCCCTCCTTCCTTCCCATCCAGTCAAAGGAGCTGTCAAGGCTCTTTCTTAAGCCTGTCAGAGAGACAGGTCAGGGGTGGAAGGTTAAGGTGAGCTGGGATGGGAGTGACTTGGGGGCTGAGGGCCATATAACATTCATGCTGATGGTGTCCCGAGGGGTGAGGAAATGTCACCGCTCTCCTGCTACGAGGGAAATTATTCTACAAATAGAAAGGACAGAGAGAGAAGCACAACATTGCCTTTGTGAAGCAGCCTGTCAATGACTCATATTTTAGCATCTCAGCCCACTCTGACACTGACTACTAGGACATCCATATCTTTATCCAATAGAAACCATGCAAAACAACATGGATTTGAGCTGCAACAGGTATGCCTGCCCCCTTTCTAAGTTCAGTAGTTAGACAGCACAGCATTTACCTATATTCTAATTATAATGATATAAGCCAATCTTCCTGAAAACCAACTACACTAAAATGATAGATCCAGGTTGATCCTTAATGGTCCTTTAAAACGACTTAGGGTTACGAAATGTGTTGATAACTGATTTACACAAGAGCAATATGTTACATTCATGCAAATGTACATGCCGTTTACTTCACACTTGAAAAGGGCAAGGGGACTATTTAACAAGGTGATTGAATGAAAAGTATTCCATTGACTCATCACGTGAATAGAATCGAACATAAGGTGTTCAATAAACCAATAACAACAACACTAGCACGTGCTATCAGAGAGTTAAATCTAACGATAGGCAACATACACAACTTAGACAAAGAAAACCAGAGGGACTTCTATTTCATAAACACGGATTGTCAAAACGACTTTTAATTGTGACGGAACATGTCAGGGGTTTTAGGCAAACCAAGCGAGGCGTCGCCATCTGAAATTGGAATGATAGAAATGTCCCTGGGTGGTGCTAAAAATTGCATATCAATTACCTGAAGCAGTGAGGAGTGTCCTCTCCATCCACGTCCGAGATGCAGAACCAAAATGTCAATAAACCAGCCATTCTTTAGAGTAAGGAAATTGTTAAGAAGATTGAAAAATGCAGGGTGAGGTATCAAGTCAAGATTAACTGAAATAAATGATAAGCGAGCATCCATTTTAAATGGCCGTCGTTCTGTATTCAAATCATGATGACTTGGCAGTAGAACGTGAACTATTCTACAGTAAATGGCCTCTTGAAGCATACCAAGAAGCCTGTCTAAGGACTTAGACATGTTTATGACAAACCACAACCTCATCACTGCCTTGATACAACTGCAGGCTAAGGTTTAGCAGGAGCTGGAGTGTAACATTTTTTGTATTTTTATTTAAAGCATCGGGTGAAATCGAATACGCGAAAGAGAGTGTGAGAGAGAGAGAGAGAGAGAGAGAGAGAGACAGAGGAATAAAACATCTAAACAAAACCCCAGCATGTAGCCATGCTGCCCTTTTCTTTTCACTCTGCACTGTTTTTCAAAAAGCCCACATAATGTAACAGGAAAGGGAAAATCATTTAAATACAAAAGCCTGTGTTCTCATTTTGGGTGTGAAAGCACTACCAGGGCCACTGGAACCTGCTTGATTTCCCCAGTCCAATTATATATCTATGTGCTCAATCCTTCCAGAATAGCAACGGCACGCCCAGGGACACCGTCTGCCTAAGCGCAGCGTGCCTAATGGAGTCCCAGAAGTTGACTCCATTTCATTGCTCCTAACTAATGGGCTGTGATATTTTCCCAAACTGACTGCTGCTCTGCCCCCTGGAAGCTAATCTAGTCAGTGCTGTGGCTGTGGAGCTAGGGCCCAGCCCGGCCTAACAGACAGACAACATCATGCCAGCCCATAGCCAGCCAGCCCTTAGCCAGCCAGCCCACTACACTGCCTCATTTCCCACAACAAACCCTTTATTCTATTCTACCTACTGCTGCTGGCTGATGGCTGCCGCTGTTGCCACCCCCGCCAACGCCACACGTACCCGCCCGCGCTCTCTATTCCCCTCCCCATGCTCATTAGTGCTTTCTGGACGGGTGCTGATTGTCATACGGCCCCTGTGATGCCAGCTTCTCCCTGTGAGCCTGGCCTGCTGTGATGAATTTAAGATGCCTTTTATCTAACTGGGCTGAGGAGACGCAAGGGAGAGGCAGGGGAAGTGTGGGACTAGAGAAGACTAGAGCCATCAGACTAGACTGACTGGACTGCTGAAGGACACTCTAAGGCTAGATACCTATTGGTCTCCAGTGGAAGCTCATGTCCAGGATGCTATGAGGAGAAATGGTCAGCCATAAATTCAGTGGAATGGGTCCCTGTTTAGCCATATCGTAGCCACTGAGCATTCATCCAGATGGCTGTGGGACACACCAGTGGTGCCATACAATCACTGGCAGAGTGTCAGCATTGAGGAGTAAATATGAAGGTCTTTTATATAAAAACCAGGGCCGCTTGCAATGACTTTTTCCTCTATGCTTCCTCCATTTTGAGGGCACATGTTTAAATGAATCCCACCCCTTTTGAGCGTGTATAATTGTAAGTCATTATACCATATAAATTGATTTGGGGATGATTTCCCGACATTAAAATTGCTACTTATTACACCGAGGGGAGAGAATGAAATAAGAGTTGAACATGCAATTATTATTTCTGTGAGGTTCAAAGTCTAGAGACATTCAAAGTGGGTTTAGATATTGTAACACTGTGCACAGAAATGTAATTAAATGATGGCGAACTGCACTAAAGCAGAATAATGCCCCTAAAATGTAATTTCACAAGAATACAATTTTTCCATTTAACCAGGGCCCTCTTTCATCTTAAATCTCATGAGTCCATTTCAAGAATAAAGGACGGGTAGGTGAAAAAACTAAATTGTCTGCTTTTATGGGGTGCGTGTAGAGGTTAATTATTTTCCTAATTACGTCTAGAAACGTCAAACATTTGTTTTTCCCCTAATTGACAAGGAAATTAACAGTGGACTACATTAGCCACAGAGGGTTGCTCTCCAACCCATTGTATAACGCTTAAAAGTGGCTTTCACATGCATTATGTATAAAAAGCAATTACTGTGCCGTTGTTACTCTGTAGTACCTTAAAGCCATCAGCAGTGTAAATTCATCCACGAGAAGAGGCAAAACTGTAATTATTCACAATATCCAACCACCTAAAGTGGCTGCACTTAAGAATGAAACGCACAAAGAAAAATCTAAATGCATGACACCACCACGATGTCCACCAGAGGAGGCTGGTGGGAGGAGCTATAGGAGGATGGGTTCATTGTAATGGCTAGAATGGAATCAATGGAATGGAGTCAAAGACATTGTTTCCATGTGTTTGATACCATTTCATGTATTCCATTGCAGCCATTACAATGAGCCTGTCCTCCTATAGCTCCCCCCACCAGCCTCCTCTGATGTCCACACACACACAGGAGAGGTGAGCTACAGTATTAGGCACCATCAGCTCATCATCATGGCATACTGCAGTGTTCAGTATACTGTTTCTCTCTATCCCAAGACAACCAGTAGTGTTCTACCCCAATGTGCTGTTCCAGCTACTGATTATCATGTATTCTCTGGGCAAGCCTTCACTGCATTGAACTCATTTGGCCAGGGAGATAAGGTCCTAATGGGATAGAGGGAGAGGTTTGGAATCAGATAGCCCTGGCCTAGGCTAGCTAATGCCTGGCTAATTTACCTCTTTCCTGGGCAGCCTGGGCCGGGGCCAATGGTCTGGTAGGGGGGCAGATGGAGAGGGACAATCCTGGGTTAATCCTGTCCAATCTCCTGGCCTGTTTAGTGCTGCCCTCTGACCTCTCTCTATGGCCCCAACTCTGCCAGGGTGACTCTCTTTAAACGGGTCAGAGTTAATACTCAAATTGGTTTACAGAGGATGGAATACACCACAACACTATAATGCCTCTGTTAGGCTGTAGAATAAATCTATGAGAATGCTCTCTATAGGCAGGCTGCATTTTATTAATAGCTCACTGAAAGCCATTTAGTTTATCACTTGGTATCTAATTTGGCTTCTTCTTATTAATGTGCTAGTTTAGTTTAACTAATTTATGGGTAAAAAACTAAAATAAAAACATTTATCTTGACCTTTCTTATATCACTCAGATACAGGACAGACACTTTAAAACAAACTTCCTTTTGATTGATCTGTTTTTCCATGTATGAATGTTATTCAATGCGTTTCTATGGGCTAATAGTAGTAGGACCAAATTCAATGTTTCGTCAAATAATGTAATATATATTATTGATACCTAAAGGGGTCCTAACATTCTAAGTCAAATATTTTTATTTGTGAAACGGTAGCCAATCATCGATCATCATGTCACCAGATTAAAACCCTAGATATTTATTGGAAAGGCGCATCAAGCTCGTCAGCTTGCACTTTCACCCCATGAGAAGTTAATCCAAATGTATTTAATCTGTAACCGAATAAACTGCATGATTTCCCTAGTTGTAGTGGTTTCCCTTCGATATGATGGTTATTATGGCTAAGAGTGGCGCAACGGGTAGCAGCAGTTTCTACGGGCTACTGACCAATTCAGCTATTTTGTGTGTGTTTTTTGCACTAATCTTATGTACTTATGTCCTCATTTCCTATGACCAAATGTTCTGGACATGTTCTGATGTTCTGGACATCAGAACAGCGATCACTAACCTCGATTTGGATGAAGACTTCTACTTCAACGAATCAACGGCGCAGGACATACTGTGGACTAGGCCCTGATCCAGAGACTCGAAAAAGAAAAAGGTGGTTTAAGAGAAGCCGACGTGTGGGCAACCTGATGAAACTACGTCAGCGAGTAAAGGGGAAGTCAGTTGTACAACTGTACAACTGAATGCATTCAACTGAAATGTGTCTTCCGCATTTAACCCAACCCCTCTGAATCAGAGAGGTGCGGAGGGCTGCCATAATCGACATCCATGTCTTTGGCACACGCGGAACAGTGGCTTAACTGCCTTGTTCAGGGGCAGAACGACAGATTTTTACCTTGTCAGCTCGGGGATTCAATCCAGCAACCTTTCAGTGACTGGCCCAACGCTCTAACCACTAGGTTACCTGCCGCCCCGAGTACATACAGTGCCTTCAGAAAGTATTCACACCGCTTTACTTTTTCCACATTGTCACGTGTGCTCCCTATCCGGCCTCTAGGTCACCAGGCTGCTCTTTAAGGAGCACACCTGTCAACATCGTTACGTGCATAATGACACTCACCTGGACTCCATCACCTCCTTGATTACCTGCCCTTTATATGTCACTCCCCTTGGTTCCTTCCCCAGGTGTCATTGTTTCTGTTTCTTGTCTGTGCGGTGTTCGTGTTTTGTATTATGTTACATTTATTTATTAAAACACTCACTCCCTGAACTTGCTTCCCAACTCTCAGCGCACTCGTTACAGAATGACACCTCACCAAAGGGAAGCATCAGGGAGTTTTCTTGTTTTTGTGTTGGAGGTGATGTTGGGTCCGGGTGTCAGGACCGAGGCAACTGGCGAGGTCTCAGCCGGCTCATCAGGCTCTCACTCCTCAGTCGGTTCGTCAGATTTCTGCGCCTCAGAGGAGGCGACCGGTCCGCAACCTGATCCCCGGGATCATCCCTGTAGTTGGCGTCCTGCGGCTGGAGCCGTACGCGCTGGGGAGGGGGTACCGTCATGTATGCTCTCTCTCCGGCCTCTAGGTCACCAGACTGCTCGTTAAGGCGCACACCTGTCACCATCGTTACGCGCATAATGACACTCACCTGGACTCCATCACCTCCTTGATTACCTGCCCTTTATATGTCACTCCCCTTGGTTCCTTCCCCAGTTGTCGTGGTTTCTGTTTCTTGTCTGTGCGGTGTTCGTGTTTTGTATTTTGTTACATTTATTTATTAAAACACTCACTCACTGAACTTGCTTCCCAACTCTCAGCGCACTTGTTACACACATTTTGTTGTGTGAATATTAAATGGTGTAAATTTTGATAATTATTTTTACTGGCCAACACACAATCCCACAATGTCAATGTGGAATTATGTTTTTTAAATTTTTTCTAATTAATAAAAAATGAAAAGCTGAAATGTCTTGAGTCAATAGGTATTCAACCCCATTGTTATGGCAAGCCTAAATAAGTTCAGGAGTAAAAAAATAGCTTAACTTCTTTGGGATAGGGGGCAGTATTTTCACGGCCGGATAAAAAACGTACCCGATTTAATCTGGTTACTACTCCTGCTCAGAAAGAAGAAAATGCATATAATAGTAGATTTGGATAGAAAACACTCTAAAGTTTCTAAAACTGTTTGAATGGTGTCTGTGAGTATAACAGAACTCATATGGCAGGCCAAAACCTGAGAAGATTCCATGCAGGAAGTGCCCTGTCTGACAATTTGTTGTCCTTCTGTTACATCTCTATCGAAATTACAGCATCTGTGCTGTAACGTGACACTTTCTAAGGCTTCCATTGGCTCTCTAAAGCCGCCAGAAAATGGAATGGGGTGTCTGCTGTCTCTGGGCAAAGTATAGGAGCAGAGTTTGTAAGTGGTCAGCCTGGGGACAGTGAGACTGGAGAGGCGCAGTCACGAGAACTCGCCATGTTTTTCTTTCTCTCTTTGAATGAATACAACGTTGCCCGGTTGGAATATTATCACTATTTTACGAGAAAAATAGCATACAAATTTTAACATGCTTCTAAGTACGGTAATGGAATATTTTGAAATTTTTTGTCACGAAATTAGCTAGCGCGTTACCCTTTGGATAGTGACCTGAACGCACAAACAAAACGGAGGTATTTGGATATAACTATGGATTATTTGGGACCAAAACAACATTTTTTGTTGAAGTAGAAGTCCTGGGAGTGCATTCTGACGAAGACCAGCAAAGGTAATCCAATTTTTCTTATAGTAATTCTGAATTTAGGTGACCCCGAAGTTGGCGGATGTCAAAATAGCTAGCCATGATGGCTGAGCTATGTACTCAGAATATTGCAAAATGTGCTTTCGCCGAAAAGCTATTTTAAAATCGGACATAGCGATTGCATAAAGGAGTTCGGTATCCTATAATTCTTAAAATAATTGTTATGTATTTTGTCAACGTTTATCATGAGTAATTTAGTAAATTCACCAGAGGTTTTCGGTGGGTATGCTAGTTCTGAACATCACATGCTAATGTAAAAAGCTGTTTTTTGATATAAATATGAACTTGATTGAACAAAACATGCATGTATTGTATAACATAATGTCCTAGGAGTGTCATCTGAGCAAGATCATCAAAGGTTAGTGCTGCATTTAGCTGTGGTTTGGGTTTATGTGACATATATGCTTGCTTGGAAAATGGCTGCGTGATTATTTGTGTCTATGTACTCTCCTAACATAATCTAATGTTTTGCTTTCGCTGTAAAGCCTTTTTGAAATCGGACAATGTGGTTAGATTAACGAGAGTCTTATCTTTAAAATGGTGTAAAATAGTTGATTGTTTGAGAAAATTGAATTGTGGTATTTTAGTTGGTTTTGTATTTCGCGCCGTGCGATGCCATTGGCTGTTGGCTAGGGGTTCCGCAGGCGGAACGGGGTTCCGCTAGCGGAACGTCTGTCCTCAACAGGTTAACAAGAAAAGTCAATAATAATAGTGTTCAATAATAGTGTTCAACATGATTTTTTTGAATGGCTACTTCACCTCGTCCCCACAGTGACCATACGTACATTTCCGAACCAGAAGCCATGGATTACAGGCAACATCCTCACTGAGCTAAAGGCTAGAGCTGCCACTTTCAAGGAGCGAGACACTAATCCGGACGCTTATAAGAAATCCCGCTATGCCCTATGATGAACCATCAAACAGGCAAAGCATCAATATAGGACTAAGCTCGACTCCTACTACACCAGCGCTGATGCTCGTCGGGTGTGGCAGGGCATGCAAACTATCACGGATTGAGCTGCCCAGTGACGCAAGCCTACCAGAAAAGCTACATGCCTTATATGCTCGCTTTGAGGGAAGCAACATTGAACCATGCATTAGAGCAGCAGCTGTTCCGGACGACTGTGTGATCACGCTCTCCGTAGCCGATGTGAGTAAGACCTTTATTAAACATGTTAACATTCACAAGGCCGCAGGGCCAGACGGATTACCAAGACGCGTACTCAGAGAATGTGCTACACAGCTGGCAAGTGTCTTCACTGACCTTTTCAACATCTACCTGACCCAGTCTGTAATACCTACATGTTTCAAGTAGACCACCATAGCACCCAGGTGGTGAAGGTAGGCAACAACACATCCATGATGCTGACCCTCAACACGGGGGCCCCTCAGGGGTGCGTGCTTAGTCCCCTCCAATAGTCTCTGTTCACCCACGACTGCGTGGCCACGGTGGTAGGCCTGATCACTGTCAATGATGAGACAGCCAATTGTGAGGAGGTCAGAGACCTGGCAGTGTGGTCCCAGGACAACAACCTCTCCCTCAAAATTAGCAAGACAAAGGAGCTGATCATGGACTACAGGAAACGGTGGGCCGAGCACGCCCCCATTCGCATTGACGGGGCTGGAGTGGAGCGTGTCGAGACCTTCAACTTCCTCTGTGTCCACATTACTAAGGATCTGTCAAGGCCCACACACACCAACACAGTCGTGAAGAAGGCACCATAATGCCTCTTCCCCCTCAGGAGGCTGAAAAGATTTGGCACAGGCCCTCAGATTCTCAAAAAGTTCTACAGCTGCACCATTGAGAGCAACTTGACTGGCTGAATCCCTGCTTGGTATGGCAACTGCTTGGGATCCAACCGTATGGCGCTACAGTACATCAATGGGGCCGAGCTCCCTGCCATCCAGGAACTCTATACCATGTGGTGTAAGACGAAGGCCCCAAAAAAAGACTCCAGCCACCTAAGTCATAGACTGTTCTCTCTTCTACCTTATGGGAAGCATTTCACTGTTAGTCTGTTGTGAATAATACAATTTTATTTGATTTGAAATCAATATTTGCGCATGAAAGCGGTTCCACCGGCATTTCTCGCATAATGAATTTTACCGACACAAAAAGATCCCACTCTGTTTTGTCAACATTTGGAAAATTTACAGACAAATTTCCTGTTTCCATCATGTCTGTCATGACATGTTTTATCCAACGTATACTTTACTCACATAGAAAGGTTGGATGGAAACCTGGTTACTGAGAAGAAAGAGTGAGTGAATGGAAGCTAGCTGTGTGTAGTTGTGGGAGTGAAAAACAAGATGAATTTCATACATGTTTGTCGGTTTATTGGAGCTCAAATCATTATCTGCAGAGCATGATCTGTAATATATTATGGGGAGGGAGGGAGGGAGGGAGGGAGGGAGGGAGGGAGGGAGGGAAAAGGGTTGAGGGACGTGTGTACATGAATAGAGAGCGGGAAGCGTATTTCTGATTAATGTGGAACAATTTTCCAACAAAGGATTGGGTGCAATTTCACCACCGCTTGACGCAAGACTACTGTCATTCCATTATAGATGGCTGGCAGATTAATCTCTGTCCCTCTTTTCAATTTACACTTTCGTTGTGCTGCAGCAAGAGATAGAATTTTCCTGTGTGTATGAATACAGTAACTGAAGGGGCTCAACGCTCCTCATCAGGAGTGAATGGGACACACCACACACACACGCCTCTTCGGAAGCACTTATCCTCTTATTGCGTACACTTATTCAATTTCTCTGTCAATATCGACCGTAATCAAATGGGGTGGTGTGACAAGTAGGATGAAAGCCTTTATGTGTGTGTGTGCGCATGCGTGTGTGGGAGCAGTACATCTCCCTGCTGACAGGACAGGACAGGATGAAATACTATTGTTTTCGGAGAATCATAAAGAATAAAATATAAATAACTTACAGTACTATGAAGTCGTGCACATTTGAAAGAGATTAAGCCAATGCTCGTTCAGTAGATTGTTTGTTATCATAACGGTCACTAGTATCTACTTTAAAATAATCTACATAATGTTCTTTGGTTCTGTACAAGATGGATTTTTTTGAAGTGCGACCAAATGTTGAGTTCCTAGCAGATTAACATCTGAGTTTGTGTTGCTTAAAGAGTAGCTACAATACTAGTGTACTTCCAACACAAGTATGACAGAACATTTACACACTGTAATGCATCTAATGTGTATAATGTGTTTAAGGAGCGACTGTCCCTATAAACCAAATAATCCCTTTGACAATGGCCTATGTGTCATGCCCTGACCTGAGAGAGACGGTTTATTTCTCTATGTGGTTAGGTCAGGGTGTGGGGTGGGCATTCTATGGTGTCTATTTCTTTGTGTTGAGCCGAGTATGGTTCCTAATCAGAGGCAGCTGTCTATCGTTGTCTCTGATTAGGAATCATACTTAGGGAGCCTTTTCCCACCTGGGTTTTTGTGGGTAGTTGTTTTCCGTTTAGTTGTCTGTTGCCTGATGGAACTGTTTGCTTTTGTTTTTGTTTCTTTTGTATAAAGTGTTTCATCATAGTAATAAATATGAGCACTCAACACGTTGCGTTTTGGTCCACTCCTTTTGACGATCGTAACACTATGTGACATCGATATGAGTCAGAAACATTTATTCTAGTGTCAATATTGACTACAAAGTATAAATTGGATCATTTTGGTCATATAGTCATCAGTCTTGTCCAAAACTGAGTTTGGAATCAGAGTGTTTCTTAACAAGTAAATGAAGGTTGGGTTTGTATTACAATTCATGCCCTCTTTTGCTAAGCTCTACGTGCAAATCGCCTCTCTGCCCATTTCGCTTCTCTTCATTGTCATGGGGCTCTGTTGTTTCATTGCCCCTAACACGTTTAAAGAATCACAACATTTTGAGACTGAATAGGGGTATATGGATTGACCATGCCTCCGGCTCTCTATAGGAGATGTTGTACCCACTGTGACTATTAAAACCTACCCTAACCAAAAACCGTGGATAGATGAAGGCATTTGCGCAAAACTGAAAGTGCGAACCACCGCATTTAACCATGGCAAAGTGACTGGGAATTTGGCTGAATACAAACAGTGTAATTATTCCCTCCATAAGGCAATCAAACAGGCAAAATGTCAGTATAGAGACAAAGTAGAGTCGCAATTCAACGGCTCAGACACAAGATGTATGTGACAGGGTCTACAGACAATCACTGACTACAAAGGGTAAACCAGCCATGTCGTGGACACTGATGTCTTCCTTCCGGACAAGCTAAACACCTTTTTCATCCACTTTTAGGACAACAAAGTTCCCCCGACGCGGCCCGCTACCAAAGACTGGGCTCTCCTTCTCCATGGCCGACGTAAGTAAGACATAAAGGCATTTAAGCATGTTAACCCTCACAAGGCTGCTGGCCCAGACAGCATCCCAAGCCGCGTCCTCAGAGCAAGCGCAGACCATCTGGCTGGAGTGTTTACGAACATATTCAATCTCTCCCTATCCCAGTCTGCTGTCCCCATATGCTTCAAGATGGCCACCATTGTTGCTGTACCCAAGAAAGCAAAGGTAACTGAACTGAATGACTATCGCCCCGTAGCACTCACTTCTGTCATCATGAAGTGCTTTGAGAGACTAGTCAAGGATCATATCACCTCTACTTTATCTGACACCCTAGACCCACTTCAATTTGCTTACCGCCCTAATAGATCCACAGACAATGTAATCGCCATCGCACTGCACACCGCCTTATCCCATCTGGACAAGAGAAACACCTGTTCATTGACTATAGCTCAGCATTCAACACCATAGTACCCACTAAGCTTGAGGACCTGGGTCTGAACCCCGCCCTGTGCAACTGGGTCTAGGAAAATAACCTCTCACTCAACGTCAACAAGACAAAGGAGCTGATTGTGGACTTCAGGAAACAGCAGAGAGAGCACCCCCCTATCCACATCGACGGGACCACAGTGGAGAAGGTGGAACGCTTCAAGTTCCTCAGCATACACATCACTGACAAACTTAAATGGTCCACCCACGCAGACAGTGTGGTGAAGAAAGTGCAACAGCGCCTCTTCAACCTCAGGAGGCTGAAGAAATGTGGCTTGGCACCTAAAACCCTCACAAACTTTTACAGATGCACAATTGAGAGCATCCTGTCGGGCTGTATCACTGCCTGGTACGGCAACAGCACCACCCGCAAAAGCAGTGCTCTCCAGAGGGTGGTGCGGTCTGCCCAACGCATCACAGGGGGCAAATTACCTGCCCTCCAGAACACCTACAGCACCCGATGTCACAGGAAGGCCATAAAGATCATCAAGGACAACAACCACCCGAGCCACTGCCTGCTCAACCCGCTATCATCCAGAAGGCAAGGTCAGTACAGGTGCATCAAAGCTGGGATGAGAGACTGAAAAACAGCTTCTATCTCAAGGACATCACTGTTAAATAGCATTCACTAGCACATTAGAGGCTGCTGTCCTATATACATAGACTTGAAATCATTGGCCACTTTAATAATGGAACACTAGTTACTTTAGTAATGTTTACATATTTTGTATTACTCATCTCATATGTATATACTGTATTCTATTCAATTGTACTGTATCTTAGTCTATGCCGCACTGACATTGCTCGTACAAATATTTATATATTCTTAATTCCATTCCTTTACTTTAGATTTGTGTGTATTGTTGTGAAATTGTTAGATATTACTGTCAGATATTACTGCACTGTTGGAGATAGAAACACAAGCATTTCCCTACACCCGCAATAACATCTGCTAAACACGTGTATGTGACAAATAAAATTTGATTTGATTTTACTGTGTGTAATGTGAAATTTGAAAAGTTGTATAAAAACATACCCGGCATGATAGAATAGTAAGCTAATTCCCAAGGTAAGCATTTATAGTGAGTAGTCATTTTGGTTGTGAAGTGCATTAGCAAGAAGCGTTGTCCTTTCTTTCGAACAAAATGCAATTTACCCCTTGGTTGTTTATTATACCACCATGTCACAGACCCTCCCAGTCAACACCACCTCATAAGATTGCCTGATGCAGTTCAAGTGATGTCCAGTTAGCAGCTGAACATGCAGCATAGTTAAGATCAGCGTAGTATCATGCAGACATGTCCTCGCTGCGATCATTCCTATGGAGGGAACAGTCAGCCACATGTTGGCAAGTATTCGGCCAGCAACCTTCTAACTGCCATTGCTAATAGAACAGTGACTGTGTTTTTGTTCACAGATGCATAAATGGAGCCAGCACTTGGAGACTTGCAAGATGATAGGATGGAATCCTGACCGACAGACAGGCTGGATACTGATCTCTGAATGGAGAGGGACCAGGCACTCAACACATCAACAATGTGAGAGTGAAGGTGATTACTAATAATACAGTACAGCAGAAATGTCCAGTATTTGCAACACCATTTTCATTCCATGTGTCACTGATGAACTCTGCCTCAACTCTACCTAGTTCTACAGATGGAGAGGACTGTAGATGCTTTTGCCAGACACCAGCCTTGGTCATTTGATTGGAAGACCCTCAGTGGGTAGGTTTTATCTGACATGTTCAAACTTCAACATAGTACCTGTTTGTATGTCAGATATCCTAACTGTAATTGGTAATAGTACAGTGACACGTGTGTATGTGTCACAAGATGTGTCACAAGATGATGTGATGAAGTCCATACTGACAGACGGGCTTGATACTGATGTCTCTGAATGGAGAGAGACCTGGCACTAGGCATTAAACTATTTTAAGAAACGCCTTTGCAAGCATTTGGAAACATAACCTACGATGATGATACTTTGAAAGCAGATGACAGGTTCAAAAGAGCTTGAAACAAAGAAGAGGTTTGTGACATATCCTTTCCTGAGGCGAGTCAACCTCCAAAGGCCAGAAGCATGACAGCAGAGAAATAGTTCTCCACTGATCTGTTATCCTGCACCGCAGGAAAAACCAGTTTCAAAAAATGTCCACCAGGGTTAAAAATGACAGTATGGTGATTTGTAATGGAATCTGAAATCTAACAATTCTAAGAAAAGGGCATAATGGGCTGTATCTGAGATTCTCATTTCAACGCATCACAGAGAAGATTTCCATCCAAAATATGGAGCACCCAACCTCACAAATAGTATCCAAAACTACAGGAAGAAAGAAACATCTCCTAAAACTGAAACCACACACTGGCTTTAGCTAATGGAGAAGCTTCATCTGGTTGCTATGTAACAATGCATGATGATTAGGCTTAAGGAAACATATAAACATGACTGCGTATGAAACTGAATCTCTGAGAGAAATGGGAAATAAACAAAGACGGTGGGAGGGCTGGGGATAGCGAGGCCGCAGCTAGCACTCGAGTGTAATAAAGACGACATCACAGCGGCCATCCTGCAGATTCCTGGGGTCTGACTAGATTGCAGATGGAAAAGTGAGCCTTAAAACCACATCCCCAACAACGGGAGAAAATAAATAATTTTTCATAACTGTTTCTATTTACTGGAAGCCTTATATATCTCCCACGGGAGCAGAAACAAATGAAAATGTTATTTCTCTTCTCATGAACTCCTACCTTGCTTTTTCACTGCTGGCAATTTCATTCTGCCTCCAAATGTGACTTAAGCCTGTGACTTGAGGGAAATAATGTTCTGAGAACTATAATTGCAGGGGCTTGTTTTCTTATATATTTATTTATTTGGTTTATTTGGTTTTTGGGCGGTTGCTTTGTGGTTTAAGGGAAATTGCGCTGGCTTCTGAAATAGAAGTGATGTGACATCCAAAGCCTCACAGTAATCCAGTCAGACTCGCAGGCCCTGAATACGACAGAACATGCCCTCCTCCCATCCAAAGAAAACCACTGGCCTAATGCACATGGACAGCCTTGTAAAGTGGAGCCTGTCAAAACGGAAACTCAAAACACATAATAGTAGCTATATGTTCACAGATCGTAAGCCCAAAAATTGCTCTCCAATATTCTTTGTGTAATACTAAGGACAAGAAATGTATTTTTCCACGCCTAGCCCATCTCTTTCTTACCCTCCTTCTCCCCTCTCTTCTACACCTCCGTTCACTTCATACACTGCACGCACAGGGATACAATAGTAGGCAGCAACAGTATAAAGCCAGATGAAAGCTAAACAACCCAGAGACCATGTCATTTCCTTTGGGGTCTGGTAAGGATAAAGGCAGCCCCACTAGCCCTGCTCTAGCCAGTGTACAGTAATCCACTGAGTCTCAGTGCTTCTAGCTGGGGGAGCCAGACAGGACTACTTCCATATCCCTAGAAGGAGGCAGGGAAGCATTGATTATACAACAGGCTCAGCATGTCCAGCCCCCAGCTTTCATCCATACATTTCAACAACAGTGGGCTGAAGGATACTTCTGGACTCCTGGCGAGGCCCAACACACTGTTTAAGGATTTCTGTCAGCTAACTGCATGTTCACTGGAACTGGGTCTTTAAATCCTAAACCCCTAAAGATGAAAGAAAAATAAACTAGGATAACCGTGGCTTGTTTTTTCCTCATATTGTTTATATATTTGCCATTCGTTTAATACTGTAAAGTAAATAGCCTTTGTGACAGCCCCTCCCTGCTCTGTCTACTGGGTTTTGCTGTCTGTACTTCCTGCAGAAGATTGGTGGGCGGAGTAGGAGAGGTGGGCAGAGCTGGGAGGCTCCTCAGTGTTGATGGGACACACCTGTGAAAGCTCAGCTGAGCATAAAGCCACTGTTTTCCCCATTCAGCAAGAGATTCCTCTCTCCATGCATACCTTTGGTTGTTTTGTTGTGGTTTTGGCAGTTGACACCTAATTTACTGACCTTCATGCCTCATCTGATTATTGTTGTGAGTGTTTATTTTATTTTTGGAATAAATTAATTTAGTTATTCCTTTACTCAGTGTGTGGTTTCCCATTGTTTGTTACAATCTTGAGCCAGGTTGTAACACCTTCTAAATGGTTTACTATATTGACATTATTGGTTAATATTTTGTACAAGACATCAACATTGACCAGGTTAATGGATGTCAATAAAAGTTTCAGCCCCCAGTCTGGGCCACACATGTTCTTCTGTCTCAAATGAGAAATCTATCATGCAGCAGAGCATAGGCTACACACTACATGATAGACTGCTATAGGGGAAACCCAGCAGGATTCCATGCATGAGAGGAGATGTTTATTAGACTGCTGCGTTTGGCCCAGAGACACAGGAGAGAGGGGAGACAGAGGGGTCATGAACCAGCAGGCCTTCCTGTGGACTCCCCATACGCTACACATTCATTCATACTGTAGACCCCCCCATGCCCAACAGCCAAACTATCACCCCCCTTTATCCTGGGAATCCAACGCCCCACACACACACACACACACTCTTCAGCTAGGCTTTCCTTAATTCATTGAAGGAGTCATATGGTGAGAGCATTAGAGGGGTCGGGAGGGGAGAAGGTCAGATTTGCCCTAAAGACATACAGCGTAAAAAAGGTGAGGAAAAGAGAAAGATGCCTGTGATATTTACAGTGCTCTGACGAGGTGGGGAGCGGTGGAAAGGAAAGGAAGAGGGGGTCATGATGATTTGTTGGCCCAGGAGAGGTAAGCTTTACCCAGCCGTGATACCCAATCATGTTTATGAGGGGGAGCCGGTGCTGTGCTGGGCTCCTGGTGAGCTGGATTGTGTTTTCTCTGGCTCCCAGTCTTGGCCTACAGTAAGTGCACCCCCACCAAGATATTGTGATTGAAGGACACGGCTCGAGCTAGGCTTCTCCCCAGGGGGTTATAGAGGCAAAGATACAGTGGGGTCCGGAGTAATTGGATCCCCTGATTTTTTTTACAATTATATTATTTTATACTGATACAATTGCTCAGAGAACGAGATTGTTTAACACGTAATTTTAAAAAAATAGCAAAAAGACAGGAGCCAAAATGATTGGATCCCCTGTTTTGAATACTCCAGCACCCTCCCCTTGAGGATAAATGTTTTCTAAACATTTTTATGAGGTTGGAGAACACATTGGGAGGGGTCTTAGACCATTCCCCCAAACAGAATTATTCAAAATCCTTGATATTCTTCGTCTGCGCTTATGGACTGCCCTCTTCAATTCAAACCACAGGTTTTCAATGGGTTTCAAGTCCGAAGACTGAGATGGTCATTGCAAAATGTTGATTTTTGTGGTCAATTACCAGTTCTTAGTTGATTTCTCTGAACAATTGTATCAGTATAAAATACACATTTTCAATTTTTTGGAGTATACAATATAGCTCAGTATTTGTACAGTGAGGGAAAAAAGTATTTGATCCCCTGCTGATTTTGTACGTTTGCCCACTGACAAAGAAATGATCAGTCTATAATTTTAATGGTAGGTTTATTTGAACAGTGAGAGACAGTGAGAAAAAAATCGAGAAAAACGCATGTCAAAAATGTTATAAATTGATTTGCATTTTAATGAGGGAAATAAGTATTCAACCCCCTCTCAATCAGAAAGATTTCTGACTCCTAGGTGTCTTTTATACAGGTAACAAGCTGAGATTAGGAGCACACTCTTAAAGGGAGTGCTCCTAATCTCAGTTTGTTACCTGTATAAAAGACACCTGTCCACAGAAGCAATCAGTCAATCAGATTCCAAACTCTCCACCATGGCCAAGACCAAAGAGCTCTCCAAGGATGTCAGGGACAAGATTGTAGACCTACACAAGGCTGGAATGGGCTACAAGACCATCGCCAAGCAGCTTGGTGAGAAGGTGACAACAGTTGGTGCGATTATTCGCAAATGGAAGAAACACAAAAGAACTGTCTATCTCCCTCGGCCTGGGGCTCCATGCAAGATCTCACCTCATGGAGTTGCAATGATCATGAGAACAGTGAGGAATCAGCCCAGAACTACACGGGAGGATCTTGTCAATGATCTCAAGGCAGCTGGGACCATAGTCACCAAGAAAACAATTGGTAACACACTACGCTGTGAAGGACTGAAATCCTGTAGCGTCCGCAAGGTCCTCCTGCTCAAGAAAGCACATATACATGCCCGTCTGAAGTTTGCCAACGATCATCTGAATAATTCAGAGGACAACTGGATGAAAGTGTTGTGGTCAGATGAGACCAAAATGGAGCTCTTTGGCATCAACTCAACTCGCCGTGTTTGGAGGAGGAGGAATGCTGCCTATGACCTCAAGAACACCATCCCCACCGTCAAACATGGAGGTGGAAACATTATGCTTTGGGGGTGTTTTTCTGCTATGAGGACAGGACAACTTCACCGCATCAAAGGGACGATGGACGGGGCCATGTACCATCAAATCTTAGCGGTACCTTCCCTCAGCCAGGGCATTGAAAATGGGTCGTGGATGGGTATTCCAGCATGACAATGACCCAAAACACACGGTCAAGGCAACAAAGGAGTGGCTCAAGAAGAAGCACATTAAGGTCCTGGAGTGGCCTAGCCAGTCTCCAGACCTTAATCCCATAGAAAATCTGTGGAGGGAGCTGAAGGTTCAAGTTGCCAAACGTCAGCCTCGAAACCTTAATGACTTGGAGAAGATCTGCAAAGAGGAGTGGGACAAAATCCCTCCTGAGATGTGTGCAAACCTGGTGGCCAACTACAAGAAACGTCTTACCTTTGTGATTGCCAACAAGGGTTTTGCCACCAAGTACTAAGTCATGTTTTGCAGAGGGGTCAAATACTTATTTCCCTCATTAAAATGCTAATCATTTTATAACATTTTTGACATGCGTTTTTCTGGATTTTTTTGTAGTTATTCTGTCTCTCACTGTTCAAATAAACCTACCATTAAAATTATAGACTGATAATTTCTTTGTATTTTTTTTCCCTCACTGTATTATTCATTTTATACAGTCTTTTTTGCTAATCTTTATCAAGGGATCCAATAATTCAGGACCCTACTGTATATGTGATGTGGTTTGTATGTGTACATGAGTGAAGAGTGTGTATATGTGTGTTTGCTTGTGTGTGTTTCTGAGAGAGAAAGGGAGTATGTTGGTCGATGTAGTGTTTCCTACTGCTAAAGAATGCATCTTCTTTCCCCCCCTTTTTTCTCGCTCACACAGCCGAGTTCCCACATTGCTCTCATTGCTATGGCAACCAGTGCTCTCTTCTTGGACTACCTCTGCATGCCTCCAATCAGAGTGAGACCTTTGTGAAGAGAGAATCTTCTGGGCTTCACTTATTCAACTTACCCCAGTGGAATAGCCTCCACAAACAAAGGGTGCTTCCTATAGGGCTCTGGTCAAAGGTAGTGCACTACATAGGGAAGGGGATGCCATTTCGGACACAGCCAAAGGGAAAAGGCTCCGCCGCCAGAGCCCGACATGACACCAAATATTGGGGGTATATGGGTTGGATTACAGGGGGTTTCAGGGGCTACGAATGCAATATGTAGCCAATGTACTGAGGGACACGAACGGAAAAGCAAAACAGGATGGTGATGCTGGCTGCTCCTGGTCCATGCCCAATTTCTGTGGAAATTATGTGGAATGGGATTTGTTATTGGAAGCCTCTGAGCCGGAATACTTGGCAAGTGTAGCGGAGGCTCTGGCAGCGGTGAATGCTTGATAAGTCAGAATGGATTCAGGCTGAGCCTATTTATGTAATTCCTGAAAACATATGGATAGGATTCAGACGCTCAATAAATTCAACCTTCAACAATGACATTCCACACCGCCACTGCAGCCATTAATTAATCTTCTTGGAGAATGCATCTCTTCTCATATTTGCTGACTGCACTAGTGGAGTACACAAGTCAGCTTGAACCAGTATGTTTATCAAATTGTATTCAAATAGCCCTCATTTTGTATTCTAAGAAAATGACAAATGGCATTAAATTAGATATACTGTAATAACATCACGTAATGTAACAATATTCCACTGACGACACATGGGGTGTTTTGTCTTAAATAGGATGACCCCTGATGCCTTTTTAAGGAAGATGGGCCTGAGCTACAGTAAATAATTAGCAGAGATGAAATGCGGTGCAGCAGGTAGTCAGGCAGTCAGGCAGGCAGCTATGCTACCACCTAAGGACTGGACTGAGGTCACTGCACACTGTCACATTATCATGCTTTTCCACCACTAATTATATTTCTGAAGATTACATTCACCCGGACGCCTGTAAAAACCTTGTGAGCTGAGGCAGTGTCCCCCCCAGCACCTGTGGAGTTTGTGTGTGTGTGTGTGTGTGTGTGTGTGTGTGTGTCTGTGTGTGTGTGTGTGTGTGTGTGTGAGAGAGAGAGCTGTAGAGCAGTACCAGAGGGCCTATCTCTGAAGCCCTGACGGACAGTTGGCTGTCGGGGGATGACAGTGGGACAGAGGCGCGCCATAATTCTGCCCGACTACCGTGTCACAAAGTGTCACAATCTGTTCCTAACATCCAGACTACAGGGCTCAAACGACAAGCCAGAGCAGACGAGAAGAGAGACGGGGTGTGCGCCACCGGAGCAGACGGGGGAGTCTATGAGAGAGACGGTAAGAAGGCGAGAGGGGGGGAGAGGGCTTGATCTGAAAAGCTAGAGGTAGAAATAAACCACACCTCTTCCTCAAAACAGTCTATTCATCTGCCCGCTTTAAAGACACGGAGTTAGATGATGTTCACAGGCATAATGAATCACAGGGAGAGATAGAAACAGTTGTACTGCATATGTTTAGAAGCTCATAATTCTGAGGAATATTGGGTAAACAAACAGTATCTTCCAGGCTTTTTCATGAATAAATATGATGTTCCTGTATATCTCTAAAAATGAGTCATTGTGATGAAAATCGGGTTTGTGTTGAAACTGATTTGTAATGTTTCACATAAGTTCCTTCAATCTGATGACACATTGTTGTGAAATGATATTGTGTTTGTGGAAGAGTACCATGATCAGAGCATGTATTTGGCGCATGTGACAAACAAAGTTTGATTTGATGTGCACGTTCCTCTGGGATAACTTACACATTACAAGTCATTATAGGACCCCATGGCCTAATTATGATTGTGGGCTGTTGTTCCAGGCCATGCCCAGGCAATGTGACATCAGGGAGCTAGGGGGGAAGGTGGCAGGTTTATCGAGTGTGTGTCCGCTCTGCAGGAAGCCATGTTTCAGCCCGTCCTGACTGACGCATGATTTACAGAGCTGCTGTAAAGCCATAACACAATAATAAAGGCTTGGTTTGTGAGGGCACGCTAGTGATGCGTGGGTTGACTCATAACCTGCAGTCCCCGCGGTTAAATCCTTGCTACGGGCGGGTTTAGAATCATGAAATATTGTGTGGATGAAGGGCGGGTGGGTGGCAGGCGGGTTGAATAAAGAGAAAACAATCCATTTAAAATCCATGAATGTATAATTCTTGTGCAATTCAAATCTATAGGATACATTGTGGTTTTTCTTGTATTATTTTTATCTGGCGTTAGAGCATAGCCTAAGCTTTAGGGCCCAACTGTACGCTCGCCAAATACACATAAATACACTTTTGGGAACTTAGGCAGAAAAAGTTAATGTCGATCCACTGAGGGAAAAAGTTACATCTTGGAATGGATGTTTGAAAATAAATAGAAGAGGGGGGGCAGAACATTAGTCTAACATTTAGGAAAGATTTGGTGTAGTGGTATAAGAGCATGATAGCAGTATGTGTGATGATTGTGAGGCGCTATACAAATTTCACAGTCACAAGATGGGGACTTAAAAATGGCACGTCAAGGGAAGTGTAGGCTACTGTTCAGATGGGTAGGCTACTTAAATGGAACAGTAGCCTGACGTCTGGACACAGACTGTAGGTCTATAACCTCTAAAAGCCTAATATAATATTAACTCCTGCAGAATGAAGTATTTATTGCAGGAAAATGATACACCAAATGTGCATTTTGACTTGGGAACTGGAGTGGAGAAATATGATTTATTTCTTTCAGCATGTTGAGAGAATGAATGCGCGATTAGGGACAGACTGTAAATGTGCTATCTTTGTGCGGCTAGGCTGGGTTGGCTTGGCTGGGTTGTGTTTCAGAAGATGTACGGCTCTCGACCTTTGCTTCTTGCAGCGATGCGGCAGGACTGTAACTACCAATTGGATACCACGAAATTGGGGAGAAAAAGGGGCAAAAAAACAGTATTAAATGTATTTATTTTTTTAAGTTGCCATCTTTATCAGCATCATAAAAGCTGATAGTATTTCATCCCGCATAGAATATGCATCCAAGCTGAACTGAAATCTTATCAGAAACATGTTGGGTAGTTTTCACAACTTTTAATTGAATTAAAACCGGTCCAAGTGATGTCATTTGGAAATTCTGCATGGAAAATCGTTCCTATTTTGGGGGGAGTTATTGCATTTTCTCCCCGGTCCTTAAATGTCTTTGTTGTATGAGAGAAGATGAGGAACCCCACCCTCATAGGGATATTTTCCCTTAATCATATCCCAATCAACTTTTACCAGTTGAATGTAGACATTAATAATACTTTTTTGTATGACAATTTCTGAAATATGTTATCAAAATATGCAAATTAGGTGATATGTCATTAAATATGTACAAATCTACTTTTTCAGGACACTGGATGAAGTCAGTCTAAATATTTTGATTACATTTTGTTAAGACACTCCCGGACTGGACTCGTCTAGCGCAGATTGTAAAATACTAAAGACATGCACGTAAAATACATTTTTGGCGAATTTTTCAAAGGAGAATGTTATCTAGAATAGAAAATGGACAACATATCAACAAATCCGTCTGAGCAAGTTTGGAGAATATATCCAAGGATAACCACACAAAATTTGGTGAATGCATATGACTCTGAAGCTGAGAAAAATGAGTTGGTGTGTGGGAAGAGTCTGACTTTCGTGGAAAGGGCAGTTAAAGACAAGTACGCTGAATTTAGACTACCAAATGCTTAAGTCTTATTTAGACCCAATCACCATCTCTTCAAAGTAAGTTACTAAATTTTGTCTAGTTCGTAACATTCTCTGTTAAATGGGCTTTTAAATTATGTGTAATTGAATGTAGTGTGCGTTGTGGTTAAAATTCATGAGCATTTTTATGACAGTAGTATGCTAAACTAAAGAAAATATACATTTTCATCATGTTTTTGACATTTTTATGTCAACTTTAAAAAATATATAATATTAATGGACCAAAATACCAACAAATATCTAAATTGATAGGTAGATGCAAAAATGTTATTTCAGCCTGTGGTGCCTGGTTTTAAGACATAATTCTGGTAAGAAAGGGTTTATGTAGTATTCTAGGGCTAGGGGTTAGGGATAAGCTTCCCCTAAAAGTACATTTAATTAAATTGAAAAACTTCTATAGCCTATTTACCCTACTCCTGTCTACACAGATATAAATAAAATCATTCAAAATAGGCTAATACACCAGAAAGCATGATTTGGCCATAGATGATCACTAGCTTCTTTAGGAAAAAACGGTGGATTATTTTAAATCACATTGCCTACAGTCGGAAAGGCTCTGTTTAGTTCCGACTGTCAGCGACAAGTAGAGAGGCCCAGCCAGGCATATCACAAAAATACAATCGCGGAAAAACATAGTTTGGAAAGCAAATGGCTATTGCTGTGAAGAGAAGACAATGAAAATACTCTAATCTGTCTTTCAGTTATCAAAATTCTCAACTTAATTGAGTGAACAGTAGCCTTATCGGCACCAGCAGAAAGCATAAGCCATATCCCCGGTGAGTGTCTATGTACAGTTGAAGTCGGAAGTTTACATACACCTTAGCCAAATACATTTAAACTCCGTTTTTCACAATTCCTAATCCTAGTAAAAATTCCCCGTCTTAAGTCAGTTAGGATCACCACTTTATTTTAAGAATGTGAAATGTTAGAATAATAGTAGAGAGAATGGTTTATTTCAGCTTTTATTTCTTTCATCACATTCCCAGTGGGTCAGAAGTTTACATACACTCAATTGGTACTTGGTAGCATTGCTTTTAAATTGTTAAACTTGGGTCAAACATTTCGGGTAGCCTTCCACAAGCTTCCCACAATAACTTGGGTGAATTTTGGCCCATTCCTCCTGACACAGCTGGTGTATCTGAGTCAGGTTTGTAGGTCTCCTTGCTCGCACACACTTTTTCAGTTCTGCCCACAAATTTTCTATGGGATTGAGGTCAGGGCTTTGTGATGGCCACTCCAATACCTTGACTTTGTTGTCCTTAAGCCATTTTGCCACAACTTTGGAAGTATGCTTGGGGTCATTGTCCATTTGGAAGACCCATTTGCGACCAAGCTTTAACTTCCTGACTGATGTCTTGAGATGTTGCTTCAATATATACACATAATTTTCCAGCCTCATGATGCCATCTATTTTGTGAAGTGCACCAGTCCCTCCTGCAGCAAAGCACCCCCACAACATGATGCTGCCACCCCCGGACCTTGTGAAAATGCTGGAGGAAACAGGTACAAAAGTATCTATATCCACAGTAAAACGAGTCCTATATCGACATAACCTGAAAGGCCGCTCAGCAAGGAAGAAGCCACTGCTCCAAAACCACAATAAAAAAACCAGACTACGGTTTGCAACAGCACATGGGGACAAAGATCATACTTTTTGGAGAAATGTCCTCTGGTCTGATGAAACAAAAAATAACTGTTTGGCCATAATGACCAAAGTTATGTTTGGAGAAAAAAGCCGAAGAACATCATCCCAACCGTGAAGCACGGGGGTGGCAGCATCATAAACTAAGTTTAAATGTATTTGGCTAAGGTGTATGTAAACTTCCGTCTTCAACTGTACGTACGGTCACGGTGGGGATGACATCCTCGATGCACTTATTGATGAAGCCAATGACTGAAGTGGTGTACTCCTCAATGCCATTGGAGGAATCCCGGAACATATTCCAGTCTGTGCTAGCAATACAGTTCTGTAGCTTAGCATCTGCTTCATTTGACCACTTTTTTATTGATTGAGTCACTGGTGCTTCCTGCTTTAATTTTTGCTTGTAAGCAGGAATCAGGAGGATAGAATTATGGTCAGATTTGCCAAATAGAGGGCGAGGGAGAGCTTTGTATGCGTCTCTGTGTGTGGCGTAAAGGTGGCCCCGAGTATTTTTCCCTCTGGTTGCACATTTAACATGCTGATAGAAATTTGGTGAGACGGATTCAAGTTTCCCTGCATTAAAGTCCCTGGCCACTAAGATCGCCACCTCTGGGTGAGCATTTTCCTGTTTGCTTATGGCAGAATACAGCTCATTGAGTGCGGTCTTAGCGCCAGCATCAGTCTGTCGTGGTATTTAGACAGCTACGAAAAATACAGATGAAAACTTTCTAGGTCGATAGTGTGGTCTACAGTTTATCAGGAGATACTCTACCTCAGGCGAGCAAAACCTTGAGACTTCCTTAGATATTGTGCACCAGCTGTTATTTACAAAAATACATAGTCCGCCGCTCCTCGTCTTACCAGACGCCACTGTTCTATCCTGCCGATACAGCGTATAACCAGCCAGATGTATGTTGATAATGTCGTTGTTCAGCCACGACTCCCGTGAAGCATTAGATATTACAGTTTTGAATGTCCCGTTGGTAGTTTAATCTTCCGGGTAGGTCATCGATTTATTTTCCAAAGATTGCACGTTTGCTAGCAGAATGGAAGGCAGTAGGGGTTTATTCGATAGCCTACAAATTCTCAGAAGGCAGCCTGCCCTCCGGACCCTTTTTCTCCGCCTTCTCGTCATGCAAATGACGGGGATCTGGGCCTGTTCCCGGGAAAGCAGTATGTCATTCATGTTGGGCTCGTTGGACTTGTTAAAGGAAAAAAAGGATTCTGCCAGTTCGTGGTGAGTAATCGCAGTTCTGATGTCCAGAAGTTATTTTCGGTCATAAGAGACGGCAGCAGCAACATTATGTACAAAATAAGCAAAAAAATAAGTTACAAATGCAAAGAAACTTACAAAAAACACAATTGTTAGGAACATGTAAAACGTCAGCCTTCTTCTCCGGCGCCATCTTATGTTGGAGGCGCGTGATGATAGAAGGGTGAAAAGGCCGCGGCTCGGGTGGTGGATTTCCTTGATGATCTTTTTGGCCTTCCTGTGACATCGGGTGCTGTAGGTGTCCTGGAGGGCAGCTAGTGTGCCCCCGGTGATGGGTTGGGCAGACTGCACCACCCTCTGGAGAGCCCTGTGGTTGCGGGCGGTGCAGTTGCAGTACCAGGCGGTGATACAGCCCGACAGGATGCTCTCAATTGTGCATCTGTAAAAGTTTCTGAGGGTCTTAGGTGACAAGCCAAATTTCTTCAGCCTCCTTAGTTTGAAGAGGCACTGTTGCGCCTTCTGTGTGGGTGGAACATATCAGATTGTCAGTGATGTATACGCCGAGGAAGGCTGTTTATGCTTTTCACCTTCGTCACTGCGGTCCTGCCAGGTTAGATGGACCTCATATTGTATTTGTGTCTCCCCTTCTTGTAGGACTATTATATGGATTAGACAATGTATTTTTTATTGATCTATTTGTCAGAGCAGAGAAGACTACCCTGTACTTTTTGTTGTATTAAAATTCTGCTAATGTCTCCAGTCATATAAAGTGAAGTAGAATAGCATGAAATCTGTTTATAAAAGTCCATTTTTTTCCAGTGCAAAGAAAGGTATCTGAAATAGCCTATAGCTTAGTAGTAGGTTATCTTACATAAGTCTGCAAATGCGATGTTTCATGGAATGCTATATTATCAAGGTGCATTTTTATGGTGAAAATTTGCTTCCCTAAACTTCAAACTCACGAGCCGCCTATTGCAACAATTAATGACAGAAGAGAAGCTGCATGCATCTAATTAGACAAGTTAGATGCATACCCACATCTCTGACTGTGCAGTGCATTGTCTATACAATATATGCAGGTTAGGGTCGGGTGCAGGCCTACGATTTTCAGTTTATTACATATAGTCTGGCGGTTGCGGATGGATTTATAAGCAATTGTGGGCGGGTGCAGGTGAACAAACAGCTGACTCGCCTATCACTAGCGTGCACGCCTGTACGCGTGTGTGTGTGTGTTCCTACCATACTCACACTGACAACGAACCCATATCTGACTGAGTCGGAGTCACGAGGAGCATGATACTATGATAATGAACTAATTATAGGTATAACATTCAGACTTCCATATCTAAACGCTTATCTCTAATAAGGAACATTTTAAATTAGAGAGACAGAGAGAGATTGAGATCGAGGGAGAGAGCGAGTGAAAGAGCGATAGAGAGAAAACGAGAGAAAGCGCGCGCGAGAGAGAGAGGATGAAAAAAATTATCTCTGGAACTGGATAATTGCTGCAAGCAATTACAACTTCCATGTCGGAGCAAATTGGCCGGCATATTTCAACTTGTAGGGGGACTGTGACCTCATTTACAGTGGTGTGTCAAGGAATAATCAGAATATGTACTGAGGAGATGTGATGGACACAATATTACACAGAACTGCTATGACCAGATGACACAACCAGGTCAATGGATCCCCTTTAGACAGAGCCAGGCACACAGAAAGAAATACCGTTAGCAGTGGCAGTTCTAGACCATTTCAACTGGGGGGGCCAAGCTGGGGCCAGTTGTACTGTTAGAGGGGCCAGTTACATTAGACGTTATTGTTGTCATATCGTTTTCTTCACTGCATTGCAGGCATTAGCAGGCAAAAGACCATGTTCATAATCATTAGTGTTCCGCGTTGCCACTGTCTAATAACGGATGTAAAAAAAGAACGATAGCAAAAATGTGTTGTGTAAAAAGGATTTCATACTCCACATTTAGGGGGGCCACAAGGGGGTCCAAAATTGTTGTCACAGGGGCACTGCCCCCCCCCCCTTAGAACCGCCCCTGACCATTAGGCCCTAGGGTACGAAAAGTACCATGAGGTTGAATAACAAAATATCAGCAAAAATGTTGCAGTTTTTTCATATGTTAGAGCAAATAAAAAAATCTCAGTGATCATTAAAACCAACAACTTTATTATATGACATTAATCGCTTTCGAAAGCGGTAATTTGAGAGTTGAAATAATTTTGCCACATGAGAGAAGGAATTCCAAATATACTGTAATGTATTCATCAAAAGCCACTAATAACTAGGTTCAGGTTTAACAGCCTTGAGGGAGACTTTTCTTTTTGCTCCATTTCAGCAGAAAGTACTCTGGATATGATAGGTTAGACATTTCCCCGTATCACTTCCAGATGTTTCATTACAAAGCGACGTTCAAAGACCACACCACAGCTAAATAACTTCTCATGTGAGGCGAGCCGGGGCAGACAAGGATGAATTTCACAGGAACCCACAGTTTTCACATTTTCATTTGGGTTGGGAACCCTCCATGTCCTAGAATGACTGTCCTGAGTAACACCACACGCATGGATCAAGCTAGAGCCAAATGACTTCCGTACAACCTATGGGACTATCAGGTAGGCCCAGGGAGAGAATAGTAGGAGGCTATATAAATTGTAAAAACACCTAACTGCCTCATCCCTGTCTCCTGCCACTGCATATGCCGTCAATTTGAGTATTAGCCCGAAAGTTTCAAAAGCCCAACATCAGTATTTCTATGGCCATAAGGCTGATAATGACAGTTTAGCATACACTACAATACTAACAGTACACAAATGTCTGTGCAGATGCTCAAAAGAATGGACCTGTCAACAGAAAAAAACAACTGGACAGATAAGGGGGAATGATAATGGTGAATTAGCGGATCATATTTTGATATTTCTAAATCTATTTATTCCCAGGCCCCATCTTTTAGAGTGAATTCATTAGTATCCCCTGCTCCTCATGGTTCTCATCAGCCTGTCTGCCTGCCTCGAAGGGCGCTGACTGGCAGGCTTCGACTCCAAACGCTCTCTGGCCTCTCCCTCTCTTTCTCCCTCCCTCCCCTTCCCCCTCTCTCTCGCCCATCTCTCATCAAGGGCCTAGGGTAGTAACAAAAAAAAGAGTAACGTACTGTTTACTTGCATTCCAAGCCCCGTAATTGCCAATTTATTTGATAGGCAGCCGGGTAATGATGGCATTTCACCCCTGCCGCAGAGACTAAACACGACTGATTCAACCCAGCCTCCACGCCCACCCCAATCCAGCAGACTCCCTCTGCCCAGGACTCCTGCCACCCAGGCTGGGGATGGCGGCTGGGGAAGAGGGGGAGGCAGTGGTGGGGTGGGAGGCCTGTATGTCTGCTGCAAACCCAACGACGATCAAACGCTCGCAAAAGGGGATCGGAAGCTTCAGAGCAAATAGCATAGCCAGCCAATTTAGCTGGGATTTGGGGTTAAGGCTAAACACAACGGGGCTGATGTGTGATTTGTAAGTCCTAATGAGCTACATAGGACAGTGAGGAGGGAGAGAGAGAGAGAGAGATGGAGAGAGAGAGATGGGGAGAGAGATAGAAGTGAGAGAGAGATGGTGAGAGAGGGAAGAGAGAGAGAGAGAGAGAGAGAGGGACAGAGATAGAAAGAGAGCGATAGAGAGAGATGGCGAGAGATGGCGAGAGACATGAAGAGGGAGATAGATGGAGAGAGAGAGAGAGACAGAGGGAGAGAGGAGAGCGAGAGAGGAGACGGGGGCCAGGCTGACCTCCCCTGCCCTCTCTGTTCCTCCCAGGCAGGTCCAGGGCAGCACAGGAGGCTGATCCGTTTCATCAGTGTAGAGTCAGATGGCGAGGGGGGAGCAGGCAGGCCTTTAGCAAACATCATTAGCAAACTGTTGGTATCTAACGAAAGGCCAGGGTTACTCATAGCCCAGCCACACACTGCTCCATGGGTCTAATAACTCACTTTGATGCATTGTGTGTGTGTGTGTGTGTGTGTGTGTGTGTGTACGTGTGTACGGCCTTGAATCTATCTCAAGGTATATAAGACCGTCCTTGTATCACATTCATCACACATGCATAGTGTGAGCCATGAAATCAGACAAGGTTTATCAATATGGCTTCCACAGGGTCTCACCCCCCTCTTCTCTCTCACCCTCCTTTTCTCACCCCATCCCCTCTCCTTCTCTCCACCCTTCCTTCCCTCGCCCTCTCTCACCCGTCTCCCTCTCCGCAACCTCCAACGAGGGCAGTGGTCCTGCTACAGAGGCCCTGGCTAGCGCCTCCTGCGATGTGTGAAGTGGGTTTTTACAGTGTGACCAGACAGGACCTGTTCAGAGACCTGTGGGGACCTGAGAAGGGTTCTCTTATTATGTGACATTCTCTAAGTGGCATGTCAGGCTAAAACACTGTCCTCATGCAGCCCAGCTTTCAGCAACTCCCTTCAGAAACACAGAGAGGAGAGGCCTCAGCATCAGGCCCTCTGGCCGTCCATGCCAGACAGACAGACAGACAGACAGACAGACAGACAGACAGACAGACAGACAGACAGACAGACAGACAGACAGACAGACAGACAGACAGACAGACAGACAGACAGACAGACAGACAGACAGACAGACAGACAGACAGACAGACAGACAGTGTGGAGGATTGTCTTTAGTCAACCCTCCCTCCAGGGCACACATAGTGGATAAAAGACTGGCTTGGAGAAAGATAATGTGGAGGAGAAAAACATCTTAACAACCACATGAAACAGACCGTATGGACGGGTTAGAGAAATGTTCAAACATAAGTTAGACAATGTCGGGAGATGCAAGATGTGCTACCACATTCATAGGTATGTGAGTTGAATGAGAGGGAAATTATGTGAGGCGTTTATCCTCAAATACTGGGTAATTAGGGTGTGCCATAATTTCACATAATTGTTGAAAATAGTGAGGATATTTCATCAGTGGCGTTATCGAAGCCAAAGCACATATCATCTGGATGACGTGTGATCTGAACGGGAGAGTAAATGGTGCAATCTGAGGTTGCATCATCCATTTGTGGAGTTATAAATTAAAGACATGTACCGATTGATTTTTGAAGAATAGAACTTAGAAATGCCTCGTGAGCTTAGTTCAACTGTCATACGCCATCAGAACCCAAAATACTGTTTAATCGAATCGTGTTCTGTAACCTATTATTCCAGACAACTGATATGTTGCCCTGTAATTGAAGCCAACAGGCTATCACATGTTCATCTTCTCCTCTGTCTCTGAATGACGGCACTGTATAAGTATTCTCCTCCACACCCATGTCACGCAGCGTAGCCTAATGGATGACAAATTGAAGACTTCATTTATCATGGCACCCACAGCTGTTGCATTTCAGTTGTTCAAAGTTGTAAAACTGTCTCTCCACAGTTCCATTTCTTCATTGTTGTTTGTCTTGACTCTCTCTCTCTTTCTCTGGTACAGTAGCATGAGGTGTGAGGTATCATTTACAGGTATCATTTACATTTCTGATGTCGACATCAAATTACATATTTCATTTCATGCCTGGCCAAGCATCCTATAGTACAGCTACACGGCAGAACCAGTTTTGCTTCACTCGTTCTCTCCGGTCTTTGTCAATGGCTGGCTTCACCAACTGACAGTTTTAATTCCGGGCCATATCGGATAGCAGCACCTCTGTAGATTCACCATTAGAATCAAAGTAAAGGGGCTGAGGTCTGTCAGATAGCATAGCAGGACTTTACAGAGCCTTCCTAGCCCCAGTCTGCTCTGCCTACATCTCCAAGCAGGCCATGTCTAAAGCCAGCAAAGAGAGGGATCTCTCACCTTATGTGTCAGGCCATCAATGTAAATAAGAAATTGATCTCAATTGACTTACCTGGTTAAATAAAGGTTGAATAAATACATGAAACACTACCACTTGTCTTAGCTTCTGAAGAACTGAGACTGAGGAACAAGCCACTGGGTAAATAGGATGTCCTTATTCTAACAGTACTAAACCTCCGGGTGTGTACAGATACAACACTAACTGTAACTGTACAGACAACCCTGTTCACCAGAAGGAGCCTTGAGGACTGCCAAGGACAACAATAACCAACTGGAGAAGTGGTTCATATTAAGGGCTAATGCAAATCAGATTACATTTGTATCAGTCCACGGTATCTGCAGCACTTACCTGTTGGCTGGGATATGCAGCACACCATGTGTCTTATTCAGATTCTTCTTGAGTTTGAGGAAGTCAAACTTACCTTGTCAAACTTCATGTAATCCTCACAAAATACATAAATCAACCCGACGATCATCGATTGTGTATAAGTCTCTGTTTCGTGCATTGATACACCAGATGCTACAGTATATATGTGTTTAAAGTGAGTATAAGATATAGTATGTATCTAATAATAAAGGTTGTCTGGCTATACAGTTAGAAAACCAGTCTAATCTGCTAGAACATCTCTCAGAACAATATTCTGGAACTGCAGTTGGGTCATTTAGTAAAGCTTTAGAGATGCATTATTGGGATTGCTGGAGGGTGTCATGTTAAATCAGTAGTCTAATGTAGTGTGTAGACATGCAGCTAGTGCTGTCATGTCCTGTTTGCGTGTTTATTTGTTGGTTTGTTTACTTACGTCACTCAGCCTGTCTCTGGAGCTGCTTCCGACAGAAGGCTTGGACCGTCCACTCAGGCTCTCACTGTCGCTGTCCTTACAGTTGTTCTGTCCCGGCTTCATCTGAAAAACAACAAACACACACAGACACACGTTAACATGCTGAAGATGTTGGGACAGGGCTTTGGTTCTAAGCTTTACATTCAGTATTTGAATTATTTATTTTCTACAGTATTTTTTGCTCATCTTTATCAAGGGTGCCAATAATTTGGACTGTAGATTATAGTGGCTGAGGAGACTGACAAGACAATCCCTCTCCCACAGACAGAAGAACATTTTGTCATGAATATGTGTGAGCTGGCAGCGAGCACTGTGCTGTATGTGTAAATCTGTCATGTTTTTATATGCCTCTTGAGCCAGCAGCTGTCACTCCAGCCTGCCAATGACAGACAAGACAGCCAGCATCTGATCTCACAATGTGAAATCCCTATCAACCTTTCTGAGAAGAGAAGAACAGAAACAAAAGCTTCAAAAATCTTCAAAAGCCGTCTTCCCTTCATTTCAAACAGAAAGGCAGCCCCATGCGGAGACTATAGAAGCTCAGCAGGTGTCATTTTCCAGACACCGTTTCAGACTCACAGAGAGAGAGAAAATAAAAAGCAAGTGAGCAAAGAGGAGGAGGATGTGCGATCCAAGAGCATCTGAGCCTTCCAGAAGTCCTCCTGAGGAGAACAATGTAGGGCTCATGGGGGCCGAGGGGCCGTTGTGGTCCAAGTCTGCATTTTATGTCCTCTGAAGCTTCCTCACAATACTCCTTCCTTCCAGACCCAGCAGACGAGAGCAGCCTGCCCTGCCAAGCCTCGCAGGCTTCATTTCAAATCACATACATACCAGAGCAGTAAACAGGTGCAATACCACCTAACAGAAAAAGCACAGTATGGTTCGACAGCACATAGAGGGATTGTATTCTCTAAGAGGGGCTGTACTCTCTCTCTCTCTCTCTGACTGAACTAAACAGGTAGCATTTTTTACATTTATTTAACCTTTATTTAACTAGGCAAGTCAGTTAAGAACAAATTCTTATTTACAACGACGGCCTACCCCGGCCAAACCCAGACGACGCTGGGCCAATTGTGCACCCCCGCCCTACGGGACTCCCAATCATGGCCGGATGTGATACAGCCTGGATTCGAACCAGGGACTATAGTGACACCTCTTGCACTGAGATGCAGCGCCTTAGACCACTGCGCCACTCAGGAGCCCAAAGTCCGTAACTGGTTCCAGAATAGCAGGATGTTTTTTTATATATCCTCATGCCGGCCATCATTTATTGAAAGGGCACAGGGTGGGGGGGGACGCCTTAAGAGCCTTTGAATTAAACGTATAATTAAAATGAAAACATTCCCTTTTCTGTAGCCATTAGCAGTATGAAAGGAATTCTTTCCTAGGGAGAATACTGTGGTGGGTGAAAGGCTGTGAGCCAGGTTGAGTGCTGAGAGTGATAAGAGAGAGCTGGAGAACTGGGAGATGCCTGATGGGCCTGAGGAGGAGAGCAGGGAAGAGAACTAGGCCACACAAGACAGCAGGGCTGGAGGGAACACAGGCATGTGGAGATAAACACACACACACACACACTCACACACACAGAGAGCTCCACACACAGAGGCTCTGGCATGTGTGATAGCACTAATTACCTCCAACACACTTTTCCTCCACAAAGAGACAGAGCCTTTCCTTACCCTTTTTTGTAAAAGGCCAATTCCTCTGATGGGAGTTTGATAATTTGCAGAGCAGAGAGGGGGGAAGTAATATCCCGGGCATGCACACACGGTAATAGAGCCCTGAAGAAAGGGCATGGAAAGAAGGGAGGGACGGCACTGTGCACCGTTTATGCCCCAGTCTGCAGGTCGTTCATCAAAACATGTTGACCTATAATATTCATTAAGCAAGCAGGGTCCCTGCTGGCAGCACAGTGCATCTCTCTTACGCACACACACAAAATGGGGACACGCGTTCAAACACGCGCATACGTGCACACACACACACACCAATGTACAGGTAACTGCCAAAATAGTGGAAACAATGACGAATGCAAAGTATATTGAAAGCATGTGCTTCCACATAGGTTTGGTTCCTGAGTTAATTAAGCAATTAACATCCCATCATGTTTAGGGTCATGCATAAAAATGCTGGCTATGCCCCCATAGCATGACAATGCCCCCATTCACAGGGCACGAGGGGTCACTGAATGGTTTGATGAGCATGATAATGATGTAAACCATATGTCATGGCCGTCTCAGTCAGCCCAATTGAACACTTATGGGAGATTCTGGAGCGGTGCCTGAGACAGAGTTTTCCAACAGCATCAACAAAACACCAAATTATGTTATTTATTGTGGAAGAATGGTGTCGCATCCCTCCAATAGAGCTCCAGACACATGTAGAATCTATGCCAAGGTGTATTGAAGCTGTTCTGGCTCGTGGTGGTCCAACGCCCTATTAAGACACTTTATGTTGTTTCCTTTATTTCTACATATTCTAACCACAGACCAATAAAAGTCCTTCCACCCCCACCCATGTCTTCTGTAATTGATTGAACAGCCATCTGAAGCACATGGAATGAAAGGGAATGATGGAATAGCTTTAAGGGCTTGTCTGCATTACCTTATCTCTTACAGTCCGTGAACTCTTCAGAAAATTTACCTCAGAAAATAGTGTGAAGAACATCTCTAATAAAGCCAATGCAGTAAACCCAGATCATCTTTCAGGGGTATTATATGGCCAGACAGGAACCTAGCTATTACACAGTGATTTGCAAAATGTCTCCCTTGGCTTGTTGTTCCCTTTAATTTCTCTTAAAGCTTCCTTAAATTACTTCAGAGAATGACGTGTTCTTTCAGAGGGGCAGATCCTTGGCCCGCTCAGTGGCGTGATGTACTCATCTCTTAACAGTGTGATTAATAGATGTGCTAAACCAAGGGAGGATATGCTAGTGGTTACAATAAATCAGCCCCATCAAAAAGCTGAGCTGAGATTTAATGACCTCCCCGTACAGATAAATCTGAGAGATCAACCAGTCTCTGTGTGTGTGTAGAGTAGAGACTAACAGTCCCTTCAGTTGGCATGTCATCCCAGTAGCAGTAGCAGCAAGCAGTGGCTCATCATCATGGTCATGGTCCTCTCATTACTCTGGCATGTCATTTCACATTTCATCACTTAATTGCCTTTTTACTTGTTTCAGTTTCTTCTCCCGCAGTGCACACGCCATGGCCGCTTTTCATAATATCTAGTGCAGAGATGATGGGTGTAGTCAGAGAGGGTGTGTGGGGGTTTTGTGTGTGTGTGTGTGTTTCCCTTCGTGCATGTGTGTGTGCATGTACGTGTAGCGTGTGTGTACACTACGTTCACATGCCTGTTCTGTGATTCTGTGCTTATGTAATAACAACATAAACACATTAATAAAGAGACAAGCTGAAACATACGGATGTATTCGTTTAATGACCTTATCCACATTAGGTAAAAACTTGCCCTACAGAAAGATAACTAGCAAACAGATGGTTTTAATATTCCAGAGGCTAATTTCACAACAAATAAAAACACAGCAATACATTAGCATCTAATGAAACATTTAAACTACTAGTATGTGCATCTGCCATAGATTTCAACACATTGAGGTCTTGTTTTCCCTCAATCTGTTCCGTGTTAGGGGGGGAACCACCCCCCCCCCCACCTCCCCTCCGCCTGAATTTATTGAAGTATAGAATTAACAACTGTTTTCAATCAGCAGTCAGCGTGATTCTTCAGCAGAGAACAGCCTAAATAAAGCCTCCACACTATCATAGTTTTATTCAAGCCGCTATATCTCCCCATGTGATACAGTAATAAAATGAGTCATATTCCCCCAAATCTGAACTAAATAGAAACCTCCATTCTGTAGTTTTAATGTATTTGTACTCACCCTGAACTAAATAGCCATACTAATGCCCAAGGTAACACTTATAGAGTACTGCATCACGAAAGGAGATGGGTGCCACTTACAAAGCAGATAACCTTTCTTATAGAAGAAGCCTGAATCAATAGAAGGCTAACTTAAACTGAATGCTTTTTATTTCTGTATTTCTGGTAATGGCAGCAGAGTGGAGAAAGTGCTATTCATCTATCCAAACATGACCTGGACAATACCAGAGCTTTCCTACTTAAGACTTTTCCGGCCAATAAATACCTCCCATAAAGGGATACTTTGGGATTTTGGAAATGAGGCCCTTTATCTACTTCCCCAGAGTCAGATGAACTCATTGTTATGTCTCTGCATGCAGTTTGAAGGAAGTTGCTAACTAGCACAAGACCAAGTGCTAACCTATACCATATACTTCCAGTCATCGCGCTAACGCTAGTTAGCATTGGCTCAGGAAACTACCTCTAACTTCCTTAATACTGGACGCAGAGACATAAAAATGGTATTCACATCTGACTCTGGGGAAGTAGAAATCCCTTTAAGAGGCCTTTTGCGCATTAGAAGGGAGGTTGGAAAACAGCCTTTGAAGGTTTTTACAGGATTATTGTTAACACGTGTAGTCAATTATTTCCTCTGCCCACTTACCGAAAAGTGCGTTGCCAGTGGTGCTGAGGAATTTTACAAGCGTATTGACCTATTCCCAAGGGCTCCTCTAGCAACTGAATGTAATCAAACACAAAAAGTGAGCCCTGCTTAACGTGTTAAACCACACAGGCCATTTTTAACAGAGCAATACACAACCCCCCCCCCCCCCCCTCGGCTTTCTATGCTAGCCTCTGTGGGATTCCATTGCTATCAGCTCCTGTTTTCCCTGAGTTATGCACAACAGCAGCTGCGGAACTCGGCGGTAATAAAACCTGGAACAATTTAAGGGTTTTTATTGTTGTTCTGCGGTCGGCTTTTAGTACAGCTAACCTGTCCTCTCTGGATCCCTCCCACCGCCAGTAGAGAATCCCACCAGGCCCACAATGAAAGAGGATCTCATTTACCTAAAAGCGCTTATAAATGTTTAATTTGCTTTAACAAGTTACAAGTCGCTCATTCTGGAAGTTTTACGGCTGCTTGCCACTGAGGGAGTACCATGAAAGTTTTATAGATAATCCACTAGCTAGCATGGGCTGCTTATAATAAACGCTCTATTTTCTGCTGTACTGACAAATCCCTTTGGTTTACAGTGACTATGCTTTGAACAGTGACGTGCAGTCAGGCTAGGCAGGGTCAGCTGCACCTCACTGACTCTTTACACCTGCTTCTCAAGATCATTTCTGCACTGACTCCCACTCACTTACCCACCCTTACATAAAAACACACAGAACATTACCCTCTTATTTATACTACTCTTTATTACTTAGCAGTTTTTTGAGAAATGTCTTGATATTGTGTCGTTTTTATAAATGTAAATTGCATCGTTGAGAACTTGCAATTATTAGTTTTGTTATTTTCTTACTTGTTTTTTGTTATTTCATTTTTATTATTTTATCATTTGTTTGACTTTTGAACACTTGTTCTTTTTTGGGGGGTGGGGGGTCAATACAGTGCAATTGTATTTTGGGGGTATATAATTTAACTTATTTCATGACTTATTTTATGGAAGGGGGTTTGGGAATATTTTTTTAATGTATGTCTTGGCTTATCTTGTACACTTCTTTCATTAGAGATGTTGTTTTATAATTTTACTTTTGAAAATTTTTCATTTTTTGACAAATAAAACCATGTTTATATAGCAAACACTTGCTCTTTCCTTGATTTGGTGACAGAGCACCCATTTTATGCTCAATTTGCTAAACCTGCAGGAAAGGCGCCAGGGTATTCATTCCTTCCCATCCATTCAAATTGCTGACACGCACAGCCGTTCCTGACTACATTCACTTGATGAACAGGGTCACCATATGCCTCGTTGCTTTGCCTAGCTTCATTCATTGCATTGAGACAATTTCATATTTTACACATGCGTATTGCCTAAACATGTTGCGTGGGTGTGTCTACATCCCCTAAAAACTGTTGTCTTGATCTCCTCAGTCATTCTAAGGGCCATTTACTCAACCACAGAGCTGGGGGTGGGGTAGGGGGGTGGTGGAGGTGTGGTAGGCTTGAGGCTGCATTTATATACAGACATAAATCCGGGATCTATGACGACATTACATACAAATCAATATGCTTTTAACATCCATCCTCTCTGCAGTTGCATCGCAATCACCTTTTTCCCTCTTCGTACAAATGGCCATATAATACCTGCTGCATTGAGTTATGGGGACAATTCCCAGATTTAATAATGAACTGAGTGGTGCAAGGTGGTGGAAGGAGGGAAGGAGGGAGAGGTGGTAGGAGGATAATAAGATCAGCAGGAGACCTCAACTCTCTCAGATCATATCAGAACACCTTGTTATAGGACACCATGTGGCAATAAAATCCACTCGCCCCCCTTCCCAAGTTAAACATCTCCAGCTCCCCTTCCCTCCATGGCTACAGTAGCATCCCCCTAGGCTCTAAGGGAGGAAGGACAGAGAGAGGAGACAGAAAATTAGCAAATGAGAGGGGGGAGGGAGGTGAGACAGAAGTAGAGAGAGGAGTATGGGACGACATGAGAGGAAAGAGAGAGACAGAGAGCAAGGTGAGAGAGACTCTAGAAGCCTTCCCAGAGCACAGCAGCTGCACAGAGAGAGAAGCCCGAGACCTTCAGCTGCTCAACCGAGCGCTTATCACCACATAACTATTCATCAAAGAAATTTGTGTGCAATTAATTACATTATTCCCAAGCCCCCCCCATCCGTGCCACCGGGTCGTTACTCCAATATCAGCTTTCAGCTAGCCATCTCACTAAGCCACAGCCTCAGTGCCAAGTCACAGCTAGGTCTCAGAGCTGCCTGGCCAGCCTCAATGAAGAGTGCTGCTTGGAGGGAAAAAAGAAAAAGGCCCTCCTCTCTCTCCTATCGGCTTGCAGGAGGCTATCATTTCTCTTTTTTATTGCCATTTATTTCCCCCCAGGAATTCACTGCCAGTATATTGGCAGGCCTTCCAGTAGATGGAGGCAATGAAATTTAGCGCGGACACTTAACACCGGTTCAAGCCTTGTGCGCGGCTCATGTGTGGCGGTAATATGATAAACAAACGCTTCCAGTTTGGAGAAAGAGGACTTTTTTATGTTACAGAAATAGAGCACTGAGCGCCGGAACTGCATGGAGCTGTGGCTGCAGTAAAGAAGATGGAAAATGCATAACCGGAGCCCTTCAGAGGTGGGGAAGAAGATATACAAATATTTCTTTGCAAAATGTCAGAGTGAGTGTGCTGTCGCCTGGCTCCTGCTATTAAGGAGAGAGTATCTAAATGGGTGATCACAGTACCATTATAGGACCCTAAGGCATGGCTAGCTCTCAGCCTGGATGTAATGCAGAAAATAAGACAAGAAAAACTGTATAAAGGGATATTCATTTAAAACGATTCCACTCAAACCTTTAAGAGGAAAGTTCACACAATAAACATGCAATTTGTGTCCATTAAGAGCGACTGTTCAGCTGGTTGAGAGAATGCCAAGAGTGTGCAAAGCTATCATCAAGGCAAAAGGTGACTACTTTGAATAATCTAAAATAAAACATATATTTTGATTTGTTTAACACTTTTTTGGTTACTAAATGATTCCATATGTGTTATTTCACAGTTTTGATGTATTCACTATCATTCTACAATGTAGAAAATAGTAAAATAAAGAAAAACCTTTAGGTGAGTTCAAACGTTTGACTGGTACTGTACATGTAGCCTACATGACTAGTAATACAGACTAGATATGAACTAAAGTCACACTGCAATAACAGGTCTATAAATACACAACACGTTGCTGTGGGTAAGTAATAGCTTGTCCAATGCTGCCAGTCAGTCACACCCTTTGGCTTCAGGGCACAGCAGTGAGAGTGGTGTGATTAGGTCCTGGCAGGCTGACACTTGTCCCTCATTGACCTGTGACCAGGAGGGCAGTTAATGACAGCAGAGATGAGCTGAGATAATCTGATCTCCAATCAGCAGGTGGACGTGACCTCTGTGACCTCTATGAAACAGGATGCCGGCCTATCAGCGTACAGGTCAGAAGCCCTGGCCTGTTTTGGTTGGCTGCGGTTCAAACGAACGAAAAAGCAGAGCATCTCACCTTACCCGTGTTTGGCTCGCCTGAGCTGCAGGCTGGGGGATTAGAGAGACTATAAAATCTGCTTAGACAATATAAGGTTCCCCTTTGGCTGGCCGACAGGGTGCCTGTCCAAGGTCGTTGCTATCACTAATCCCCTGTTATCAACATCTTCATTTAGCCGCCTTCCTGAAATTCATGTCTACAATTAGACGGCCATAAAACAAGATGGTACCAAAGGCGCCAATGTATTAATAGGAGCAGAGCCAAGAGTAGACTTGGCATATTCTACTTTAGAGGAGGACTACTCAGCAACACAGCATCTGTTTATACTTTCTTATCAGCTTGGTTCAAATGTGACAGGCACACTAGAGCTGCAAACAGGATGCTAGCCAGCAAGAACTCTCTGACCTATTAGCATGACTTACTGACTTGTATTTGACCTCGTGTGAGATCAGGTTAGCGCAGCAGCAGAGTACACAGCGGATTTCCCCAAGTCATAATTGTATCACGGCGATCCAGAATCAACACAACTAAATGATGATCCAGGATCAAAGACAACATCAAGGTTAACTGGCCTCATGAATCCATAAGTGGAGGAGTCATAATCCAATAAGAGCAGGCTTGTCTGAGCAGCCCAGATTGTTGTTCCAGAACTTTCACACCTCCCCAGTGAGCTGGCTACCTCACATACTTGGCTGTAATCAGCTGAGCCAGTCACCATACTGAACATTCTGCAAGCTCCACAAGCCAGCGTCAGCCAGCGACCTGTGACATCTGAGCTATGGCAAGTCAAGAAGGTCAAGTGCTAGGCTATATGAGTAAAAAAATATATAAATAAACGTCTTACAAGAGGTTGACCCTTTTCTGAATATAATGTAGCTACTCGTCAGGAATGACTCAGACATGGACACTATAACATACACTGTTCCAAACGCATAATACAAGTTAGCCTAGATGACTAAGGGATATGATCATTATTATTACAATGTAATAGCATTAACAGTGCACTCATTCCCCTATGATCCCATCAGGCCATAAAAGTGCAGCTGGAATGTGGACATAATGGAGTAGAAACAGACAGTCAATGGAGGGGAAATGCCACGCTTGTTTAACTTGAATAGCTACCTGGTTTCAGCAACTAGGCAATGTACCGGACTACCAGTTCAATGAGTGATCCTTTCAAAGAGGATGAGAACTTTGTCATTATATTTCTCCCCAGCAGTGACAACTATCTCCAACCATCCAAAATAAACAGTGATTTCTTTATTCTAGGTTCCCCCAGTATTGTGAAACGGAGGACTCCGCCGCCGAACACCGAAGAGAATCAGTTCCGTCTTGATGATTTACACGGTGCTAAAAATAGCTACCTTCCACCCGAGACCTGTCAGCACCTACCAGTGGCAAGGCAGCTGGCACAAATAGCTTCCCCACCTGTGTCCAAGCCATATTACTACACACAGGGGACCTGTTACATTTCAGCCCAGTTTTACATCATTAGGCACGAAAAGGGACTATTTAAGTAATCAGCGCCGCTCGTATTTATGTTGAGACTTAAATCTAGATTGAAATCTTGTAATTTTTTTCTATCCTTCCTCCTTCTCCCCAAGAGTGTTTAGCGATCTTGGCAGAACAAAATAATTACTCCGTGACCCTCTTTGTGAAGTGTGCCCCCGCTCTGTTTTTGTTTTGGTCTGGGCTTCCTATTCCAAGTAATGGACTTCCTTCAAACCATAAATCACACTTATGTCGCTCCCTTTCATCTTTAGTTTTTGCGCTCTGCCATGTTTTGTTTAGTGTACCACATTTTTGTTAGTGTAACGCTTGGTAATTTTTTCTAAGTACAACCAGACAATGCTAGCCATCTTCCTTCTCTGCCTCTGAAAGGCTTAAGGCCACAAATGTCAACCACAGGAAGGCAATTATGAGAGTAAAATTACTTCCCTACTGTTATCCATCTATTCTGTGAGCCGGGGGAATGGTTAAAAGCCACCATGTAATGGGGAACAGTTAGCGTTTTCTCCTGGCCCCCAGCCAAGGCTACTAACTTTGCTATTAAAGGCCCCGACAAGCTTTGTCAATGCAATCTGCTGAATGCCTTGAGTGACACACGATCGATATTCTCCACTTTCCCGGGTCATCACCGATGACAGAGGCCTAAGTAATAATACAGCCCTCGCTGCCTCCTCTATCTTAAATGCTTCCCCTGCCACAATATTTCTTTTTTGTCTCAGGGCTTGTGAGCTACATTTTCTTGCCGATCGAAAGAGGAAGATACGGAGGGTGAAAAGGGGGAAGAGGGGGGTCTGAAGAATTGCTATGTGTCTAGATTGATGCTAGCCAGGGAGCAAGCTTGGCAGGTTGAGGGGGGAGGAGGAGGCAGTGGGGGGGAGGGGAGCTCAGATAAATAAAAAATGACTGGCTGCCGAGTTGTAATCTGCCAGCACCGAGCCCCCTGTAGCAACAAGCCAAATGAAAAAGCACACTGACAGGCAGGAGAGATGGAGGGCCTGCGGTAGATTGCAGGAAGAGAGGGAGGGTGCAGGGGAGGGAGGGAAAGGGGGAGAGAGGCATGCAGAGGGATAGAGAGAGAGGATGCAGGCAGACAAATAGAGATTGTGAAGAGACATTTATTTTTGTTTGTTCCTGTGCATGAAGGTGTCAGGGAGCTGGGAGAGAAATGTGGAATGTGGTTGCAGGCAGTAAATAAAACACACGCGCACACACACACACAGTGCACACGCACACACACACACCAGCTGGAGTACATAATACATCCATTACAATTTCTAATAAGCTCGAATGTAAACATTAGCAGTTAGCCGTGTTTCATTACCCATCAAGCGCTGTTAATTAGACTGAAAATGTGTTATTTATATGTCTGGGCTGGTGTGTGCAGGAGAGCATGTAAAGCTAACATAATGTGCCATTTTTACATTATTAATGCCATTTTCACCTTTTGACAGACAGAGAAACACACGCACGCAGGCACACACACACAGTAAAAGGCAGTTGTCCTCCCCTCAACTAGCAGGTGGAATACGCTCCCAACATCAAGACCCAACACAAGAGCTCCACCTACTGCAAATGCCTTTTCTGCAGCCTGGCCTCCTATGTTAGGCTCCCGGGTGGCGCAGCGGTCTAAGGCACTACATCGCAGTGCTAGAGGCGTCACTACATACCCTGGTTCGATCCCGGGCTGTATCACAACCGGCTGTGATCGGGAGTCCAATAGGGCGGCGCACAATTGGCCCAGCTTCATCCGGGTTAGGGGAGGGTTTGGCCGGGGTAAGCCATCCTTGTAAATAAGAATTCGTTCTTAACTAACTTGCCCAGTTAAATGAAGGTTACATGTTAAGACAGCAAGTCTAACCCTGGGAAAACAGTGCTCCTCTAAGACAAAGCAGAGACTGTCTGCTACTGATGTAAGACAGGCAAACAGACAGCAAAAAAAGACAACCTTATACAGTACCCATTCTAGATAATCTCCCAGTAACCTTTTCTCATTGGACATGAAGGTTTGTAGGCCAGGAGGCTCTGAGATACAGACAAGGGTAATGAGGTTGGGTGTAGTCTGGCCTGAAGTCTGGCTGCATGGCTGATGCAGTGCCAGGGGTGATGAGAGCTGAAAGCTAAGCCCTCTCCTCCTCACAGGTATTAGTGTGGAAGCCTCTCGCCTGTTAAACAGGGGCTAGGTGTTTGTGTGTGTGTGTGTGTGTGTGTGTGTGTGTGTGTGTGTGTGTGTGGGGAGCAGGGCATGGGAAAGGTCTGACTGACTGCCACACCACACTGTCTGCCTGCTGGCCTGAATACACAACCACCTTCCTATCCCTAATGATAAGGCAAGGTCAGTCTAGTGCAGGCACAGCGACCCTCTACAGAGGAGAAACAGAAGGACAGACTGGCATTGTCATCAGGATCTCAACAGTTAAACAATGGAAGTTCACATCAGGCACATCCCAACCACAGGGAGCAGACAGACACCAGACACAGAGCAAACAATCTGCCTGCACGACCATCCATAACACAACACATATCTCGAGGAAGAAAGCATATTTATAAATCACTTGCACACCGTAGGGGAGGGCTGATGATCTTACAATAGCAGAGAAAACAACGCTGTTCTTTTTCCTATGAGAATGATCCATATTTCTGTGTCTGTCTGGCTCTCTCTGGTAATCCATTGCTTTTATGTTCTTTCCCCGGCAGCAGACACACACAGTGCACAGCAAAGCCAGGCAACAGGGGCCTGCATGCTGGATGTCTGCAAAGGCAACATTTCCCCCACCCCTCTTTTTCATTTGCAGACCTGCTGCTCACTGTTGGACTGTCACAGAGAAAAGCTATCTTCCCCACAGCATGGCGGCTGTTCCAGGGCCACGCCGATCTGCACCGCCCTGCATGCCAATGCCACCACACCACTTCCTGCTCCCCCGCTGGGCTATTGAGGAAATATCAGCTGATACCGAATCATTTGTCTCCCTCATGCAGCTCGCCCCCCAGTCGCGCCACGGTGAAAGGGGGAAGACAAGGGAGGACCATCTGCCTATCTCACAGGGAAACACTGGGGAATTATTTGTGTAACCCTCAGCGTGGCAATTTTGGTGAAAGCACAGACCAATACATAAAAGGGCCGTCTCCACAGGACAAGGAGTCTGTGGCTTCTGAGTTTGTTAAGGAACATGTGCTTCTCAGCTCAGGGGTTTATGGCATTATTATTATTATTACTGCTCAAGGCATTCTTTTTTCCAGAACTGAAATGGGGCATAATCATTTTAAATGGAGTCATTCAGTAGCATAAGAACCACCATGGCACTGAGACTTTGTCCCTAATCAGAGAAATGTAAAGGAGGAAGAAAAGTACTGTGGGGTTTCAATGGCCCCTTTAATTCCCTCACTTCACTGTGGTTCATGCTGTGTTACAAATCAGATGACTGGGAAGCCCCAGAAGTCAGATGGCTGGGAAGCCCCAGAAGTCAGATGGCTGGGAAGCCCCAGAAGTCAGATGGCTGTGAAGCCCCAGAAGTCAGATGGCTGGGAAGCCCCAGAAGTCAGATGGCTGGGAAGCCCCAGAAGTCAGATGGCTGGGAAGCCCCAGAAGTCAGATGGCTGTGAAGCCTCCTTGTCTCCAGGATGAGTCTTACATAAACACTGGCTGAGCCAGGGATCACAGGCTTATCAGTGCAGCCTTGTTATTGCTGGCCAATCCACACATATTTCTCAGCTCAAATCAATTGCACAGCCATTAAAACTAAGCCAAAGAGACAATCCTCTGGTAATTAAAGGCTGTTGTCGTTAATGAGCAGTAAAACCACTGATAACCTGCATCTCAAGACCTTGTCCACCACACTGGCTGATTAGATAAAGCTGGGACTGTGGTGGATGGATTAGCAGGGGGAGATGACAAGCGGTTTGGGAATGGTGGCAAAGAATGTGGTGTGTGTGTGTGTGTGTGTCTGTGTGTGTGTGTGTGTCTGTGCGTGTGTGTGACCTCACTATTATCTAATCAGTACTAATCCACAAGTAAGAATTTACACTGATAACCAATATGAAGACAAAATGTTGCAGACTAATGGTGCTCAGGCTAATCATATCATGATGTTGTTTCAAGGATATCTCTGTGATAATTAAGTACTGTAGGCTACATCAAAGTTATCTACCACAGATGGAACAGCCGCTAGTCCAACGTGAACCCAAGAGGTCAAGACCTCTGGTTATGCTAGTCACAACATCGAACTCATCAAAGTCATACATTCACTTTGAAATCTTACCAATGAGACATACTGTACCAATGACTTCTAAGACAAATGTTAAATGGAGATTGTTGTGAACAAGACAGTCTTTCATGTAGGTTGCTGTTTACTAACTAGACACACAACTCTTTTAAGGCTGGAATACCTTGTTAGTGGACTACACACTAGAATCTCCAAAATGCCCATGGTCAATGTTGTGTAGCTTTGAGGAACTGCTTACAGCATTCTTATTTAACATCTTAATTCATTATTGAGGAGTGTTATTCACGCACGCACACATGTTCCAAAGCAGTTGTTTTATGAATTATGGAGAAGTGTGCTGGATGCAAATGAGAAACTATACTAGGTTTATTTTCAACCAAAAAGCCACAGAAGAAGCACTAAAGCAGAAAAACAAGCTACGCTGGGTACAAACTTAAAAGTAACAGAGCGTTAGGGGGTTTGGGTGGTGGAGAGAGAATGCTTTTATTTTCTTCAAGTCTCTCTCGCTCACCCCTGGAGAGCAAGTGTGAGCAACAGTACAAGGCTAAAACAACCAACTACTGTACCCAGAATACATCTGACGTTTTCAAACTATGCCATTTTCCTTTGCATCTGTATTCTTTTCATTATCCCACTTTCCCAGTGTGTGCTAGCCTATATAGTTAAATGTACACTGTCATGAGAATATACACAACAGTGTATTTTCACAGGGCCGATTGTGTGCTATCAAGCCAGACACAAGAGAGAATGTAGAAATTCCCGTGAGCAGAATTTTAAGCACACATGTAAATCATTTAGCACTCCCTGGCTGAACAGAGAGACTGACACAGAATGTGAGAGAGCTCAGTTCTCTCTTATGTAAGCATCACACTGCCTCTTCCTTCTGTCCCAGAAGAATGAGTGTTTTTCTATTGCAGAGCTCATTTCCTAACACCACAGAACCCTGCAGAGAGGGAGCGGCTTCAGTCAAACTCTCCTCTCACGCGGTGAGCTCCACCAAGCAGCAGCAGCCATGTTACCCTACGGATGACCTGCAGGTGGTGCTACATGACAACACATCAAGAGGAAAGGAGCGGAGGAGATGGAGAGGAAATGGAGAAAAGCAGAATAGAGGGGAAAGGAAGAAAGGAATACAAGATAGAGCAAATGAATGAAAGTGGGGAGTAATAAACTATTTTCTGACATGCCTTTCTTTAATCACAACCTGCATGGCCTTTCATTTATTGGTGTGCTTAGTGGAACCATAATAACATACAGAACATACTAAATCAAATCAACAGTATAATAGCTTTGTTAGTATACTATTAAAAGCGGAAGACATTGCACAACCATTAATTGAAATAAAGATAAAGCAACAAAACGCCTGGGGGTCATACAGGAAAAATACATGCTCTTACAGATACGGAATAATGCCATTCCAGTAGTGACTGTGCCTAATCCGATGACTCAGCTCCATTGTGTGAATGAGGAGGTAATATGTACCACAGTGAATAGAGTGATATTATTATCCCATGGCAGCTCTATGTTAAGAGCTGTAATGTGTCAGCAGGTGAACTGAGGTCCCATAGTTCACACCCACACACACATGTACACAAAGACACCCACACACACACTCATAGTGTGATTTCATAAGGCCTCCTCCTATGGAGGGCAGCGCTAGAGGCATGAAAGGAGAGGGCAGTGAGGTGACCTTCAAGGGCAGAAGGCAGTACAAAAAGCAAATAATATTTGTATTATGTAGCTTGAGCATTTGTATAGAATCAAGGTCTGCTAGGTTGCTCCTTGCTTCTGCGTGCGTGTGTGCGTGCATGCGTAAGTTTATGCCTGTCAATTTGTATGCCTACCTAAAATATATTCCACATATTCTGACATAAACACTGTCTACCAATGATAGTGTTGGAGTCATGTGTGGCCATGCAGATGTGCGTGAACAGGGAGTACACAGCATTTTCACATATGTGTTCGTCTTGTCCGGGGGGCAGTAGAGATGGCATCAATAGAGATGGCATCATCTTTGGATCTGTTGGGGCAGTATACGAATTGGAGTGGGTCTAGGGTGTCTGGGATGATGGTGTTGTCAGCCATGATCAGCCTTTGAAAGCATTTCATGGCTACAGATGTGAGTGCTACAGGGCGTTAGTCATTTAGACAGGTTACTTTGGCGTTCTTGGGCACAGGGACTATGGTGGTCTGCTTGAAACGCGTAGGTATTACAGACTGGGTCAGGGAGAGGTTGAAAATGTCAGTGAATACACCTGCCAGCTGGTCAGCACATGCTCCGAGTACGTGTCCTGGTAATCCGTCTGGCCCCGCGGCCTTGTGAATGTTAACTGAGCGAGATCACACAGTCATCCGGAACTGCTGATGCTCTCATGCATTACGTCCAACCGGCCTCACAACCGCAGACCATGTGTAACCACGCCAGTCCAGGAGCTTCACATCTGGCTTCTTCACCTGCGGAATTGTTTGAGACCAGCCACGCGGACAGCTGATGAAACTGTAGGTACGCACAACAAAATCATTTCTGCACAAAATGTCAGAAACTGTCTCAGTGAAGCTCATTTCATCGTACTGACCTAACTGCAGTTCGGCGTCGTAACCGACTTCCGTAGGCAAATGCTCACTTTCGACGGCCACTGGCACGCTAGAGAAGTGTGCCCTGCACGGATGAATCCCGGTTTCAACTGTACCAGGCAGGTGGCAGACATCGTGTATGACGCCGTGTGCGCGAGCGGTTTGCTGATGTCAACGTTGTGAACAGAGTGCCCCATGGTGCGGTGGGGCGATGGTATGGGCAGGCGTAAGCTACAGATACAATTGCATTTTATCGATGGCAATTTGAATGCACAGAGATACTGTGACGAGATCCTGATGCCCACTGAAGTGCCATTCATCCACCGCCATCACCTCATGTTTAGGCATGATAATGCATGGCCCTATGTCGCGTAGTAGGATTCAATCTTAGTCCTCTATTGATGTTTTTCCTGTTTGATGGCTCAGTGGTCGTAGCGGGATTTTTTACAAGCGTCCGGATAAGTGTTCTGCTCCTTGAAAGCGGCAGCTCTAGCCATTGGCTCAGTGCAGATCTTACCTGCACACATTTCCATTTCCATTTACGTCATTTTTTCAGACGCTCTTATCCAGAGCGACTTACAGTAGTGAATGCATACATTTCATAATTTTTATTTTTTCTGTGCTGGCCCCCGTGGGAATCGAACCCACAACCCTGGTGTTGCAAACACCATGCTCTACCAACTGAGCTACAGGGAACCACCACCATAGCTTTTGGTTGGGATATGTACGTGTGGTCATTGTGGGGCCGATATCTTCAATGCACTTATTTTTTAAATATTTATTTTATTTTCACCCCATTTTTCTCCACAATTTCGTGGTATCCAATTGGTAGTTACAGTCTTGTCTCATCGCTGCAACTCCCGTACGGACTCGGGAGAGGCGAAGGTCGAGAGCCATGCGTCCTCCAAACCACAACCCAAACAAGCCGCACTGCTTCTTGATACAATGCCCATTTAACCCGGAAGCCAGCCGCACCAATGTGTCGGAGGAAACACCATACACCTGGCAACCGGGTCAGCGTGCACTGCGCCCGGCCCGCCACAGGAGTCGCTAGTGCGCGATGGGACAAGGATATCCCTGCCGGCCAAACCCTCCCCTAACCCGGACGAAGCTGGGCCAATTATGCGCCTCCTCATGGGTCTCCCGGTCGCGGCCGGCTGCGACAGAGCATGGACTCGAACCCAGAATCTCAAGTAGCACAGCTAGCACTGCGATGCAGTGCCTTACCCCATTGTGCCACTCGGGAGGCCCCGTCAATGCACTTATTAATGAAGCCGGTGACTTCCTTAATGTTATCGGATAAATCCTGAAGCAGTCCTGTAGCTTAGCATCCGCTTCATCAGGCTACTTCCTGTTAAAGTTTTTGCTTGTAAGCAGGAATCAGGGGGAGAGAGTTATGGTCAGATTTGCCAAATGGAAGGCGAGGGAGAGCTTTGTATGAGTTTCTGCGTGTGGAGTAAAGGTGATCCAGGGTTTTGTTGCCTTTAGTTGCACAGGTGACATGCTAGTAAAAATGAGGTAAAACAGATTTGAGTTTTTCCGATTAAAATCACCGGCCAGAAAAAACGCTGCCTCTGGATGTGCATTTTCTTGTTTACTTATGGCCCTATACAGCTCGTTCTGTACGGTTTAGTGCCAGCATCGGTTTGTGGTGGTAAATAGACTGCTACAAAAAATATAGACATACTTGCTTGGTAAATAGTATAGTCTGCAGCTTATCCTTATGTATTCTAACACCGGTGAGCAAAAACTTGAGACTTCCTTAACATTAGAGATCACGCACAAGCTGTTGTTAACAAAGAGGCACACCCCTCCCCCTCTCAGCTTACTCTTGACGATGCATGGAAAAGCCAGTGAGGTGTATATTATCCATGTCCTTGTTCAGCCACAACTCTGAGAAGCAAGATATTACAGTTCTTCAGGTGCCATTGATAGGATAGTCTCGAATGGAGATCGTCCAGTTTGTTCTTTAGTGGTTGTACGTTAGTCAACAAAACAGAGAGCAATGGCGGTCTAGATGCTCGGCAACGTAGTCTAATCATGATGCCACCTCGCTTCCCCCTCTTTTGCCTCCACTTCCTCTTTAGAGTCCTGGGGATGAGGGCCTGGTCCAGGGTAAGAATAACATTGAGAGCTGCCGACTCATTGAAGTATAAATCTTAATTAAAATAAAGTTCAGTGTTCTGTACAGAAGCCGTTTTCGATCATAGGAAATTTTGCCGGAAACATTATGTACTGTACTGCAACAACTGGCTGCATTGCAAGTAAGATAGAGATGTGGAGATTGGGGCCTAGATTGGCCAATACCGCCACATGGCTGCAGAACCAGAGTCTAGCCCCTGGCAAGGTCACAGTCTGTCTCTCTCAAGGACATACTGCAGTCTGCAGCACAGGGCCTAAAAAGGCCCCATCTCCACACCTGGTATTCAGTTAACGGCTTGCTTGCCAGAGGGAAAAACATAAACAAGAAAACCATATACAGTATAAAGCCCCACAGTGGAGGTGTCATAATACCGAAACAAGAAAATGGTTCCAATTGTTTTTCCACCATTCACTTTTCCCATAGGGCTATGTTTCGTGTAGGCTTACACTGGCATGACATTTTGATAACCATGTAAATCTTGTCAATACTTTCTGCTCTATTTACTCTCAGGTTCAAAAATGCTAATTAGCATCAACGTAGATATCAAGCAAGACTACAAATCCCTGCAAAGGTCCTGCAAGTCATCTCTAGTGACACCTTTGCTAACAGATATTGTGTTCATTTCAAACGTGCACAAGACAGTACACAGAATTGTTAATTTAAAGAGATTTAGCCAATTTATTCATTACTACATTTAGCTAACATTAGATAGTTAATCCAGAGATTTTTACCTTTGACTCAATTCGGCAGTTTGGTCCAGATCATCATAACATCTATAGTTCTTTGTAATAGCCATATTAGCAGCTAATTAGCATTTCACTTTTGGAGGGTAAATACAGGCGAATTTATTGATAAAAGTCCCCTTGTCCTAGAAAGATTTACACGGTTATCAAAACATCACGCCAGGGTAAGACTACACGAAACACAGCCCTTCATTTAAGTGTTTCTAAAATCCACTATGGGAAAAATGTATGTTGGAAAAACGATTAGAACCATTTCCCTGTGTGGCAGCTAGGTTTTATAGGTATTATCACTCATACTGTGGTACTCTATAGATACTGTATTTATAGGGATTAACTTAACCTGTTATTTAGTCCACATCGGCCTGTAAATGGCATCACTAATGTGCTAAAAACAGTTAAGACAACTCTCTACAGAAGCAGTTCCATTGCATAGAGTTGATGCCAGTGCTGCAGTTTGAATGCCTTACTTGCCTACATGGGCTTCTGCTGGAATACAATTGTGTTGAGCTGCTTCACACCACAGAGGAGAGAGGAGAGGAGAGACCGTGGAGGTTACTTCAGCTTGTAGCCCGGGGCCAGGCTGGGAATCAGTTCAAAAGACTCCCCATATAACTCTGAATATCAAAACACAATGGACCTCTTAAACTTTTATCGCTAATAATTAATGAACACAAAGGTCCTCTTGAATTTTACATGTGAAAGACGATCTGACATTCTGAGGTTCATTGAATCGGAGCCTCCTCTCACCCACCCTCCCTCCTTTTCTCTCTCCACCTCCCTTCCTCTCTATCCCTTGTTGTCTCTCTCGCTCTCTCCTCTCTTCCTACTCTCCATCTCCTCATAGGTTCAGGCTAATTACAGCAATTTTAGATAATTGTTATTGAAAACAGAAGAGAGGCGCGGCAGTAGTTCTTCACGAGTTGAGCTCCCCGGAGGGGAGGAGAAGCCCTGCATCATAATGACTACAATCAGGCCCGATGCCTTTGTTTTCCTCTCTACATGAAGGAGATGCTGCACACACCACAACACACTCCAGTGCACTTCAGGATGAATATGACCGAGAGATAGAGAGCACAAGAACATCTCTCGTCTTCTCTCTCTGAGGCATACATGGATCAACAGGCATACAAGTGAGCATACAGGCCTGCACCTAGAGACAATGGCCTTTTCTTAATTAGATTTGCTAAACTCCTGCGTGCTCTCTCCTCCGTCCTCTCTAGCCTCCTTTGTAAAATGTTCAAAGGTAATCGAGGAGAGGAGGCGAGGGAACGTGGATGAAAAAGTGCTTGCATGAAATGAGACTATCCTCTCCACTCGTGCGCCATCGGGCAAATTAGGCTTACAGGGGGCGGATCCCAAAATAAATGTGTAAAGTGATAAACTAATGAAGTTAGTTGCGCAAGACATTTTATAGACAAAACAAATCGATAAGTAGCAAGTGTTTTTTTCCTCTGACAATACAACAACTGATTCAAGGGGGTATGGTATATATCAAAACAACTACGTGGTAGGATACACTTGTGCTTCCTCGCCAAAAGGAGGCTATCGAGGAGGGGAGGACTGCCTTCCGTTTGCCTACTAACGAACTGACATACTCGTTGACCACTTATCAGTTTCCAGGTAACAGAGGAGAGAGGACAGAGGACAGACTTTTGCCCAAACGAAAAACCCCAATACGATACACACATACACACACACACATTTGTACATTCGCAGAGAGGGCAGGGCTACGTTTCTTTCTCTTTAACATAAATTAAACCAAACAGAGACCCTAAGACTGAAGCACTGTACTTATAGAAAGAAAATATGTTAAGAAAGTAGCAAATACATTTTGCAATACACACACAATAACACACACACAGCTCCAACAGGGTAGGCATGGGCACCATGAGAGAACCCAGTGATTTAACCACTGTGATTAATGAAGTTGTAACCGGATCAATTCCAATTACAGAGTATGTTCCGTTCTCCTGCTCACTAGCCTATCTGTCTGCCTGTGGAACTACTACAGACATATTACTACACAGCAATCCCTCATTGAGTTGGTGTGGCTGGGGCTAGGCTCTGATCAATACTACTGGGAAACCTGTTGGACGGTTGGAGACTCTGGGCTGGAGAGGGAGAGAGAAACAGAGAGAGGGAGAAACAGAGAGAGAGAGAGACACAGAGAGAAAGAGAAGGGGGGGAAAGGGGGAGAAACACAGAGAGAGCAAAACAGAGAGAAAGAAAGAGAGAGAGAGAGAGAGAGAGAGACAGAGAAAGGGAAAAACAGAGAGGGAGAAACAGAGAGTAATAGAGAGTAAGAAGAGAAGAAAAATAAGAAGAAAGCGAGAAAGAAAAAGTGAAGCATGAGTCAGGACCAGAGAGAAGTTTGGTTAAAAAAAGGTTCTGGTATATGAACTGTACTCTGTGAATACTGAGTATATGGAAATACACACTAGCACTACAGGCATGATTGAGTCAACGATTGATCTTGTAGGTGGAATTGGCTGATAGGGAGCTATACATTAGCCTGATCAATCAACTGCACTGTGAAAAAAACGACTTCTCCTCTCATCTAGAGTCTGTCTGTGTGTTTCTTCTAGTTACCGATCTCTGTCGGATGGTAATGTTTTCCCTCAGCCGTATCGAATTTTACATTTTCACAATGTGTCACTCAGTGCGGGAGCAATCGAACGTGCCAAATACTCATAGCTACCGCATCGGGAACAACATGAACATGTTATCAGCAGAGAGAAACATTATGGGGTGGAGGGAGGTTACAGGATAACAATTCTATAAAGAGTTAATTGTGCTTACAGGACATGTTCTGTAACAAACATATAGAATATCTCCTGTTCCATATTTAGTGCAGTCATTTTGACCAAGGCTCATAGTGAATAGGGACTTGGGATGCAGACATACAGATACAGAATAGCCCCGTGGAGGGGGGAGAAACCAATCGCCCCAAGTGTATTGAGAGGAGAATCCTAAGTGTCCCTGTACTAAGTTAAAGTTGATGCTCCAAAGATTTTGTATAATTACAGCCAGTAGTTTTGAAAGTAGTGCTAACGAGCCAAAACAGGTCTCTGAAATGTTGTACAATTCTGTGCTGTCATCAATTTCATATGATATTTGATGAATTGCAAAACAAAACAAAAAACATTTATTTTTATTTTTTGCAATTCGTATATGATACAAATTCAAATTTGTACAGTATGTTACGAATTTCTAAGTGCTTATGGTTCCGACTGCATCTCTAAACCTAGGGAAACTAATTTGTTGCTCGCCACTTCCTCCTCACTCTCACGTAGAGGAAAGGAGAGGCCTTGCAGGTGGTGGATTTAGCAGGGCTGAATGTAAATCAGCTTACTGACACACACACACGCACGCACACACAGAAAACACACACAGAAATGTGAACACACACACACAGGGAAAGGGAGAGAGAGAGAGAGAACACAGGGCCTGTGGGCAGAGGGTCCTCTACACAACATGGCGGCCCCCTCCCTGTCCATGCATAATGCATGGCAACATGTTAATACGTTATTCTGCGTTGCATGCATTAATGATCACGGGGAGACTCGCTAGCACTCTCTGCACTGCGGCAATTAATAAAAGATAAAGCACAGAGAAAGGCCAACACACCGCCTTTCCCCCTTTTGATCTGCTGAGATGCGTTTTAGACCAATTCTTAACCTGGTTTATTTCTGCCGCTTGTGGGGAGAGAGTGTGGGTGGGTGGGTGGGGTGGGGGGCTGAGGACTGGGATTAGTGGGGGGGTGTTGAATAATGAAAGGAGGGTATGCTATCAGAGACTGAAGGAGAGCAGGCCTCTTTCTCAGCTGATATAGGCAGCACACAAGGCTATGCCACCCTCCCCCACCACACACACATTCAAACTAGTCTCTCTGGGGAGGATATAAAGCGTTAACTTGTCACTGGGAAGTTGTGAAATCAGGGGTTTAACCCGATTCATTCCAATAAGGTGGTGCATAAAACATGAAACTACAAACACACCAAAAAACTATTCAAGAGACACATACAACATGAGTCTCCTATTCACCTTCTCCTCCCGCTACCCCCACAGCCCCCTCATCCAGACAGAGACAGAGAGAGAGAGAGAGAGAGAGAGATGCAGAGGACCAGGTGTAGATGTGACAGCTCCTGCTTGTTGTCAAGTCTTTGTTCAACTGAGTGTGAGGTGTCCAGGCTGCCTGTCAATCTGACAGCTGAGAGAGAAGTTCTGGAGATGACAGCTCATCCCGTCCGCTCCACTCATTCTCCCTATCTCTCTCTCTCATTCTCCCCCCTCCCTTTCCACTCTCTCTCTCGCTATTTCCCTCGCTCACACAGAGAACGAGAAAAAGAAAAAAAGGAGAGAAAGAAAAACAATGTGTGTAAAACAGTGTAATCACTGTTTATTAGGGTGGCCTGGCCCTGTCATGTGGAAGGGACCACAGCCACATATTAAAGTGATAAGACAATTAGGACCATTATGGTATTACACTGCCTAATGTCATGAAGATCACAAATTACACTGTGCTGTGGAGGGAGGGAGGGAGGGAGGGGGAGAGAGAGAGAGAGAGAGAGAGAGAGAGAGAGAGAGAGAGAGAGAGAGAGAGAGAGAGAGAGAGAGAGGGAATGAGGAAGAAGAAACTCCACCATCTGCATTTCACCAACTTTAAGCCAGCAGAAAATTGAGTTAATGATGTCAGCCAATTAACAAGCTGTGTGAATAAAAAACACAAAGGGTTATGGGGGAATAGCTAAGGAGAGCCGAGATGGTTTAACAAAATGATACAACAGTAATCAACATAAGCCAAAGTAGGCCTACTCATTTTTAAACTAACTACACACTGACTCAGACTCCTTATTTGCATTCATTTGAATTAAACGAAAAGCAGGCAGAGAGATTTGTATCCACATTATTATCTGCAGTGGGTCCATTAGCCCAGCTAAATAATTCAAGCCATATGAATTGTGATCTGAGGTCTGCAAAACAATCCCATGAAAAATACATCTCTCTGTCAACAGATAATACTGGATTCTACGTTCTGCATTCATCCTGACGAAGGAATGAGAAAAAAACAGAACACTGACTAATCAAAGAAACAACGCAGAAGACACCAGAACATCTGTACAATTAAAGGTTCCCAGTGACGGTACACTTTGAAGACTACAAACAAATCCTCCCCCAAAGAACTAACAAAACTAATGAATCCTACAGCGGACTGCTTCTCTCTCAGGCTGACAGGGAGAGGAGAGGTAGCAGAATCTGGAGGGAGCCTTCACAGCACCCAGACGGATGGATGGTCCGTTTCCTCCGCCGTGCCACAGAGAGAGAGGGAAGGAAAAAAAACAGAAGGGAAATCTGTTTCCTGTCATCTCCCATCTTGTCAGTCTCTGTTCAGACATCTTGCATCTCCCCCACCAGCTGTTTACTGGCCAGGCTGACAGATGGCTCCCTCGCTTTGAAATAGTTATTTCTCTCTCTCTCACTCTCACTCTCTCTCTCTCTCTCTCTGAAAAGTTTTCGGGCTATGTCTGACCCTTTTGCAGTTTATGGACATGATTAAGCTGGCATGACACATGATAAGCAACTTGGAATATCGTTATTCTTAGGATCTTCGTGAAAGGAAACAGTTATGTATGCAAATACTGTATTTGTGCGTGTGACCAATTCAGTGTGTGTGACTGATTCAGTGTGTGTGACTGATTCAGTGTGTGTGACTGATTCAGTGTGTGTCCCTGATTCAGTGTGTGTCCAGAACTGTTCCAGCCATCCTGCCAAGTCAGACGGATATCCAGCCAAGCTTAGCTCAGAGGGCGACAGGGAAAAGCATAGGATTGTTCTCCGGATAATGCCAGCATAACCTGCTTTTGCCAAACAGTTACACAAGTTTTCATTCAGACAAAAAGCGATTGTTCGGTTTCCCTACCCTAGCAGTCTGTGAGCATCTATCCTCACACTGGTCTGCAGCATTCCCAACACTGACTGCCTGCCAGGGTGAGGTGATCCTGTGTGTGTGCGTGCTTGCCTGCCTGCGTGTGTGTTGTCTGAGACTACAGAGGGCTCATTGAGCCCGGGTACAAGGGTATGCCCATGCAGGGTCAGAAGGCAGCTAAACTATGGGAACCATCTCAGTGTCCAGTCATCCGGCAGGGAGAAACCGGAGCTGAGCTCAGCCCTGGACCCAGCAACAGACAGCCGACGGAGCAGGCATTCCAATGGGAATATCACTGTAATGAGCTCCGAGACTGGTTCCGTTTGAAAAGACTGAACTGAGTGCTCCCTCTCTACCTGGCATAGACCTTCACTGCAGCGGGCAGAAAAGTTTTCAAAATGGGTTCTGTGATTTGAGACAGTCGCATAAGGACAGACAAAAAGGCATGCACACTTTATATAGATATGGACTACAAATGTGCACATTGGTGGTCATTAAAGGTGAGATGTAGCAGGCAGTGTTAGAGGGACTGGCAATTCCTGGTTGTCTGGGCATGCTGTCAATCACCCTGTCATACTCTCTTAGCCCATGTCCCTGGTGGCTGCACTGAGGGCCCAGCCAATCTCGCCTCTGTCATTGCTCAGTGATCCACACTCAGCCCATCCACTCTCCTCCAGAGAGAGCGAGAGCGAGAGAGAGTGTGTTACAGCAGAGCTGTTGTGTTTACATCCAGCAAATTAACACAAAAATGGCAGAGCGACATGTGATCCCGCTCTGAGCCCAGGCCAGACCACCCCCCCGAGGCTGAGGAGGCCTGCAGCCCTCTCCATCTCACAGGAAGACAGGCCCACAGTACAGCAGAGAGGAGAGGAGAAGACACCAGCATTACCAAACATGGCTCTCAGTCACACACAGATACCAGTGAGAATGGTGTGACCTAACCTCCTAGAGTTGTTCAGTACTCACTTAGGGAGAAAGTCATTTGTCATCTGCAATGAAGGCTGCTGCTACTACTGTAGCTATGAACTTGAAGCTCAGACAAGTGTGTCATATTATGAAACACATCATTGTAAACCAATGACATTGTGTAAGATCAGCTCTATATTCCTTGTTAGTCTGGAAGAGGCTGCTGTGAGTAAGCGATCTAATCTACAGTATGAATCTGATGGGTAAATATAGTCAAATACTGACAATGCTAATCAGACAACCACTGCTAACCTTCACATTTGTGAATAACGTAAAACAACAATTGTCACGCCCTGACCGTAGAGATCCTTATTATTCTCTATGTTTGGTTAGGTCAGGGTGTGACTCGGGCGGGGAAGTCTATGTTTTCTGTTTCTTTGTTTGTGGGCCGAGTGTGGTTCCCAATCAGAGGCAGCTGTCTATCGTTGTCTCTGATTGGGAATCATACTTAGGCAGCCTGTTTTCCACCTGTGTTTGTGGGAGGTTATTTTCTGTTTAGTGTCTGTGCCTGACGGAACTGTTAGCTTTCGTTTTGTTGCTTTTGGTTATTCGTGTTTGAGTGTTTCTTGAAATAAAGTATCATGAACACTTACCACGCTGCGCCTTGGTCCACTTCTCCTTCTAACGACGAGCGTTACAACAATGCTCTGACGAAGGAGCTTGTGTGAACATGAAAGGTTATTGAAGGGTTCTACTGTAAATGAACTTATTTGTATCACTTCACTAGAAAACAAAAACTAAATCCTTAAATCCAGGTAGCTCTACTGTCAAAAATCTGCGTAGTTTCTAGAAAACACTGTTTCATCCCTGAGCTTATGTTGTCTGTCCTGTGGTAAGGCCTTTTGTTTGACAGATGTTTACAGGCGATGTGCGATGCTTCCTCACTGTGTACTACAGAGTACTGCCTTTGAAACATCTGGACCACTCTGGGACTTAACAGTAATCTCCTTGGCTAGCTACAGTCAGAAACACGGTCCTAGAATTTCAATAGTCTAAAATAAGTGTGCTGCTTTTCTGAAATGCTGTGTGCTTTACCACAGAGGATAGGGTGAGACGTTCTGTAAGCCTCTTACCAATTCTTCAGCTTTTAAGCAGAAATAAATTAAACTGGCTTGGCTAAACCGCTCCAATAAACTCTCATTAAATTCTGCCGAGCGTGGATTGGCTGGGATAAAGTTTCATACAGATAAACTCTTTCCTTATTTGAGAAGTCAACTTTGTGTTTTTAGGTGGGTGGGTGGGTGGGTGGGGGGGTGTTGTACATTTTAGATGCTCTAAGCGAGGCATGCGAGTTATAAAACAGAGAATGGCCAGTCATTAGTACCAGTTTGTCACGGGCGTCGTACGGATTGGACCAATATGCAGCGGGAACGTATATACTCATCTTCTTTTTAATGTGAAGAATGAAAAACAAACAAATCACGTATACAAAACAAACGAACGACACTAACAGTCCTATCAGGTGCTCAGACACTAAACAGGAGACAACTACCCACAAATCCCATAGAAAAAACACCCCTCTTAAATAAGACCTTCAATTGGAAGCAACGAGGAGCAGCTGCTTCCAATTGAAGGTCAACCCCATTAACCTGTTAGGGCTAGGGGGCAGTATTTACACGGCCGGATAAAAAACGTATCTGATTTAATCTGGTTACTACTCCTGCCCAGTAACTAGAATATGCATATAATTATTGGCTTTGGATAGAAAACACCCTAAAGTTTCTAAAACTTAGTATAACAGAACTCATATGGCAGGCAAAAACCTGAGAAGATTCTGAACAGGAAGTGGCCTGTCTGACAAGTTCTTGTTAATCTTGGCTCTTTTTATTGAAGACTGAGGATATTTGCTGTAACGTGACACTTCCTACGGCTCCCATAGGCTCTCAGAACCCGGGAAAAAGCTGAATGATATCGAGGCAGCGCCAGGCTGAAACACAATATCTCGTTTGGAAAGTGGCCGATCAGAGGATCGTCAGACTAAGGCTCGTGCACGAGGGGATCCCATGCTTTTACTTTCTCTCTCGTTGAATGTAAACAGGCTTTGCCGGTCAGAATATTATCGCTTTTTTACGAGAAAAGTGGCATAAAAATTGATTTTAAACAGCGGTTGACATGCTTCGAAGTACGGTAATGGAATATTTAGAAATTCTTTGTCACGAAATGCGCCATGCTCGTAACCCTTATTTACCCTTTCGGATAGTGTCTTGAACGCACGAACAAAACGCCGCTATTTGGATATAACAATGGATTATTTGGGACCAAACCAACATTTGTTATTGAAGTAGAAGTCCTGGGAGTGCATTCTGACGAAGACAGCAAAGGTAATAACATTTTTCTTATAGTAAATCTGACTTTGGTGAATGCTAAACTTGCTGGGTGTCTAAATAGCTAGCCCTGTTATCTACTTAGAATATTGCAAAATGTGCTTTCACCGAAAAGCTATTTTAAAATCGGACATATCGAGTGCATAGAGGAGTTCTGTATCTATAATTCTTAAAATAATTGTTATGTTTTTTTGTGAACGTTTATCGTGAGTAATTTAGTAAATTCACCGGAAGTGTTCGGTGGGAATGCTAGTCACATGCTAGTCACCTGCTAATGTAAAAAGCTGGTTTTTGATATAAATATGAACTTGACTGAACAAAACATGCATGTATTGTATAACATAATGTCCTAAGATTGTCATCTGATGAAGATCATCAAAGATTAGTGCTGCATTTAGCTGTGGTTTGGGTTTATGTGACATTATATGCTAGCTTGAAAAATGGGTGTCTGATTATTTCTGGCTGGGTACTCCGCTGACATAATCTAATGTTTTGCTTTCGTTGTAAAGCCTTTTTGAAATCGGACAGTGTGGTTAGATTAACGAGAGTCTTGTCTTTAAAATGCTGTAAAATAGTCATATGTTTGAGAAATTGAAGTAATAGCATTTCTAAGGTATTTGAATAACGCGCCACGGGATTCAACTGGCTGTTGAGTAGGTGGGACGCAAGCGTCTGACCAAACTACAATAACAAATAACCCCTTTACTGGTCAGGACGTGACAGTACCCCCCCCCCCCCCCCCCCCACCCCCAAAAGGTGCAGACCCTGGATGCACCTGAAACAAAAAACTAGCAAAACAATAACCCACAACAAAAAAATCCCAGAACTACATGGGAGGGAAGGGAGGGTTGGCCACCGTCACCGACGGTTCTTCTGCAACACCCCCCCTTCCCAATACTCCCCCCTACGGAGGTGGCTCAGGAGCAGGACGCAGACCCCGCTCCACCACTGGCTCACCCCACTTCAGTGTTGTCTCTAGAGCGAAGTCCCTCTCCGTCGACCCCGGACTGGGGACCCTCGCAACAGGCGACTCTGGCTTCGTCGGACTGGAGGGCGACTCTGGCTGCGTTGGACTGGAGGGCGAATCTCTCGGTTCCGGACTGTGGGCCGTCTCCCTCGGTTCCGAACTGTGGGCCGTCTCTCTCGGTTCCGAACTGTGGGCCGTCTCTCTCGGCTCCGGACTGTGGGCCGTCTCTCTCGGCTCCGGACTGTGGGCCGTCTCTCTCGGCTCCGGACTGTGGGCCGTCTCGCTCGGTTCCGAACTGTGGGCCGTCTCTCTCGGTTCCGAACTGTGGGCCGTCTCTCTCGGCTCCGGACTGTGGGCCGTCTCTCTCGGCTCCAGACTGTGGGCCGTTTCTCTCGGCTCCGGACTGTGGGCCGTCTCGCTCGGCTCCGGACTGTGGGCCGTCTCTCTACGGGGCACTGTCGCCGGAAGCTCTGGACGGGGCACTGTTGCCGGACACTCCCGACGAGGCACTGTCACCGGACACTCTGGACGAGGCACTGTTGCCGGACACTCTGAACAGGGCACTGTTGCCGGAAGCTCTGGACAGGGACTGCACACTGAAGGCCTGATGCATGGGGCTGGTTTAGGAAGCGCCAGACTAGGGACACGCACCACAGGGCTAGTGCGAGGAGCAGGAGCAGGACGAGCTGGACTGGGCTGACGCACTGGAAGCCTGGTGCATGGTGCTGGTACTGGAGCTATCAGACTGGAGACACGCACCCCAAGGCTAGTGCGAGGAGCAGGAGCAGGACGTACTGGACTGGGCTGACGCACTGGAAGCCTGGTGTGTGGGGCTGGTACTGGAGGTACCAGACTGGAGACACGCACCCCAAGGCTAGTGTGAGGAGCAGGAACAGGACGTACTGGACTGGGCTGACGCACTGGAAGCCTGGTACGTGGGGCTGGTACTGGAGGTACCAGACTGGAGACACGCACCCCAAGGCTAGTGTGAGGAGCAGGAACAGGACGTACTGGACTGGGCTGACGCACTGGAAGCCTAGTGCGTGGGGCTGGTACAGGAGGTACCAGACTGGTGACACACACCTCAAGGCTGGGTACTTTCGAGTTTTAACCACTTAATAATTCATGAACCAAATAGATATCAGTAAAAACACTATAACTAATTGGTAGGTCTACCTTTACTTGTTACTTCTGTGAGCTTTCATAATCCTCCGTCCTCATGAGGGAGAGAAATCAGAAAATATCTTAAAGATATGTGGGTTTTTGGTAACGGAATTTCAAGGCACAGGCTAATGTTTCTTAAACTTACACAAGGCAAATAATTACTAAATATACACTACCGTTAAATTTTTTTGGGTCACTTAGAAATGTCCTTGTTTTTGAAAGAAAAGCTCATTTTTTGTCCATTAAAATAACATCAAATTTATCAGAAATACAGTGTAGACATTGTTAATGTTGTAAATGACTATTGTAGCTGGAAACGGCTGATTTTTCATGGAATATCTACATAGGCGTAGAGAGGCCCATTATCAGCATGTAACGAGGGTCGTATAAAGGGGACCAAGGCGCAGCGTGTAGAGTGCTCATACTTTCCTTTAATGAAAACACTTAAACAAAACAACAAAACGACAGCCAACAGTTCCGTCAGGTATACTAACAAAACGGAAAACAACTACCCACACCAACACAGGAAAACAAGCTGCCTAAGTATGGCTTCCAATCAGAGACAACGATAGACAGCTGCCTCTGATTGGAAACCATACCTGGCCAAAACATAGAAAACAAAAACATAGAAAACAAAAACATAGAATGCCAACCCACCTATCACACCCTGACCTAACTAAACAGAGAAAACACAGCTCTCCTAGGTCAGAGCGTGACACAGCAACCATCACTCCTGTGTTCCAATGGCACGTTGTGTTAGCTAATCCAAGTTGATCATTTTAAAAGGTTAATAGTACCCACAAAACACCAGTCTCAACGTCAACAGCGAAGAGGCGACTCCGGGATGCTTGCCTTCTAGGCAGAGTTCCTCTGTCCAGTGTCTGTGTTCTTTTGCCCATCTTAATCTTTTATTTTTATTGGACAGTCTAAGATATGGCTTTTTCTTTGCAACTCTGCCTAGGAGGCCAGCATCCCGGAGTCGCCTCTTCACTGTTGACGTTGAGACTGGTGTTTTGCGGGTACTATTTAATGAAGCTGCCAGTTGACGACTTGTGAGGCATCTGTTTCTCAAACTAGACAATCTAATGTACTTGTCCTCTTGCTCAGAGATTTAAGGCAATCCAAGTTCTCGTCTTTCACTGCTTATACTTCCATGGTCAGTAGACCCTGAGGGAAATAGCCAGTCTCTCCATCATGGAGGACTGTCCAACTATAGTTCCAGCCCACACCCCACTTAGCGGTTGGTATTGTCATTATAGTTATGATGCTCTACCTCCCTGTATTCTCCAACCATCCAACTCGCCTGGCACACTGGCAGTAAATACAGAGGAGGGTAAACGAGACACATTCTCTGTAATTATCCACATTAGAGCTGGAACCATCTTATTGCTGGGTTTTTCCAGGTAAGTAAAATAATTTTCCTCATCTGTGAAACAGCTCAGGGATGTGATTAAACCTAGAGAGGGAGGGATAATAGAGGTGTAATAAAGATTGAATAAGCTCAAATACAGCAAGCACCAAGCAGGGAACATCATCCAACCAAGGGCAGGTATAATAACTGCCCGAGAGAGCGAGAGAGAGCTCTTACTATAGTTACATATGGCCGTGGGTGTGTAACAATGAATTAGCCCAGTGTGAGTTAGTACTCACCGTCTGTGGGCCCTGGCTGGAAGCAGTAGAGCCAGGCCTCTGCAGGGTCTAGCGCCACAGCAGCTCAAAGAAACACACAGAGAAAGGGAGAACAAAGAGCCCACACAGAGAATAGAGCTACAGTACTCTCCTTCCTTCCACCACCTCCCCTCGTGGTCGACTCCCCCACCCGACCCCCTCAGCTCTGAATGAGTGGGGGGGTGACCAGCTAGCCCGCCTCATATCACTCCGTCCCCGTCTCACTCACGTCAGAGTCCGGGGAAAGGAAAACAGACAGTTAGTCAAACTACAGTGCTGCTGCTGAACCTGCTTGTTTAAGGTCAATTCCTATAAACACCGCTGAGGCCGGCTGTCAATCAAACAGACCTTTCTGCAGGACAGACAGGTCAGCCAGGAGCAGGAAAGGCAGCGGCGGCTATTATTTTCTTCAACAGTCAATGCATGCGCACATGCCCACACCCACAAACTCTCATGCTCGTGCACACATACACAGAACAGTATAGTATACAGAGAGCAAAAACACAGCGCAATAGGACTTTGTTCAATTGTAAAGGCTGTCAAAATTGTTGAATATTTATATATTAAAACTCAATACGAGAGTAGGCTAAATTAGAGATCTCCACAATTCAATGAGTCCAGCAATCTGTCAAACCATGATATCTTTAATCCTACTCTCATGAAATATCTGATACATACAGTGCCTTCAGAAAGTAGGCACTGTAACTCTTGATTAATTCCACGTTGTGTTGTGTTACAGCCTGAATTAAAAATGTAATACATATTTTCTTTTCACTCATCTACACACAACACCCCATAATGACAAAGTGAAAAGATGTTTGATTTTTTTGTCTCACATTTATTGAAAATGAAATAGAGAAATATCTAATTTTGTCACGCCCTGACCATAGAGAGCCTTTTATTCTCTATGTTGGTTAGGTCAGCGTGTGACTAAGGTGGGTTATCTAGGTTGTTTTATGTCTATGTTGGCCTGGTATGGTTCCCAATCAGAGGCAGCTGTTTGTGATTGTCTCTGATTGGGGATCATATTTAGGCAACCATTTCCCCACAGGTTTTTGTGGGATCTTATTTTGAGTTAGTGCATGCTGCACCTCTTATGATACGGTTCGTTGTTTGTTTCCGTTTTGTAAGTTTCACAAAAATAAAGATGTGGAACTCAGAGCACGCTGCGCATTGGTCCGTCTCTCCACACAACCGTAACAAATTTACATAAGTATTTACACCCGAGTCAAAACTTTGAAGCACCTTTGGCGGCGATTACCGCTTTGAGTTGTCTTGGGTATGTCTGTATCAGCTTCTCATATCTGGATTTGGGGATTTTCTCCCATTCTTCCTTGCAGATTTTCTCAAACTCTTATGTTAGATGGGGAGCGGTGGAGAAAAGTAATCTTGAATCTTTCCACAGATTTTTAATGGGATTCAAGTCTGGGCTTTGGCAGGGCCACACAAGGACTTTAACATTATTGTTCTGATGCCATTCCAGCGTTGCTCTGGCTGTATGCTTGGGGTCATTGTCCGGTTGGAATGTAAATCTTCGCCCTAGTCTAAGGTCATTTGCACTCTGTAGCAGATTCTCATCAAGGATTTGCCTGTATTTGGCTCCATTCATTGTTTCCTCTATTCTTACCAGTCTCCCAGTCCCTGTCACTGAAAAGCATACCCATAGCATGATGCTGCCACCACCATGCTTCACGGTAGGGATGGTGTTAGACGGGTGATGAGCTGTGCCTGGTTGTCTCCAGACAGAGCGCTTTGCATTCAGGCCAAAGAGTTACAATTTTGTCTCATCAGACAACAGAATCTTTTGCCTTATGATCTGTCTTTCACATGCTATTTTTGCAAACTACAGGAGTGCTGTTCTACCTGGCCACTCCCATAAAGCCCAGATGGGAGAAGTCTGTACAGCACTTCAACCAATCTCAGCCAAGGAACTCTGTAGGTCCGTCAGAGTGGTCTTTGGGTTCTTGGTCACCTCCCTTACCAAGGTATTTCTTGCCCGGTTGCTCAGTTTGATCAGACGGCCAGCTCTAGTTCGAGTCTGGGAAGTTCCATATTTTTTCAATTTCCTAATGATTGAGACCACAGTGGTCTTGGATTGACACTCTAGAACATTTTTTATACCCTTCCCCAGATATATGCCTCATCACAATTCCATCTACGGACCGTTCCTTGGACTTCATGGTATAGTTTATGCTCTGACATGCACTGTCAACTGTGGGGTATTATATAGACAGGTGTTTCTTTCTAAATCATGTTCAAGCAATTTAATTGGCTACAGGTGGACTCCAATCAAGTTGTAGTGACAAGGATGATCAAAGGATATTGGATGCACCTAAGCTCCATTTGGAGTGTCATAGCAAAGGGGTGTGAATACTTATATACATTTGATATTTCTGTATTTACTTTTCAATAAACTTGCAAAGATTTCTAAAAACATGTTGTCATTATGAGGTATTATGTGTAGATGGGTAAGAAACAAAAATATATTGAATCCATTTTGAATTCAGGCTGTAACACAAAATGTGGAATAAGTCAAGGGGTATGAATACTTTCTGAAGGCACTGTATATCAGTACAGAAGTCTGAGCATCTCGTCTTGTCTCTTTCCGCCTCGGATCCTGGCATTACTACCTCTCTCCTTAATCAACTGTGAAGTTAAAATGTTCACACTTTATTTTGTCAGACTCTAATGGAAGGAGGGCTGGTAAAGTGGAAATGAATGAGAGAAGCTGCACTCTTATACTTACACTTCTAAACCCGGCTGGGGCGGCTCGATGCAGTCATCCGGTTATGATGGTTCCCTTAACTAGTCTCCAGCAGCGTAATGTTAAGGGCCGTGGTGAGAGGAGATGACCATGGTGGCGGTGAGGGTGGCAGTTCTGCCTGATTCCTCAGTCCAGTGTCTGTGTTTTTTTGCCCATCTTAATCTTTTTTATATTTATTGGCCAGTCTGAGATATGGCTTTTTCTTTGCAACTGCTTAGAAGGCCAGCATCCTGGAGTACCTCTTCACTGTTAACGTTGAGACTGGTGTTACTATTACTATTAGACTGGTGTTACTAGTACTATTTAATGAAGCTGCAAGGTGTGGACTTGTGAGGCGTCTGTCTCAAACTAGACACTAACGTACTTGTCCTCTTGTTCAGTTGTGCACCGGGGCCTCCCATTCCTCTTTCTATTCTGGTTAGAGCCAGTTTGTGCTGTTCTGTGAAGGGAGTAGTACACAGAGTTGTACGAGATCTTCAGTTTCTTGCCAATTTCTCGCATGCAATGGCCTTCATTTCTCAGAACAAGAATAGACTGACGAGTTTCAGAAGAATGTCTTTGTTTCTGGCCATTTTGAGCCTGTAATCGAACCCACAAATGCTTATACTGCAGATACTCAACTAGTCGAAAGAAGGCCAGTTTTATTGCTTCTTTAATCAGCACAACAGTTTTCAGCTGTGCTAACATAATGACCATTGTTATGTTTGGAGGAAAAAGGGGGAGGCTTGCAAGCCAAAGACACCATCCCAACTGTGAAGCACAGGGGTGTAAGCATCATGTTGTGGGGGTGCTTTGCTGCAGGAGGGACTGGTGCACTTCACAAAATAGATGACATCATGAGGTAGGAAACTTATGTGGATATATTGAAGCAACATCTCAAGAAATCAGTCAGAAAGTTAAAGCTTGGTCGCAAACGGGTCTTCAAATGGACAATGACCCCAAGCATACTTCCAAAGTTGTGTCAAGATGGCTTAAGGACAACAAAGTCAAGGTATTGGAGTGGCCATCACAAAGCCCTGACCTCAATCCCATAGAAAATTTGTGGGCAGAACTGAAAAAGCGTGCGCGAGCAAGGAGGCCTACAAACCTGACTCAGTTACACCAGCTGTGTCAGGAGGAATGGGCCAAAATTCACCCAACTTATTGTGGGAAGCTTGTGGAAGGCTACCCAAAACATTTGACCCAAGTCAAACAATTTAAAGGCAATGCTACCAAATACTAATTGAGTGTATGTAAACTTCTGACCCACTGGGAATGTGATGAAAGAAATAAAAGCTGAAATAAATCATTCTCTCTACTATTATTTTGACATTTCACATTCTTAAAATAAAGTGGTGATCCTAACTGACCAAGACAGAACATTTTTACTAGGATTAAATGTCAGGAATTGTGAAAAACTGACTTTTATTATACACTGCTCAAAAAAATAAAGGGAACACTTAAACAATACATCCTAGATCTGAATGAAAGAAATAATCTTATTAAATACTTTTTTCTTTACATAGTTGAATGTGCTGACAACAAAATCACACCAAAATAATCAATGGAAATCCAATTTATCAACCCATGGAGGTCTGGATTTGGAGTCACACTCAAAATTAAAGTGGAAAACCACACTACTGGGCATGCTCCTGATGAGGTGGTGGATGGTCTCCTGAGGGATCTCCTCCCAGACCTGGACTAAAGCATCCGCCAACTCCTGGACAGTCTGTGGTGCAACGTGGCGTTGGTGGATGGAGCGAGACATGATGTCCCAGATGTGCTCAATTGGATTCAGGTCTGGGGAACGGGCGGGCCAGTCCATAGCATCAATGCCTTCCTCTTGCAGGAACTGCTGACACACTCCAGCCACATGAGGTCTAGCATTGTCTTGCATTAGGAGGAACCCAGGGCCAACCGCACCAGCATATGGTCTCACAAGGGGTCTGAGGATCTCATCTCGGTACCTAATGGCAGTCAAACCGGTCATGCTGGAGGATGTTGCAGGCAGCAGAACGTTCTCCACGGCGTCTCCAGACTCTGTCACGTCTGTCACGTGCTCAGTGTGAACCTGCTTTCATCTGTGAAGAGCACAGGGCGCCAGTGGCGAATTTGCCAATCTTGGTGTTCTCTGGCAAATGCCAAACGTCCTGCACGGTGTTGGGCTGTAAGCACAACCCCCACCTGTGGACGTCGGGCCCTCATACCACCCTCATGGAGTCTGTTTCTGACCGTTTGAGCAGACACATGCACATTTGTGGCCTGCTGGAGGTCATTTTGCAGGGCTCTGGCAGTGCTCCTCCTGCTCCTCCTTGCACAAAGGCGGAGGTAGCGGTCCTGCTGCTGGGTTGTTGCCCTCCTACGGCCTCCTCCACGTCTCCTGATGTACTGGCCTGTCTCCTGGTAGCGCCTCCATGCTCTGGACACTACGCTGACAGATACAGCAAATCTTCTTGCCACAGCTCGCATTGATGTGCCATCCTTGATGAGCTGCACTACCTGAGCCACTTGTGTGGGTTGTAGACTCCGTCTCATGCTACCACTAGAGTGAAAGCACCGCCAGCATTCAAAAGTGACCAAAACATCAGCCAGGAAGCATAGGAACTGAGAAGTGGTCTGTGGTCTCCACCTGCAGAACCACTCCTTTATTGGGGGTGTCTTGCTTATTGCCTATAATTTCCACCTGTTGTCTATTCCATTTGCACAACAGCATGTGAAATGTATTGTCAATCAGTGTTGCTTCCTAAGTGGACAGTTTGATTTCACAGAAGTGTGATTGACTTGGAGTTACATTGTGTTGTTTAAGTGTTCCCTTTATTTTTTTGAGCAGTATATTTGGCTAAGGTGTATGTAAACTTCCGACTTCAACTGTATGCTGAGCACTTGTTGGCTGCTTTTCCTTCACTCTGTGGTCCAACTCATCCCAAACCATCTCTCTCCAAATTCGATCTTGTCTAATTCGGAAGACAGCCGCACCAATGTGTCGGAGGAAACACTGTTGAACTGACGACTGGGGTCAGCCTGCCAGCACCCGGCCTGCCACATGGAGTCACTAGAGCGCAATGAGCCAAGTAAAGCCCCCCCGGCCAAACCCTCCCCTAACCCAGATGACACTGGGCCAATTGTGCGGCACCCTATGGGACCCCCGATCACAGCCGGTTGTGATACCGTCCGGGATCGAACCCAGATCTGTAGTGACGCCTCTAGCACTGCGATGCAGTGCCTTAGACTGCTGCGCCACTCTGGAGGCCCCTCTTTCTAAATTTCTAATGGATATTTCCACCTCCATCTGCACGTAGAATGGTATTTTCGGCAATATCCTTTGTTCTTAACTGACTTGCCTAGTTACATTTAAAAAATATATATATATATATTAACTGATATGGCGTATACCTCCACTACACTACTTTGGTACGTATCAGTGGGGATTAAGAAGTGAGTATACACAATGACCACTGAATAAATAAGTGGGTTTATGCTCAGCATTAAATCTTCAACACCTTGCCACCACACAGGACAGGTTCATGCCCTAGCTGTAGATGTGAGAGATTGAAACTGGATGAAAGTGGGATCAATATAAATAAATAAATACATTTCAAGCTATGGACACATATCTCAAGCCAAAATTCCTGTGGGCAAAATTACATAAACCATATCCCCTATTTAGCCCCACTTTTCACATTTCCTAACATGTGAAAATCTGAATTTAATAAACAGTCTTGAGAGAGACATTGAAAAAAGGATAGAATATTCATGGTCTCAAAATGCTGGTAAGACATGTTGAATAAAGTATGAGCAATTTAAATAATAAAGACATACCTCTCTCCTGTGTTGTCAAAGCAGGATTGTCAGCAACAACAAAGTGTGCCAAACATCCCATTAGGGACATAAGTTATGGCTATATGCTAAAGGTCAAAAGCTAAGGCTATGTCCCAAATGGTACTCTTTTCCCTATATAGTGCACTACATTTGGCCAGAGCCCAATAAGAAGAAAAGCAGAAACCAACAGCTCATTAACTTACCTTCTCATTGTATTTGAACTTGACATAGAACCAACTGGACTTGATCATCCTGCCTCCGTCTGCTGTCCCTGGCTGATTCAGTGTGCCGACGGGAAGGGAACAGGTCAATAAGTCTTTTCCAAAAGGAATCACACAGCAACAGCGACACAATAAGTCACACAGCTAGAAAACAGCCAAAGCACCAGCTTCTTCTTTCTCCTGCTTCTGTTCTTTATCCTCTATGCTTCCCCCGTCTCTCTCACTCCCTTTCTCTCTCTCTGGTGTGGTGTGCACGGTATGCAGTGAGTGTGTATGGTGCAGCAGGCTTGGCAGGCTGACAGGACCTCTCCTCAGATGGACTTCAGCTGTGTTCATCACTAGTAGCAGATGGCAGTAAGAAGGGCGTTCTGTCCTATTCCTGTCCTCGACTCTGACTACACACATTAATGTAACAACCTCCTCCTCTCTGCCCAACCCCCCTCTTCCCCCTCTCACTCCCCCCTCCCCCCTCCCCCCTCTCCCCTCGACCCCTTAATCTTCCCTCTTCATTCAACATATTTTTTTCTCTCTCCTTGGCTCTCTGTTTTATGCCCTATGTAACAGAGCTCTTTCTTTCTAACCTCATTAAAGCCCTTTCTTGATCTTTCTCTGTAGTTGCTGCACTCTTCATATGAATAAAGTATAGTATCTTTGTGATTTCTCCATAGATCTCTAGCAAGGCATTTTACATTTGTTTCAAAAAAGAAGAAAAAAAAGAAGCTGACCCCGTTCAGTCGACTGGTCGATTGTTTGGTCGATAGGCTGTTGGTCGACCAAGATTTCTTTAGTCGAGCAGTCGCAATTATTTATTTATTTTTCATGGTGCACAAGACACGTGTCTGATTTGCGCCTGTCTGAGTGGACTAATCCATTATCAAGGATCTCAATGTACTTTGCACTGTTCATCTGTCCCTCGATCCTGACTAGTCTCCCAATCCCTGCCGCTGAAAACAGCATGATGGTGCCACCACCATGCTTCACCGTAGGGATGGTGCAAGGTTTCCTCTAGACGTGACGCTTGTTATTCAGGTCAAGGAGCTCTGTCAGAGTGACCATCGGATTCTTGGTCACCTCCCTGACCAAGGTCCTTCTCCCCCAATTGCTCGGTTTGGCCGCCCGGCAGCTCTAAGAAGAGATTTGGTGGTTACAAACTTCTTCAATTTAAGAATGATGAAGGCCACTGTGATCTTGGGGACCTTCAATGCTGCAGAAATTCTTTGGTACCCTTCCCCAGATCTGTGCCTCAACAAAATCCTATCTCGGAACTCTACAGACAATTCTTTCGACCTCATGGCTTGGTTTTTGACCTGACATGCACTGTCAACTGTGGGTCCTTATATAGACAGGATATAGACAGGTGTGTGCCTTCCCAAATCATGTCCAATCAATTGAATTACCACAGGTAGAGTCCAAGTTGTAGAAACATCTCAAGGATCAATGTAAACAGGATGCACCTGAGTTCAATTTCGAGTCTCATAGCAAAGGATCTGAATACTTATGTAAATATGGTATTTCTGTTTTTTATGTTTAATACATCTGATCAAATTTCTAAAATCCTGTTTTCGCTTTGCCATTATGGGGTATTGTGTGTAGATATTTAATCAATTTTAAAATAAGGCTGTAACGTAACAAAACGTGGAAAAAGTCAAGGGGTCTGAATACTTTCCGAATGTACTGTATGTAGTTGCCTTTATTCAAATACTTAGGGTGTGTCTGTCTATAGTATACATGGAAAAATAAGTTCAAACAAAGAACAGGACGACTCTCGGTCGACCAAGATTTGCTTTTGTCGGGGACAGCCCTAATTGAGACTATTGAACAACTGCGTCCAACAGAACATATTCAGTCAATGGCTGTCATGGACATATCAGATCAGATTAAGCTACACTTTGATCCACCAGACTCGTTCTTATAATTTAAAGTTTCAAAAAGTCAAAAGGAAAAGTCATTACTGCTCTACTGTCCACTATGCCATCTTCAAACACCATACAAGCATTGAGGGAATGGGTTATGACGAGCCAGCCCCACTAGTCTTCTCTATACTGTAGGAGGAAGAGAACAAGAGGTCTAAAAATGGCCACATACACATAGCTCAGATGGGGCCGGCGGGCCACCCTGGTTGTGTTTACATTCGGTCTCCTTAGTAGCACATCAGGTCAGGATCACACACACACTGCTGCTTGTGTATAGAATTATGTCATCTGGGACAGTGGTGTGAAATATCTGCCAGAGCTATAATAGGGTCCTTTATCCCAGAGGAATTATCCACATTTTGCAACCCGACATGAAACAGCAACAACTCTGTTGAAAAGAAATCCATCCATCGCTACACAGAAATAGCTTATGTTGCTACGAACATGATGAATGAATCATAACCAAAATGAGTTATTATCCACGGAGAACCAGAGGCATTATTTGGGACAAGATAGGATGCATTGCAGTGACAGACAGTACGTACTATATTATTTTAAAGCAGTTTCAAGTTCTCAGGTATAAAAGCCAAATATAAATTGCAATGTTGTAAAGAAAAGGCTAACAATGTGTTATATGTTACAGCAATAGCACACTCAGACCCAAAATGTGGGTTCACCTGGGGCAGTACCCTCACCAGGCTCCAACGTTTAAAGACAAATTCATCTTCAAGGGACTCATTTTCTCTCAAGACTGCAAAAACAAACAAACGAAGCGTAAACACATGTGAACCATACACACGGTTTGGGTTCCATTTCAAGGCCTACGCAGCGAATTCTTGTCAGGTGGGCTTATGTCATCACTGGGGATGTTATAAACACAGTAAAACACAAACTGCACATTTCTACAGGGGGAGGGGTGTGAGTATAACCCCAGGACCCCCTCAGGCTGTGCTGTGTTGGCTCCTCATCCAGACCTCGTGTCGTGCACAGGGAGCCCACGGTGCCTGTAATGCTTAGTGACAGTCTGCCTGCCTGCCTGCCTCCCTGCCCGCTCCCTTCCCACATACACATGCACACGCTTGGCTATATGCCCCGCGGCCAGCACTGTGCCTGAATCACCAGAGAACAACAAAACACACAGCACCCCCTTCCATCCACAGCCTGGTGTGCATTAGCAAGAGAGTAGAGCATGATGCACAACAACAACAGAGAGAGAGAGAGAAAACACAGAGCGTGGACCATGCTATTTGTCTGTGTTAGTGTGTAGAATATTTTTACTCTAGTTAGTGCGAGTGAGGGTAACAAGCATTTGCTGTAGATATCAAATGGTTATCTACAGCCGCTTTTGGGATTTTAGCTTAACAATTAAACACATCATGAAATAAGATCATTAAAATTGAATTTAGTAGAGTGGAATCATGTGAGAAAGAACAGAACATTGTTTAATGCATGGCTGAGTACACCGAGCACTACAGTACACTGCTGCCTGATGGGGTATGAGATGAGGACAATCTAAACCTGGTAAAATCATGCCATTCAATGCTATGAGAAGTATGTTTTCTTTCTCATCTGTTCCCTGTTAAATGGCTTCATCCCATGGGCCCAACAGAGGAACCAAGGAGAGGAGCTGCTTAGAAGGCTGAGAGAGAAGGCCCCAAGCTGCCTGCCTAACTATACAGATGCTTCCCAGCTGGAGGCACACAATGTCCTGCAGAGGGAGAGAGAGAAAGAGAGAGCACAATCTCCTGGAGAGAGAGTGTGTGAGTGTGTGTGTATGCCTTGGGCGTGCTAACAGGATTAGAGGGGGGGGGGGGGTGAGCGTCGCTCCCCTCTCCTTTCTCAGCTACATCAGCCCAGATGTTCCAGAGTCCTCCACTACAAAGCCTGAGCCCCGGCTCCAATTTTCCGCTAAACCTGCTGCCTGCCGTGGAAGACGACGAAGAAGAAGAAAAAAGCTTCTTCCTCCAACCCAAAGCCCCTCATGCACAAACTTCCCCTTCACTTCCCTAAATGCTTTTAGTGGTTCCTTTAATCTTTTAAGCTCTCTGGGGGCTAATGTAGCGGTACTCTATCGAAAGTAACATATCCCCTTACATAATCAAGCCGGGGGAAAAAGAGAAGGGGAGAGAGAAAAAGACAGAGGGGGGGAATAGGAAGAAGGGATTTCTTCAAACGCACAACACCCATTTGCTACATTTCCGATTCCTTCCTCTCCGGCCGCCCAGGGCTGTTACCTGGTTTGTCGATGGTTAGGGGCGATACAGAGAGAGATTCATTAAGAATCATTGTGAGAGTGCAGAGCTTAATGAGACTTGAGCGTGCATGTTAAGCAGGTCCAGACCTAACTCTCTCCGACGGAGCTATTTAATGTAGCTGCACGCACCGGGAGGAAGTGGCCTGCTATGGTACGGCAGGGCACGGGATGGGGTTATGTTGTTTCCTCTCTTCCAATTCTTTCCTTCCCCTCCCCAGGCTCTCACTTGGCTCACTGCACAAAGGACTCTTCCTGCTACTACTGATATTAGCGTACTGCAGCCCCTCTCTGATGGCTAGATAACAGGGTGAGACAGGGGACTGAGCCAGAGACAGGGCCCACTCAGAAAATCTAGTTATACCTCTGTCTTCTCTTCTAACGTAGAGGATTAGGGCATGAGTCTGCTCTGGCAAAGACGACTTGCTGTAAGCACTGGCATTAAGCTTCTTGAGGTTTCCTCTTCTGGGTAAAGCCCACTGAGGCTGTAGAGAGAGAGCATTACTAACATGGTGGTGGACTATCCCTAAACAGGAAAGGACAACAAAACACAAATCACTAGCACACTGGCTCTGACTAGATCAGCAGAAAGAATCTGCAGTATCCATAGTGGTTGTGCATCATCACCATAGAATCAGCGCACCCCTGTCTGCCATGATGTCCCCATCTGCTTCAACCTGAGTGCTCGGTCCTGTGCTCCATGCTGCTCTGTGCCGTGTCCTGCTGTGCCACCCTGGCTTGCGTTATGTTAGTGACCTGTCCTGACTCCTGTCAGAGAGGCAGCAGTGCAGTGAGCCATGGCGTGAGGCTGTCTGCCCTCCTGCCTACCTCCCAGAGAGCAGTTAGTACCAGCTCTGGTAATGGCACTGACTCCCCTGCCTCCCAGTCTCACATTCCCCTGCCTCCCAGTCTCACATTCCCTGCCTCCCAGTCTCACATTCCCCTGCCTCCCGGTCTCACATTCCCCTGCCTCCCGGTCTCACACTCCCCTGCCTCCCGGTCTCACATTCCCCTGCCTCCCGGTCTCACATTCCCCTGCCTCCCGGTCTCACATTCCCCTGCCTCCCGGTCTCACATTCCCCTGCCTCCCAGTCTCACATTCCCCTGCCTCCCAGTCTCACATTCCCCTGCCTCCCAGTCTCACATTCCCCTGCCTCCCAGTCTCACATTTGACTGAACGAGCGAATGTCGTGACTGAAAGAAAGTGTTACACAATCGACAATCTCTGTAACTGCTCTAACGATGCCAGGGTGTGTGTGTGTGTGTGTGTTTGAGCAGATAGCACACTCAAATGTGTGCTCTAAGGTGGGAGCGGAGGGCAAATAGACTGTAAGTGATGTAAGCTTGGCTCAGTCTCTGGGAAAATGTATCCTATTAATGTTTAGTTGAGTGGGCAAGACACTCTTGGCCCTCTGGAGCTGTGAAAATGTCACGCTCTGCTCCCCTTCTCAGTTCTCACACAACCAACCACCGCTAAGGAACAGCCCCTATAGCTCTGAGATCTACATTCACTCAAATCAAACCTAGCTTCATTAGCATATCATATTATAATGATGATTATTAATTATGTAATAATACCATTACATTGAAACATTCAGGAGATGAAGGTGCTCAAAGTTGGCCCATTTCGCATGCCCCACCATACCATGAGATATCCATGTCCTCATCACTGGACAATATAAACGGTTAAGTTTGATATCATTTAAAAGCTCACAAACAGGGTTGTCAAAATATTGTATTATTTCTTTAAAAAAATATACAATTTAACCTTTAACGTAAATGATCTAAAAACACAAAGTCCAATTTCTTTCATATTCGCATAATGTTGTAGCTTAGACCCTATTACACATCATCTGAGGTTTGTGTGTTGTGCCCGTCATCGATTGAGACACAAAATGCTCTTGAATACAGGGTGGGTGTCATTTAAATCATAGAAATATAATTCATAGAATGAACTACCACAAAGACGACTGCCAGTCCAACCACTGCTGAATATGAACTTAAATGGCCATCCCTATTCTATTATCTATAATTTCTTATGGGGGAAATTTAAAACAGATTTTCCCATTCAAGTTGACATTCTTGAATTTGTGGCACTCCAATCATATTTTATGGTACCATTTGAAAGTTAAAATGTACATTTTATTCCCACTATTATTTTAGTACATTTATCAGCATGACACCCACCCTGTATTCAAGAGCATGTTGTGTCTCATGCTGGCGGGCACATTTGCAAATATGTTTTTTATTTTATTTTATGTGTTTTTAGGTAACTGACATTAAAGGTTAAAAAATGTGAATTTCTATTTTTCTCCAGAAATGATCAAATAGTTTGACAACCCTGTTTGTAAGCTTTTAAACGCTATCAATCTCAACCGTATCTTTTCCAGTGATGAAGACGGATGTCTCATGGTGTGGTAGGGTGTAAATAAATAAATAAATAAATAATACATAAATAAAAGAAAAATGGTGGGGTATGCAAAAAGGGTCAACTTTGAGCACCTTTATCTCTTGGCATTCAGGTCCAAAGTCACTTTCTGAAAACATATACAATGGGCAAATATACAGTACATTCAAATATTATTCAGGCCACTTGATTTTTACACATTTTTATAAGTTAGCCTTATTCTAAAATTTGTCAAATATATTATATTATATATTTTTCTCCTCATCAATCTACACACAATACCCCATAAACACGTTTTTAGAATTTTTGCAAATGTATTAAAAACAAAAAAGAGAAATACCTTATTTACGTAAGTATTCAGACCCTTTGCTATGATACTCGAAATTGAGTTCAGGTGCATCCTGTTTCTATTGATCATTCTTGAGATGTTTCTACATCTTGATTGGAGTCCACCTGTGGTAAATTCAATTGATTGGCCATGATTTGGAAAGGCACACACCTGTCGATATAAGGTCTCACAGTAGAAGTGCATGTCAGAGCAAAAACCAAGCCATGAGGTCAAAGGAAGTGTCCGTAGAGCTCTGAGACAGGATTGTGTCAAGGCACAAAACATTTCTCCAGCATTGAAGGTCCCCAAGAGCACAGTAGCCTCCATCATTCTTAAATGAAAGACGTTTGTAACCACCAAGGCTCTTCCTAGAGCTGGCCACCCGGCCGAACTGAGCAATCAGGGGAGAATGGCCTTTGTCAGGGAGGTGACCAAGAAACCGATAGTCACACTGACAGAGCTCCAGAGTTCCTCTGTGGAGATGGGAGAACCTTCCAGAAGGACAACCATCTCTGCAGCCCTCCACCAATCAGGTATTTATGGTGGAGGCCAGACTGAAGCCACTCCTTAGATAAAGGCTCACGACAGTCCGCTTGGAGTTTGCCAAAAGGCACCTAAAGTCTTTCAGACCATGAGAAACAAGAATCTCTGGTCTGATGAAACTAAGATTGAACTCCTTGGCCTGAATGCCAAGTGTCATGTCTGGAGGAAACCTGGCACCATCCCTACGGTGAAGAATGGTGGTGGCAGCATTATGCTGTGAAGATGTTTTTCAGTGGCAGGGACTGGGAGACTAGTTAGGATTGAGGGAAAGATGAACGGAGCGAAGTACAGAGAGATCCTTGATGAAAACCTGCTCCAGAGCCCTCAGTAGCTCATGCTGGGGCAAAGGTCCACATTCCAACAGGACAACTAAGCACACAGCCAAGACAATGCAGGAGTGGCTTGGGGACAAGTCTCTGAATGTCCTTGAGTGGCCCAGCAAGAGCCCGATCTAACATCTCTGGAGAGACCTGAAAATAGCTGTGCAGCGACGCTCCCCATCCAACCTGACAGAGCATAAGAGGATCTGTAGAGAAGAAAGGGAGAAACTCCCCAAATACATGTGTGCCAAGCTTTTAGCGTCATACCCAACAAGACTCAAGGCTTTAATCGCTTCCAAAGGTGCTTCAACAAAGTACTGAGTAAAGGGTCTGAATACTTATGTAATTGTGATATTTCAGTTTTTTATTTTTAATAAACTTGCAAAAATTCTACAAACTGTTTTTCCTTTGTCATTATGGGGTATTGTGTGTAGATTGATGAGAGGGAAAAAAACATTTAATCCATTTTAGAATAAGGCTGCAACGTAACAAAATGTGGAAAAAGTCAAGGGGTCTGAACACTTTCCGAATGCACTGTGTATGGAGGGTTTTGTTCAAATCAAAAGGGGTGCTGTCAAAAAGGGATTGAATTTAAATGGATTTACCCTACTGTCTTACAATCAGTATCCTTTCCTTACACTTCCTTTACATGTAAAAAAAACAAGGCAACAGTAAACACGTTTCCCCCACGAATGATGCAGCTCCCCCCCCCTTGGGCCAATTAGTGATAACAATTCAACCTCAAACGGGACAGGAGTTTTCTTGTTCAAAGTTTGGAATGTCAGTTGATTACTATAGCGCCCCCCTTGGGCCTATCAATTTTGTAAATGCTGGATCTCCATGGCAAGACGCATCATTCATTGAAGTTTCTTCAAATTTGGGCCAGTGGTGTCTGAGATATTGCGTGGGTTAGCTAGACTAATTTCCTTGAGCATGTGCACCAAATTTCAGCACTCTGAGTCAAAAGGATCAAGAGATATAAACATGTGCTTGTTATAGTGGTACCGTGTGGACAATATGAATGTTCTTGCATATGTTGAGTCTTGACAGTGTTTGCAAGATGTGTACCAAATTGTGTTTCAATACGAATATCATTGATTGATTTTAATGCATTTATGTGCCAGACAACACCCACATTAATTTTTATTGGTCAATAAGCCATGTGGTCTTGTACCGAATTTTATGACTTTAGGTAAAACGGGGTGAGGGGCGTGACATTTCAAAGTGAACATTTTCAATCTCTTGTTATAACGCCACCATCTATCTGGCTGATCAGCGTAATCTCTATGGATCTCTATGGCAAACCGCATCATTCGCCCAAGGTTCGTAAAAATTGGGCCAGTGCTGTCTGAGATATCGCTTGTGACTAACGTACGAACGAACATACGAACGAACGGAGACAGATACACAGTCCCCTCTCCAATTTCATCGTGGGGGACAAAAAAACACACACCGGAATGGGGCCAAGGGGAAAGTCACATGTGGTTTTACTGTAAGAGACCTGGAGAGAGACTGACAGTACCACACCCTGAGTCTGACTCTGAGCTCCATCACAGACAGACAGACAGACAGACAGACAGACAGACAGACAGACAGACAGACAGACAGACATTAACCAGCCAGGAAGGAGGCGGGGGAGCAGCAGCAGCAGTGACAGGCCCCTCATTTGGAACTCATTCCTTAAAGTCAGCAAGAGACTTGGACAGGGAGGAAAAAAATACTTCAGAGAATTAGAGAGAGGCAATGGAAGGGGGGGATAATTCCACATTCCAACTACTTTTAGACTCATACAGGGGCCTGTGCCAACCCCCTGATGTTCCAGCTCTCCTTCCCCTAAACGGCTTTGCACGCACTCCTCTCCTCCGCCGCAGAAAGGGGAACCGGGAGGGAGTGGGGAACTGGGAGGGAGCGGGGAACGACCGACCCATGGGCCCAGCTGCCGCCTCCCTCCACCGCTGCCTTGGCGAGCAGAGGGATCAGATGAAAGCAGGGAAGAGAGATAAATGTGCTGTAATTGCTCATAGGCAAGTGGGAGGAGGGGGGAGGGGGGCATGGAGAGACAGGAAGGGATAGCTGGAGCAGAGCAAGGTTGGAGAGAAGAGGAGGCCTATTGGAAGAGCAGGTCAGGAGCCTGTCTGAAGACCTGGACCATGCAGCACACAATTTTTTATTTTACCTTTATTTAACTAGGCAAGTCAGTTAAGAACAAATTCTTATTTTCAATGACGGCCTAGGAACACCGGCCTTGTTCAGGGGCAGAACGACAGATTTGTACCTTGTCAGCTCGGGGATTCAAACTTGCAACCTTTCGGTTACTAGTGCAACGCTCTAACCACTAGGCTACGCTGCCACCCCAAATCATTAACAGCAGAGCGAGGGAGAGAGGGGGAGATAGAGAGCAAGATAAAGAGAGAGAGAGAGAGAGAGAGAGAGAGAGTGGGGGAAAGACCGCAATAAAGATGGAAAACAGAGCGTGAGTCATAGTCTGCCACATTCCAGACCTTGTATAGCTGACATGATGACAAAGTGGAAAAGTGGGAGCACCTGTAGTAGTGAGGAGCTAGAGCAGCATAACCCTATAGCATGTAACAAATAAGACATAACTTCCACACACACAAGCAGAGCAGACATTTTCCAGCATGAACCAAGTCCTAAAGTTATCTCGGGGGAAGCTAACTCAAGCCACATGTGTGATGGAGTCTGGCCTGTTAGCCCAGCTCTGACTCGCTGAGATATAGCGAGAACTGAGGTAATCTACAGACTGGGTTAGTACAGACAGTAGTACCGCTCAACTGATAGGAGGCTGTATTCCTCTCTCTGTGTGTGTGTGTGTGTGTATGTGGGAGTTCCTGCTTGCACGCATGTGTTTGTGTGTGTGTGTGTGTGTGTGTGTGTGTGTGTGTGTGTGTGTGTGTGTGTGTGTGTGTGTGTGTGTGTGTGTGTGTGCATGCGTGTGCCGTACGTGCGTGCATGTGTGTGTCTTGGAACGAACACATAAATATCTCCAGGGATTAAGCACAGTCTGTTGCGCAAATCTATCTAAGCCAAGGACAAAATATATACAAATAATCACAATTGGAGCCTTGAATTTTCAAGTCCAAATAAGTGGCCATGACAAAGCAAAGCCCATGTACAGACAGACAGACAGACAGACAGACAGACAGACAGACAGACAGACAGCTTTAAAGCCCACTGACCCACTACACAGCTCCACCTCCATTTCACACACCAGCAAACAGGACAAATTCCTTTTTTTTTTTCACGAGTTGACACATTTACTTTTATAACAAAAATAATACATTTTTAGTCTGGGTGAAAATTTGTATGAGTGTTAAATAGCTTATTTTTGGATCATACCTTAACGAGAACCCCCTAGGTCATCTTTGCAGACCACCAGGGGTCCCCGGACCACAGGTTGGGAGCCCCTGTCCTGACCCACTCTCCAGACATAGATAAATAAATCAGCTTAACACAGATCATAATGACCTCAGTGTAATAAAACATGATTTCAGGGCACAGAGAGGACACATATCCATTCTGTTGGACATTAATACAACACACACGGGGCCCCTTAGTGTGGGCAGCAGCAACATTAAAACCCTCAAACCTCATGTATAAAATATAGTCTGCAGCATATACCAGGCTCCTTAGCAACTGCCATCACATTACAGCCGATTGGTGGAGGCCGAGACATCTCCTAGTTATGGTTGCCGAGCGTTATTGATCCAGAACCCGTGAACTACATGTTTAGCATTGACAGGATGAATGTATCAGGAGGAGAGGGATGGAAGGAGGGCAGGCCGCAGGCTGTTTTGGAGAGGAGAGAAGGAGAATGAAAAAAGAGCAAGTGCTGTATGCCCTCTAACTGCTTCTGATAGCTCCCAGATCACTCACACACACACACACACACACACACACACACACACACACACACACAAAAACACGTGTGCATACATGCATATGTACACACACACAGACAAACTCCCCACTGCTCAGCTTGTGTTTTTACAACATTTCTTCCAACAGACTTTCAGTATCTGCATTGTATGGCTAGAGGGGATACCTGGTCTCTGAGGAGAAGTAGAAAAGCATCAGAGCTGCATTCTCAACCTGCCCTAAACGGGTCAACACAGGGGGAGAGAAGAGAGACTTGAGGCGTTTCCATCTAGGTCTGCCTGGGCTAAATATACCAGTTTGATGCCAAATTAGATAAAAGGCAAGTAAAAAGGCAACGATGATTCAATTTAAAACCAGAATATTATAGCTGTCTTGTTGAACCGTGAGCCTTCGACCTCTCTCTGTTCAAAATAAATACAGTCAGAAGAATACATTTACAATACTAATGATGTCTTATATAACCTCTTATGTTGGGAAGCCAAAGTATGATCCACTATCTGCTGATGTAAAAAGGCCTTTAAACATACATTTTCAGATATTACACGTTTCTAATTTTGTCAGAAAGTCGTTTTCATTGCAAGTTAAAGCCGACTGTTAGCTAATGGTAGCTGGCTGGCTCGCTAGCTAACGTTATGTGTATGATCTGTGTAGTAATATTGTTTGTATATCAGAAATGAATTTGCATTGCTAGTTATAGCCTAATGTTAGCTAGCTAACTAACATTGAACCTAAACTCAGCAAAAAAAAGAAACGTCACATGACTGGGAATACAGCTATGCATCTGTTAGTAACAGATAGCTTTTTTTTAAGTAGGGGAGTGTATCAGAAAACTTTTTAGTATCTGGTGTGACCACCATTTGCCTCATGCAGTGAGACATCTCCTTTGCATAGAGTTGATCAGGCTGTTTATTGTGGCTTGTGGAATGTTGTCCCACTCCTCTTCAATGGCTGTGCAAAGTTGCTGATTATTGGCTGCCGTACACGTCGATCCAAAGCATCCCAAACATGCTCAATGGGTGACATGTCTGGTGAGTATGGCCATGGAAGAACCGAGACATTTTCAGCTTCCAGGAACTGTGTACAGATACTTGCGACATTGGCCATGCATTATCATGCTGAAACATGAGGTGATGGTGGTGGATGAATGGCACGACAGTGGGCCTCAGGATCTCGTCACAGTATCTCTGTGCATTCAAATTGACATTGATAAAATGCAATTGTGTTCGTTGTCCGTAGCTTATTCCTGCCCATACCAAAACTCCATGTGGTACCATGCGGCACTCTGTTCACAACATTGACATCAGCAAACTGCTCGCCCACACAACGCCATCTGCCCGGTACAGTTGAAACCTGGATTCATCCGTGAAGAGCACACTTACTTCTCCAGCGTGCCAGTGGCCATCGATGGTGAGAGTTTTCCCACTGAAGTCGGTTACGACGCCGAACTGCAGTCATGTCAAGATCCTGGTGAGGATGACAAGATGAGCTTCCCTGAGATGGTTTCTGATAGCTTTTGCAGAAATTCTTTGGTTGTGCAAACCCACAGTTTCATCAGTTGTCCGGGTGGCTGGTCTCAGTTGGTCTGCGGTTGTGAGTCCAGTTGGACGTACTGCCAAATTCTCTAAAACAACGTCAGACATGGCTTATGGTAGAGAAATTAACATTAAATTATCTTTTATTTCAGCTCATGAAACATGGGACCATCACTTTACATGTTGCATTTATATTTTTGTTCAGTATACTTTCACCAGTTTTAGTCTTGAAATCTGGTTGTTTACTTCACTGTGAATCCTTAATAAAGAGATGGGTGGGGCAAAGGCTTAAGAGGGTGTGAACGATGCTGAATAGGTGTAGACAAAGAAGAGCTCTCCAGTAGTTGTACGAAAGCATTCACGTGGCATTTTCTCAAAAGTGGGGTTACAAGTTAATCAACTTTCAAAGTAAAATTTATTTCCCATTGTTCCTCAAGTGCAGTGTATGATATACCATTTTCTAGGTCGAAGTCTCTACTTCTGTCCAATGTAAAAAACACAATTTCAAATTTTGCTACATAGGACCAAATCCAGGTGGTGGGTTGCATTTTAGCCTTAGCATGATTAGCACCAAGGTGCTGGAAACAGCACAGCATCTGGGAACAGTACAGCAAATTGGCCCTGAAATAACACAGGAGTATTACAGAAAGAGAGAGATTGACAGAGGGAGGGAGAGAGAGATAGCCTTTTAGATAGACAGACAGAAAAATGGAGGGAGGGAGGGGAAATAAGTGTTTTCCACCACTAGAAGGAACCCTGGTGAAAGATCCAGCTCCTCCTTGGATGGCAATCAAAATTCCACCTCCACTCCGGCATTCTCTTCAGCTAGCAGCAGAGGGTGCCAAATTATCACTTAAATCCCACCCAGACTACACTCACATACATTACATTCCACAGAGCTCACAGTCCAATTTACCATCTAAAAATAGCAGACATCAGCTCGGTACTGCTGCTGTACTTTTTCCATCCTGGAAGCGAGTCAACTTTCCTGTCTGTACTGGTTGTGTCTGGGTCTGGGAGAAAGCTTGTCTAGGCATCTCTTCTCTTGGACATTGTATTGTGCCGCTTGAGATGGGAACATATTCCCATCTAAAGTATTCCCATCTAAAGTGGCTAAATGTAATTTCATGGGCGACCTGACCAAATTCACATAGAAATGTGAGTTATGGATCTATCATTCTACTTGAAAGCAAGTCTAAGAAGCGGTAGATCTGTTCTATATACGCTATTTCTATGCTTACCGCTCTTAAGTTTTGGTTTTGGGTCTTTACTTTTGGTTTTGTACACCAGCTTCAAACAGCTGAAACAACAATATTTTTGTTTATGGAAAATATATTTCACAGCGGTTTATATGGTACAATGATTCTCTACACTATACTATCTTATTTTGTCACATAAACTGAAATTAGGTAAACTATTAGTTTTAGCAACCAGGAAAATGGTGGAGCGATTTCTGCATAGTGCAACTTTAAGCATCATGTGTCACTTTTACCCCATTCCTACATGTAAATACCTCAATCACCTCAACTACCTCGTACCCCCAGCACATTGACTCAGTACCGGTACTCCTTGTATACAGCTTCGTTACTGTTATTTTATTGTGTTACTATTTCCTTTTTTTTTTACTCTGCATTATTGGGAAAGGGCTTGTAAGTAAGCATTTCACAGTAAAGTCTACACCTGTTGTATTTGGCACATGTGACAAACACAAATGTATTTTATTTTAACTGGGGAGAGGGAGTGAGAGAGAGACCGAGACAGAGACACAAAGAGAGAGAGAGAGAGAGGGAGAGAGAGAGAGAGAGGGAGTGAGAGAGAGACCGAGTCCGAGACACAAAGAGAGAGAGAGAGACCGAGACACAAGAGATTCTCTCTCTCTCTGTGTGTGTGTATCTCTCTCTTTGTGTCTCGGTCTCTCTCTCTCTCTCTGTGTCTCGGTCTCTCTCTCACTGTGTGTGTGAGTGTGTGAGTGTGTGAGAGAGTGAGTGAGTGAGTGAGTGAATGAGTGAGTGAGTGAGTGAGTGAGCGAGTGAGTGAGCGAGTGAGTGAGTAAGTGAGAGAGAGAACCATTTGAATTAAATTGAGAGAGAGAAGTTTAGGAGATACAGCTAAAGGTCACAGGGCATAAACTTCTCACCTGACCCCTGGGACCAGAGTGTGTGGAGGTGAAATGGTCACACAGTCAGTGGAGCACTAAAAAGGCTGCTTTACACAGGCAGCCCAATTCTGATCTTTTGTCCAATCACAGGCAAAATATCAGTTTGGTCAAAAGACCAATTAGTGCCAAAAATATCAGAATTGTGCTGCCTGTGTTATCACAGCCTTATACCACTGTGAACTAAGGCACATGCAGAGGGGAGAAAATTGGCTGCAGAATACCTTTATGCTAAAAGCCTTATTAGAGAAGACCCTTTCAGGAGTGGTTTGATTCATGAGGATGATTTATTTTTTTAATCAGTGTTCATACTTTGGATTCCCATCACTCCCTCATCAAAAGTAATCAAATCAAACAAAAATGTATTTGTCACATGCGCCGAATACAACAGGTGTAGACCTTACAGTGAAATGCTTACTTACAAGTCCTTACCCAACAATGCAGTTTTAACAAAATAGAGTTAAGAAAATACTTACTGGCACGGGCAGCGGTCTAAGGCACTGCATCGCAGTGCTTGAGGCGTCACTACAGACCCGGGTTCGATCCCTGGCTGTGTCGTGACCAGGAGACCCATGAAGCGGCAAACAATTGGCCCAGCGTTGTTAGGGTAGGGTTTGGCCGGCCAGGATGTCCTTGACCCATTGCGCATTAGCGACTCCTTGGAGCGGGCCGGGCGCATGCACGCTGACTTCGGTCAACAGTTGTACAGTGTTTCCTCCGACACGTTGGTGCTTCCTAGCAGTGTGTTAGGAAGCAGTGCGGCTTGGCAGGTTTGTGTTTCGGAGGACACATGGCTCTCAACCTTCGCCAGAGTCCGTACTGGAGTTGAGGCGATGGGACAAGACCGGGGTAAAAAAGTACAAAATAAAAAACGCTTTTTAATGCTAAGATGTGGTTAATGAACAGCATTCTCACATTGGTGTTCCTTTTCTACGGGTAGGAAAGGGCAGTGTGGAGTGCGATTGAGATTGTGTCATCTGTGGATCTATTGGGTCGGTATGCAAATTGGAGTGGGACTAGGGTCTCCGGGATAATGCTGTTGAAGTGAGCCATGACCAGCCTTTCAAAGCACTTCATGGATACCGACGTGAGTGCTATGGGGCGGTAGTCATTTAGGCAGGTTACCTAAGCTTTCTTGGGCACCGGGACTATGGTGGTCTGCTTGAAACATGTAGGTATTACAGAATCGGTCAGGGAGAGGTTGAAAATGTCAGTGAAGACACTTGCCAGTTGGTCTGCGCATGCTCTGAGTACACGTGAATGTTGACCTGTTTAAAGGTCTCGCTCACATCGGCTATGGAGAGCGTGATCACACAGTTGTCCGACCAGCTGGTGTTCTCATGCATGCTTCAGTGTTGCTTGAAGCGAGAATAAAAGGCATTTAGCCCAATTGGTAGGCTCATGCCACTGGGCAGCTCGCGGCTGGGTTTTCCTTTGTAGTCTGTAATAGTTTTCAAGCCCTGCCAGATTTGACGAGCATCAGAGCCGGTGTAGTAGGATTCCATCTTAGTCCTGTATTGACACTTTGCCTTTTTTAAATAGTTGATTCTTGTTGGTTAACAGGTATATATACACATAGCGAATAGACATAGTAGTTCATAATACAGTATCATTCATAATGATATTGTGGTTTTACAAAAGAGATGCAGCAAGATTTGCCATCAACTTTGCACGCTTAAAGGAAAGTACCAGCCAAAAACCATCCCCCAGCATTTGCCTCATCAATCCACTGCCGACACAGTCCCAAAATGCCCCGCACGCCAGCAACCAAGTCCCCAAGATACAGAACCCTGAAAACACAAAAAACACCACAGCACAATGCGCTCCTCATCATATGATGAAAAACGCATCATACTGTGACACTCTCCGCATTCCATTTTGTTGTGTTACAGCCTGGATTAAATATATATATATATATATCTTACCCATCTACACACAACACCCCATAATGACAAAGTGAAAATATGTCTTTACAAATGTTTGCTAATTTATTGAAAATGAAATACAGGAATCTCATTTACATAAGTATTCACACCCGAGTCAATACTTTGTAGAAGCACCTTTGGCGGCATTCCAGCTTTGAGTCATCTTGGGTATGTTTTTATCAGCTTTACACATCTGGATTTGGGGATTTTCTCTCATTCTTCCTTGCAGCTTTTCTCAAACTCTGTTATGTTAGATGGGGAGCGGCGGAGAAAAGCAATCTTCAATCTTTTCACAGATTTTCAAAGGGATTCAAGTCTGGGCTTTGGCTGGGCCACTCAAGGACATTCACATTCTTGTTCTGAAGCACTTCCAGCGTTGCTTTTGTTTTATGATTTGGGTCATTGTCCTGTTGAAACAGAAATCTTAGGCCCAGTGTAAGGTCATTTGCTCTCTGAAGGAGGTTATCATAAAGAATTTGCCTGTATTTGGATCTATTCATTGTTTCATTTATCCGTTACAGTCTCCCAGTCCCTGCCGCTGAAAAGCATCCCCATAGAAGGGTGATGAGCTGGGCCTGGTTTTCTCCAGACATAGCGCTTTGCATTCAGGCCAAATAGTAACATTTTAGTCTCATCAGACCATATAATCTTTTGCCTTATTATCTCAGTCTTTCACGTGCCTTTTTACAAACTCCAGGAGTGTTGTTATGTGCCTTTTTCTCAGGACTGGCTTCCATCTGGCCACTCTTCCAGAAAACCCAGATTGGTGAAGTACTGGAGAGACTGTTCTCCCATATCAGCCAAGGAAATATGTAGTTCTGTCAGAGTGGTCATTGGGTTCTTGGTCATCTCCCTGACCAAGGTCCTTCTAGCCCGGTTGCTAAGTTTGGTCTGACGGCCAGCTCTAGTTCAAGTCTGGTTAGTTCCATATTTAATTTTTTATATTTCCCAATGATGGAGACCACTGTGCTGTAGGAAAATTTCAACACTCTAGACATTTTTTATACCCTTCCTCAGATATACAGTATCAGTCAAAAGTTTGGACACACCCACTCATTCAAGGGTTTTTCTTTATTTTTACTATTTTCAAAATTGTAGAATAATAGTGAAGACATCAAAACTATTAAATAACCGATATGGAATCATGTGGTAACCAAAAAAGTCTTAAATAAATAAAAATATATTTTATATTTGAGATTACACCCTTTGCCTTGATGACAGCTTTGCACAATTAACAGGTGTGCCTTGTTAAAAGTAAATTGTGAAATAGCCCTATTTGGTATAAGACCAAGCCCGTATTATGGCAAGAACAGCTCAAATAAGCAAAGAGAAATGACAGTCCATCAATACTTTAAGATATGAAGGCTCCTGAGTGGCGCAGCGGTCTAAGACACAGCATCTCAGTGCAAGAGGCGTCGAATCCAGGCTGTATCCCATCCGGCCGTGATTGGGAGCTCCATAGGGCAGCCGCCGTAGGCCTTCATTGTAAATAAAATACAATTAATAAAAAAATGAAGGTCAGTCAATTCTGAAAATGTCTTCAAATGCAGTCACAAAACCCATCAAGCGCTATGAAGAAACTGGCTCTCATGAGGACCACCACAGGAAAGGAAGACCCAGAGTTACCTCTGCTGCAGAGGATACATTCATTAGTTACCAGCTTCAGAAATTGCAGCTCAAATAAATGCTTCACAGAGTTCAAGTAACAGACACTTTTCAACATCAACAGTTCAGAGGAGACTGCAAAGAAATTAGAGGTCGACCGATTATGATTTTTCACCGCCGATACCGATACCGATTATTGGGGGTCCAAAACGGGTCGATACCGATTAATCGGACGATTATTTTTTATTTTTTTGTGATAATAACAATTAGAACAATACTGAATGAACACTTATTTTAACTTAATATAATACATCAATAAAATCAATTTAGCCTCAAATAAATAATGAAACATGTTCAATTTGGTTTAAATAATGCAAAAACAAAGTGTTGGAGAAGAAAGTAAAAGTGCAATATGTGCCATGTAAAAAAGCTAACGTTTAAGTTCCTTGCTCAGAACATGAGAACATATGAAAGCTGGTGGTTCCTTTTAACATGAGTCTTCAATATTCCCAGGTAAGAAGTTTTAGGTTGGAGTTATTATAGGAATTATAGGACTATTTCTCTCTATACCATTTGTATTTCATATACCTTTGACTATTGGATGTTCTTATAGGCACTTTAGTACTGCCAGTGTAACAGTATAGCTTCCGTCCCTCTCCTCACCCCTACCTGGGCTCGAACCAGGAACACATCGACAGCCACCCTCAAAGCATCGTTACCCATCGCTCCACAAAAGCCGCGGCCCTTGCAGAGCAAGGGGAACAACTACTCCAAGTCTCAGAGCGAGTGACGTCACCGTTTGAAACGCTATTAGTGCGCACCCGGCTAACTAGCTAGCCATCTCACATCGGTTACACCAGCCTAATCTCGGGAGTTGATAGGCTTGAAGTCATAAACAGCTCAATGCTTGAAGCACAGCGAAAAGCTGCTGGCAAACGCACGAAAGTGCTGTTAGAATGAATGCTTACGAGCCTGCTGCTGCCTACCATCGCTCAGTCAGACTGCTCTATCAAATATCAAATCATAGACTTAATTATAACATAATAACACACAGAAATAGGAGCCTTTGGTCATTAATATGGTTGAATCTGGAAACTATCATTTCGAAAACAAAACGTTTATTCTTTCAGTGAAATACGGAACTGTTCCGTATTTTATCTAACGGGTGGCATCCCTAAGTCTAAATATTGCTGTTACATTGTACAACCTTCAATGTTATGTCACAATTCTGGCAAATTAATTACGGTCTTTGTTAGGAATAAATGAACTTCACACAGTTCGCAATGAGCCAGGCGGCCCAAACTGCTGCATATACCCTGACTGCTTGCGCAGAACGCAAGAGAAGTGACACAATTTCCCTAATTCTAAAAAATTCATGTTAGCAGGCAATATTAACTAAATATGCAGGTTTAAAAATATATACTTGTGAATTGATTTTAAAGAAAGGCATTGATGTTCATGGTAAGGTACACATTGGTGCAACGACAGTGCTAAATCATCAACCGTTTGGCGAAGTAGGCTGTGATTCAATGAGAAATTAACAGACACCACATCGATTATATGCAACGCAGGACACGCTAGATAAACTAGTAATATCATCAACCATGTGTAGTTAACTAGTGATTATGTTAAGATTGATTGTTTTTTATAAGATAAGTTTAATGCTAGCTAGCAACTTACCTTGGCTTCTTGCTGCCCTCGCGTAACAGGTAGTCAGCCTGCCACACAGGCTCCTCGTGGAGTGCAATGTAAGGCTGGTGGTTAGAGCGTTGGACTAGTAACTGGAAGGGTGCAAAGATGAATCCCTGAGCTGACAAGGTAAAAATCTGTCGTTCCGCCCGTGAACAAGGCAGTTAACCCACTGTCATTGAAAATAAGAATGTGTTCTTAACTGACTTGCCTAGTTAAATAAAGGTGTAAAAAATAAATAAATAAATCGGCCACAATCAGCGTCCAAAAATACCGATTTCCGATTGTTATGAAAACTTGAAATCGGCCCTAATTAATCGGCCATTCCGATTAATCGGTCGACCTCTAAAAGAAACCACCACTAAAGGACACCAATAAGAAGAAAAGACTTGCTTGGGCCAAGAAACATGAGCAATGGACATTAGACCGGTGGAAATCTGTCCTTTGGTCTGATGAGTCTAAATTTGAGATTTTTGGTTCCGACCGCCGTGTCTTTGTGAGGCGCATGAACGGATGATCTCTGCATGTATGGTTCCCACTGTGAAGCATGGAGGAGGTGGTGTGATGGTATGGGGGTGCTTTGCTGGTGACACTGCCTGTGATTTATTTAGATTTCAAGGCACACTTAACCAGCATGGCTACCACAGCATTCTGCAGCAATACGCCATACCATCTGGTTTGCACTTAGTGGGATTATCATTTGTTTTTCAACAGGACAATGAACCAACACACCTCCAGGCTGTGTAAGGGCTATTTGACCAAGAAGGAGCGTGATGGAGTGCTGCATCAGATGACTTGGCCTCCATAATCCCCTGACCTCAACCCAATTGAGATGGTTTGGGATGTGTTATAGTAAAAAATAAATAAAAACCTTTGAATGAGTAGGTGTGTCCAAACTTTTGACTGGTACTGTATGCCTCATCACAATTCTATTACAGAGCTCTACGGAGAGTTCCTTGGACTTCATGGTATAGTTTCTGCTCTGACACGCACTGTCAACTGTGGGGCCTTACATAGGAAGGAGCATTTCTTTCTAAATCCAAACAGTTGAATTGGCCACAGGTTGACTCCAATCAAGTTGTAGTGACGTCTCAAGGATGATCAAAGGAAATTGGATGCACCTGAGCTCCATTTGGAGTGTAGTAGCAAAGGGGTGTGAATACTTATGTAAATTAGATATTTCTGTATTTCATTTTAAATACATTTGAAAAAAATGTCTAAAACCATATTTTCACTTTGTCATTATGGGTTATTGTGTGTAGATGGGCGAGAAAAAACATATTTAATCCATTTTGAATTCAGGTTGTAATACAACAAAATGTGGAATAAGTCAAGGGGCATGAATACTTTCTGAAGGCACTATATTATATAATATATTGGCAGTAATGTATGTGAACATGCACAAAAGACAAGAAAACAAAATAAATAAATAATAATACAAGAATGAGGTTGCCCCCCCCACCGCCACCCAGGACCCCTAGCAGATTTGTCTACCTACCTACAGAAGAGATTTAAATTGTTCAACAGCCTGATTCCAACATGAAATGTTCACTGCTTATGCATCCTAGTAGCTGAGCTTTCCATGTTGGCTATGTCAATATAAGTTAAAAGCCAATCCTGCACTGACAGCGAATGAGGATATTTCCAATGACACGCCACCATCCTTTATCTGCCATATAGCCGGCCACAGAGAACTCTACATTTAAGCTGTCATTAAAGGGGAAACCTGCAGGTGCTGCATACATATTTTTACTTATAAATGAATGATATGTACACATTGATTCTTAAAGAATTTAACGTAGAAATGCATCATGAACTTAGTTAAACTGTCGTACCCCGCCAGAACCCAAAATATAAGCTTGTTTTCCTACAATGTTTATAAACAAAGTCAATGTAAACAAATACAATACAATAGTAAACAAATACAATACTATATAGCCTGAAAATATGGTTAAAACAATATTTTTTATATCATTGATGGCTAGTCATTGCAGACATAGCTCTGTCTATGAATTTGTGAGTGGTTACATTTCTTCAGTCCCATCCCCCAGCTTTGTATGGAAACGGGGCAGGGAGACGGCTCTGTTATTGTTTCAACTGATTGACACTTTAAGTAGTAGAACAGATGGTAAACGCTGGATTGTTTTTGATATTAAAATGGAGAGCACAGGGCAGATCATCTTCTGGAATGATTTTATCCCTGAGCATTCCCACATCATATGGATGGAGGTGCCCTGAGTGTCAGCAGTGCAGAGAGTACAATTGGGTGATGGTTTGGCTTTGATTTTATATAATTTCCGTGGAGTAATACATTTTGTGAACAACATGTTTTTGTATACCTTTTTATTAAAGTGAATCATTTGGTGATTCGAATTTCTGGAAGATAGAGCTATATTGTGCCATATTGTTAGCCAATTGAGAACATTGTTGGATGATTGGAGATCTTTTTTCCACAATCTGTCAATTGAAAGTGGCTTGGATGAGGTCTTTACCAGAAGGAAATACATTTCAGAGACAAGACCTCTTTTTTTCCCAAGCAGTACCTTATGCAAGGGATGAAAGTTAAGCTTACTTTCCCAAGTGTAATTCCAGATTGTTCTGAAATGTTTTCTGTAGTTAGCATACCTGCAACATTATTTTGTTGAAAGACATTTATATAATATTCATTAAATATAATACCCAACATCCAATTTGGACCAAACCACTTCATAACAATGACTAAGACGTGAGGAATCCAAATAAATTGTCAAAAGCAACCCACGGACATCCCAAACCCCACACCAAGCCCACCCCAACTGCCAGTATACTTTATCAGTTCTCTATGTTTGACAAGTAGTATGAAGCTGCAGGTTGGAGTATTGTTTATTCATATTATGTTATGTATTATCAGTGAATGTAGTGATGTTTTTTTCCCTGTTCAGAGAAATTAGCAATTGAAGTCGCTTGCACCAGGTTTTGCCCACTACATGCCACTGTTGCTGCTGATACTGTCACATCCTTTTCTCCCCCTCGTGTTTATTAAATGGACCCTTTGCAACTTTGTGTAGAAAACCAATAGCTTTTGCACATGATGAAAATAATGGGGTGGTCATCCTTACAATTCAAGCCAGTCCTCCATGAAAGCAATTCAAACACACAGAAGCTGTCCTTCTCTTAGACTTAATCTGTGTCTGGGAAACGGATCCTGTGTGTGTAGCTTATTCCCTTTAAAAAAGGTCTGGATTAGTTAAACCGTTCCTGTTGAACAAACAAACCATTATGCTACAACAGTTATAATGGCTTCAATGGTAAAAGTCCCAAATACACACTATTGTGTTTAGCAATTGTAATGGTACTGGGTTGGGTTTAATGGTGAATTTCACTAAATAAACATATAGAGATGTTATATAATTGTATTAATTGTATTATTTTATTAGGGTTCTCACAACATTTGAATTACTAGCCCATTTCTCCATCACAGTTTTGGGATTGTAGGAACAGTCTTCATATGTGTGGTCATCCTCACAAGTCAAGCCAGTCCTCCATGAAAAGCAATAAAGTTGGTTTGAGCAACCTAATGCTTCAACTCAACTCTTCTCGAATAGTTCAACAAATGGCAGCTCTCTGAGAGGGCTATCACTAAAAATTCACCTTTCCAGAAACAAGTCTCTCACTGTTGCCGCTTGCTATAGACCTCCCTCTGCCCCCAGCTGTGCCCTCGAAACCATATGTGAATTGACTGCCCCCCATCTATCTTCTGAGCTCGTGCTACTAGGTGACCTAAACTGGGACATGCTTAACACCCCGGCCATCCTACAATCTAAGCTTGATGCCCTCAATCTCACACAAATTATCAATGAACCTTCCAGGTACAACACCAAATCCGTAAACACGGGCACCCTCATAGATGTCATCCTAACTAACTCGCCCTCCAAATACACCTCTTCTGTTTTCAAACAAGATCTCAGCGATCACTGCCTCATTGCCTGCATCCGTAATGGGTCTGCGACCAAACGACTACCCCTCATCACTGTCAAACGCTCCCTAAAATACTTCTGCGAGCAGGCCTTTCTAATCGACCTGGCCGGGGTATCCTGGAATGACACTGACCTCATCCCGTCAGTAGATGATGCCTGGCTATTCTTTAAAAGTGCCTTCCTCACTATCTTAAATAAGCATGCCCCGCTCAAAAAAATGGAACTAGGAATAGATATAGTCCTTGGTTCACTCTAGACCTGTCTGCCCTTGACCAGCACAAAAACATCCTGTGGCGTTCTGCATTAGCATCGAACAGCCCCGTGATATGCAACTTTTCAGGGAAGTTAGGAACAAATATACACAGGCAGTTAGGAAAGCTAAGGCTAGCTTTTTCAAACAGAAATTTGCATCCTGTAGTACTAACTGAAACAAGTTCTGGGACACTGTAAAGTCCATGGAGGATAAGGGCACCTCCTCCCAGCTGCCCACTGCTCTGAGCCTAGGAAACACTGTTACCACCGATAAATCCAATATAATTGAGAATTTCAATAAGCATTTCTCTACGGCTGGCCATGCTTTCCACTTGGCTACCCCAACCCCGGTCAACTGCCCGGCACCCTCCACAGCAACCCGCCAAAGCCCCCACCATTTCTCCTTCACCCAAATCCAGATAGCTGATGTTCTGAAAGAGCTGCAAAATCTGGACCCATACAAATCGGCCGGGCTAGACAATCTGGACCCTCAATTTCTAAAATTATCTGCCGAAATTGTTGCAACCCCTATTACTAGCCTGTTCAACCTCTCTTTCATATCGTCTGAGATTCCCAAAGATTGGAAAGCTGTCGCAGTCATCCCCCTCTTCAAAGGGGGTGACACTCTAGACCCAAACTGCTACAGACCTATATCTATTCTACCCTGTCTTTCTATGGTCTTCAAAAGCCAAGTTAACAAACAGATTACCGACCATTTCGAATCCCACCGTACCTCCTCCGCTATGCAATCTGGTTTCAGAGCTGGTCATGGGTGCACCTCAGCCACGCTCAAGGTCCTAAACGACATTATAACCGCCATCGATAAGAGACATTACTGTGCAGCCGTATTCATCAACCTGGCCAAGGCTTTCGACTCTGTCAGTCACCACTTTCTTATTGGCTGACTCGACAGCCTTGGTTTCTCAAATGATTGCCTCGCCTGGTTCACCAACTACTTCTCTGATAGAGTTCAGTGTGTCAAATCGTAGGGCCTGTTGTCCGGACCTCTGGCAGTCTCTATGGGTGTGCCACAGGGTTCAATTCTCGGGCCAACTCTCTTCTCTGTATACATCAATGATGTTGCTCTTGCTGCTGGTGATTCTCTGATCCACCTCCACGCAAACGACACCATTCTGTATACTTCTGGCCCTTCTTTGGACACTGTGTTAACTAACCTCCAGACGAGCTTCAATGCCATACAACTCTCCTTCCGTGGCCTCCAACTGCTCTTAAATGCAAGTAAAACTAAATGCATGCTATTCAATCGATCACTGCCCGCACCTGCTCGCCCGTCCAGCATCACTACTCTGGACGGCTCTGACTTAGAATACGTGGACAACTACAAATACCTGGGTATCTGGTTAGACTGTAAACTCTCCTTCCAGACTCACATTAAGCATCTCCAATCCAAAATTAAATCTAGAAACGGCTTCCTATATCGCAACAAAGCATCCTTCACTCATGCTGCCAAACATACCCTCGTAAAACTGACCATCCTACCGATCCTCGACTTCGGTGATGTCATCTATAAAATAGCCTCCAACACGCTACTCAACAAACTGGATGCAGTCTATCACAGTGCCATCCGTTTTGTCACCAAAGCCCACCATTGTGACCTGTACACTCTCTCGTTGGTTGGCCCTCGCTTCATACTCGTCGCCAAACCCACTGGCTACAGGTTATCTACAAGTCTCTGCTAGGTAAAGCCCCGCCTTATCTCAGCTCACTGGTCACCATAGCAGCACCCACTCGTAGCACGCGCTCCAGCAGGTATATCTCACTGGTCACCCCCAAAGCCAATTCCTCCTTTGGTCGTCTTTTCTTCCAGTTCTCTGCTGCCAATGACTGGAACGAACTGCAAAAATCTCTGAAGCTGGAGACTCATATCTCCCTCACTAGCTTTAAGCACCAGCTGTCAGAGCAGCTCACAGATCACTGCACCTGTACATAGCCCATCTGTAAACAGCCCATCTATCTACCTACCTCATCCCCATACTGTATTTATTTATTTATCTTGCTCCTTTGCACCCCAGTATCTCTACTTGCACATTTATCTTCTGCACATCTACCATTCCAGTGTTTAATTGCTATATTGTAATTACTTCGCCACCATGGCCTATTTATTGCCTTAATTTACCTCATTTGCACTCACTGTATATAGACTTTTTGTTTTCTTTTGTTCTACTGTATTATTGACTGTATGTTTTGTTTATTCCATGTGTAACTCTGTGTTGTTGTATGTGTCGAATTGCTATGCTTTATCTTGGCCAGGTCGCAGTTGCAAATGAGAACTTGTTCTCCAACAGCCTACTTGGTTAAATAAAGGTGAAATAAAAAAAATAAAAAAAATAAACAGGATTGGAAACAGCAAGTTCATGAACATTCAGTCCAGTAAGTGGCATGACCAGTGGGCAAGGACAGCCCTTGTTTGTAATAAGCTAGCTAAGCTTATGTCGGTCTTACCAGCAGTCAAGCGGGCTGTTCACTGCCTTTTCTTTCTGAGAGGTAACAAACTTCTCTGCTTCGGATATGTTCTGAAAGAGACGTTGTTCAGCTCCATGCACCAGCTTGATAGTGGCCGGGTACAGCTGGAAACCATGGTAGCCAAAGCCCCTCACGCGGTTCATGATCGGGTAAGCAGGGACACCGGCGCTTGGAGGTATAATCATTGTAATCAGCTGCAAACCTGAGAGTGAGACCAGCAAACTCCACAGGTGATTTTCTTGCTTTCTCGAGGATCCTGTCTCGGTCGTTGAAGCGCAGGCATTTCATGATGGGGACTCTGGGATTAGCCAGTGTTTGTCTCGGCAGGCAATACGGTGTGCGAAATGACTTTTTGTAAGACACAGTCATTAATATTCATGAATTAAGTTGGGTTATTGGTTGAGACTTCTTGGGTGTGTGATGTCACACAGATGTGCTGCAGAGCCGTCGGTAGCTTGCTCGCCAGCATGAGCAGCAAGCACCAAACGACTTGAAAAACCTAGCTTCATCTTATTTAATTGGGAAATAAATGAAAGCCTCAGCAGCTAGCTACCAATCTATTACAGTTTCACTGCCCGATCATACATAAATTGAGTCAACTAATTGTTATTTTTACCTTTCCACAAACTGTCTGTTATTTGGTATGAGCAAATTAAACCAAATGTATCAAAGCATAGGTAATCCTCAATTAGTTGGCTAATAGTGGCTACTAGTAGTGGCTACATTGTAGTAATTTAGCTGTCCTCCTAAATGCGGAGGTAAGTGGATAAACTAACTATGAGTTAAACATATTTATCTGAAAACAAACTAGTTGCCAGTTATTGTTGCCTATGGAGTGTTATCATGTCTAACCAGTTGGCTATTGTAACGTGTGTGCCCATGAGCTCCAAACTCTAGCTAGCGTCGTCGTTTGTCGTCCACGATTAACTAACTGTTAGTTGTTTACTGCTTGGCCAGCATGCTAGCTAGCTACATTTCAGTCAGTAGCTTATCCTTCTAAATGTGGTGGTCAATGGATAAACTAGCTATGAGTTAAACATATTTGGCTTAAAACGAACTAGTAGCCAGTTGTTGTTGCCCATGGTGGAATCATATATATCCATCTGGCTTCTGAAGCCTATGAAGAATATGTGTCCATGAGCTCCCTAGTCTAGACTGCAGTCTTGCTAACGTTACTAGCCAGTGTCGCTAGCTGAGCTGGTTTATAAGAAAATGTATGAGGTGACTCAAACCCTGTCTAGATAGCAAGCCCTCCTCTGCGACGATGTTATTGGGGTGCGGGAATGTTAGGTATGTCTCTTCATTTTAAGATAACTGTCAATAAAGTTGGTGGTTACTACTGGTTTTAGATCCGAGGTGAGAGAAATTGTCCGCCATGTTTTGTGTTTTGGCAAGGGCTTGGAGTGATGTCACACACCCAAGAAGGCTCAACCAATCCCCCGACAGATAATGACTTCAGCTAGGGATGGGAACATTCTCAGAAGGTTAGCAGCCGTGTAAGCCAGAGCGTTGTTGTTTTCTTCTCTCAGGTTGATCACGTGTAAATTATACCATTTATTTCTGTCCTCGAGCATGGATAATTTTGTGTCAAATTGCTCGATTTTGTCACACTGACTTGTTTACTTCCGCCTTTAGTTTAGCGCCGTAAGAGCGCAGGCCCTGGATGGCCACGGTATGCTGGGCTAGCATTCCCTTCATACTCTCTAGCTTGTTCTCCAGGCTAGCAAATCGTGCTGTTGATTTTTCCTCAGCCACTTGAAAATATTTCCAAGAGTTGTCTCAATACATTTGGCTAGGTCTAGGTTGGAGGTGTAGCCGCCAGGCGTGTTGGATTGCTCTGGTAGTGGAGAGATCTCAGGTAGATCATCAGGTTGGCTGTGTATTTGTGTGTTTCTTTGCAGCCGTGTATCAGTTTTTTTGTCTGCTTTTATTATTGGCATTTTAGGAGCAATGTTCAAGTTTGTAGCTTGTATTTTATAGCTTGTAGAAGCAGTAATTTCCATAAAGATTGGTCAAACAAAGGGAGGTCAGAGAACAGAGGAACTCTATGCCGCAATCTTACTCATCAGCTCTTGCTGCTTTTAACCATTGTACCATCTGTTGAGTCTACAGTACAATACACTATTGCATTCCTACATAATAAAACAATACATTCTCTGTCCTCAGTATTTTGTACTGTACAAAGACACGTTTTGTGCTGCTGCTAGGGTCTGTCCACCAGTGACAAGGTACATGGCTGCTGTTAGGATGGGGGAGGGGAGGGAGAGAATCACTCTGAATCACACCAGGACAGTCAGGACACACAGTAAGACAGGAGGTTTACATCACAGCAAGCATAAAGATGGATGAAATAGATTCATTTTCTATGCATCATAGATCATACTAGGTAAACAGTGACATACTGCACAGTCAGGACATAAAATAAGACAGCAGGTTTATAGTCCAGCTAATACCAGGCCATACAGCCTTTACTATGACAGCTTGGATTGAAAAGGGCTTCCCAAAGTTCCCTTGAATTCTAACTCTATGACAAGCAAAATGCTTTCTCTGTGCACCATGCAAATATATGCAAAGAAGGGGCATTTCAAAGAATACAGCAGCCTATTTTGCCTGAAGCATTTGTAAGTCTGGAAGGTTTTTGTTTCCACAGGTGTTTGTCTTCTCTCAGGCCCTGTTTGTCTCTAAACTAAGTGGGTGTGTATGTGTGGGATTTAAACGGTGTTGCTGGAGATGACATGACACGCTGGAGCGGAGTAAAAAGCACCTAACAGCACTTGGCAAATCCTGCTTGAACAGATTAGGCCTAATCTGGTCACAATGGACAGTGACAAACAGAAACAGACAGAAACAGCACCGCACAAATCAACACATTAACATCCTGATTCTACAACACAACACAAAAGTACTCTGTGGATCCCCAGTCTAGGGCAAAGAATGGGAATTATAATCCTTCAAAGTAACATTGAATAAACAATTGACATATACAGTACCAGTCAAAAGTTTGAACACACAAAGGGGTTTTCTTTATTTTTATTATTTTCTACATTGTAGAATAATAGGGAAGACATCAAACCTATGAAATAACACATGGAATCATGTCCTAACCAAAAAAGTTTTAAACAAATCAAAATATATTTAGTATTTTAGATTCTTCAAAGTAGCCAGCCTTGCACACTCTTGGCATTCTCTACACCAGCTTCATCTGGAATGTTTTTCCAACAGTCTTGAAGGAGTTCCCACATATGCTGAGCACTTGTTGGCTGCTTTTCCTTCCTGCTTTTCCGAAGAATTTCATTGTAAAGTCTACACCTGTTGTATTTGGCACATGTGACAAATACAATTTGATTTGATTTGATTCTGCCGTTCAACTCATGCCAAACCATCTCAATTGGGTTCAGGTCGGGTGATTGTAGAGGCCAGGTCATCTGACGCAGCATTTCATAACTTTCCTTCTTGGTAAAATAGCCCTTACACAGCCTGGAGGTGTGATGGGTCATTGTCCTGTTGAAAAACAAATGATAGTCCCACTAAGCGCAAACCAGATGGTATGGCGTATCGCTGCAGAATGCTGGGGTAGCCATGCTGGTTTAGTATGCCTTGAATTCACACCTCCTCCTCCATGCTTCACGGTGCGAATCACACATGCAGAGATCATCCGTTCACCTACTCTGCGTCTCACAAAGACACGGCGGTTGGAACCAAAAATCTCAAATTTGGACTCATCAGACCAAAGGACAGATTTCCACCAGTCTAATGTCCATTGCTCGTGTTTCTTGGCCCAAGCAAGTCTCTTCTTCTCATTGGTGACCTTTAGTAGTGGTTTCTTTGCAGCAATTTGACCATGAAGGCCTGATTCACACAGTCTCCTCTGAACAGTTGATGTTGAGATGTGTCTGTTACTTGAACTCTGTGAAGTATTTATTTGAGCTGCAATCTGAGGTTCAGTTAACTCTAATGAACGTATCCTCTGCAGCAGAGGTAACTCTGGGTCTTCCTTTCCTGTGACGGTCCTCATGAGAGCCAGTTACATCATAGCGCTTGATGGTTTTTGCGACTGCACTTGAAGAAACGTTCAAAGTTCTTGAAATTTTCCGGATAGACTAACCTTCATGTCTTAAAGCAATGATGGACTGTCATTTCTCTTTGCTTATTTGAGATGTTGTTGCCATAATATGGACTTGGTCTTTTCCCAAATAGGGCTATCTTCTGTTTACCACCCCTGTATACCAACTGATTAGCCCAAACGCATTAAGAAGGAAAGAAATTCTACAAAGTAACTTTTAACAAGGCACACCTGTTAATTGAAATGCATTCCAGGTGACTACCTCATGAAACTGGTTGAGAGAATGCCAAGTGTGCGCAAAGCTGTCGTTAAGGCAAATGGTGGCTACTTTGAAGCATCTCAAATATATTGTTTAACACTTTTTTGGTTACTACATGATTCCATGTGTTTTTCATAGTTTTTATGTCTTCACTATTATTCTACAATTTAGAAAATAGTAAAAATAAAGAAAAACCTTGGTTTTTGTGTCCAAACTTTTGACTGGTACTGTATGCTACACTACAGTACCCCACCCCCCACTTAATCAAAATCATGACAGTCTAAAAGCATTTATCTTGACATGAAACGTTGCCATGGTATTATTATTCATAGTGACATGATCTGCTGTGGACTGATATGGTAACTCAGGATTACATTACAGTCAATTAGCCATGAGATAGCACGTAGCAGTGATACAGCAGTCATGATGACATGAGATGAGAGGCCTTATCTTCCTTAACACAAGTCACATTCCCCTCGCAATTATTACATTCAATTTAATGCCACTGTCTGCAGCTATTTCCCATCACTATCAGAGTGGGATATGATAATGGCAAATGAGAGACAAATCAGTGAAATTTCTAGATTGCTATGGGGAGGAAAAAGGAGTGTGTGTCGGGGGGGGGGCAATAATGTTAGCAAAGCAGAACCGTAACGGAGGAACGGAAGAGTGGTGGGGATATTGACTATTATCCAGGGTCTCTATCTGTCAGGGAAAAGCGGATGTGGGTATCTGATGATGAAAAGCTGTGGTAAAGGCTCTCTAGGAACTGCTCAACACAGCAGAAATCAGCTTCAGAACATTTCTCTTCTCCCGCTTCCATTGGCCAGAGAATTCATTAGCACTTATTCCCCCCCATGCACACACGCAAGCATGCACACACGCAAGCATGCACACACGCACACAAACAGAGTAGGGGAAAGGGGGATACCTAGTCAGTTGTACAACTGAATGCAGTCAACTGAAATGTGTCTTCCACATTTAACCCAAGCCCTCTGAATCAGAGAGGTGCGGGGGGCTGCCTTAATCGACGTCCACATCAACGGTGCCCGGGGAACAGTGGGGCAACTGCCTTGCTCAGGGGCAAAACGACAGATTTTTACCTTGTCCTCTCGGGGATTCGATCCAGCAACCTTTCGGTTACTGGCCCAACGCTCTAACCACTAGGCAGTAGTGCCTCTCTCGCTCTTTCTCTGAATCGTAGACCTCTCTGTTCGCTTCTTGGACGGCAACGGCTGTGCGTTGGCAGAGGCTGAGTTGTTGGCTGGATGTGGTCTGGGCTTGTGCTGTGTACTGGGCTGTGCTGCGTGCTGTTGCTGTGTTGGGCTGTGCACGGAGCCGTATGTCTGGCAGGCTAATCTGGCTCAGCACTGAACAGAATAGAGCTGGGGGCTGGGTGTAGAGAGACTGGGCTCGGTAAATAAAAGTTAGTAAACTGCTGTCATCGGGCCGTTCCAACACATAGCCGCAGGGAAGTGTCATTCACTGTCAGTCTGATGATCTTATTCTACAGTATCTGCAACGAGCCAGCTTCTCCAAAAGAGAAGATCAGTATGATGATTGTGATAGAACTGCTCAAGATGGGCAGGTACTGTAAGGCACTAAGGGGAGTCCAATCCAGAAAAGAACAAACTCAAGCAGTGTGTTAAAGCAGTGTGTTAAAGCAGTGTGCTCAAGCAGTGTGCTCAAGGCTATGAGGAACTGAAGGAGTTTTAAATGGAAAGGAAAAGCACAGACATAACAGTTACTAGCTGGCTTTGTTGTTGGCTTACTTTTTATTCATAAAGTCTTCATTACATTTCCAGCGATATCATTTGGTTGTGAGCCAAATAAGATGAAATGTTTTTTCTCCCCTGAGTTCTTCTTCTGCAAGTTTTAAGAAAATATTTATTCTAGAAACATTAGCTCCTTTGCCATGTTTAAACTGGCTCTACTATGATCACATGAAACCAGGAAGTTTATGATTAGTCTACATTCTTGGATGCCTATTGGCTGAGGCAGATGATCCACTTCCCCCATGCACTGCACGTCATTACCATTTTATAATATTTCTGGCTGTATTCTATTAAACATATGGGTTTAGATCCACAGGAAGCAGCATGATGCACTGTTTATGTTGAGAGAACTTGTGTCGGTGGGAGTATCGTCTCATTGTGTTAACGATCCAACCTCTCATTATGTTTTATGAATCTAAATAGATTGTGTTTGAGATTTCCTCAACCCAATCTCTAAGCATCACTCAGACTGAATAATATAGTACAGGTATCATTTATTCCTCATAAGTGAACCAGATACTCTCCCAACCAAAGAAGCCTCCCAATCCTTACATGGTGCAGTGAGGGGGTGAGGGTTGACAACTTTCCATTATTTTTCAAGACACATTTCTATGGAACAGAGCAGAGCCTGAGCTAAACCCCTCCCTCTCCACAGCTGGAGCAGATCAGGAACAGGCCTGCAGAGCTGTGCTCAGCACGCCAGCCAGACAGACACTTAGACAGACATTTTTCTATAAGGAGGAGAAAAAGAGTGGCTCGCATCGCTCCTTGAGAACAGGGGCCCGGCCACTCTATCCATAAATCACACTGTCTGTCTGCGGGTTAAGGATTACTTTCTCCTAGGGGCCCCAACCGATTCATCCCGCTGTGTTATTTAAACACTGTTTAAACTATGTAGCTAGTGTGCTTTAGCTTTAGCCCAGGCTGTGAAAAAGAGCTGAGGTGCTGTCGCCACTCAGCCTTGGCCTGATCTGTAGAGATGGAGCAATTTATGGCCAGAAAGGAGCCAGACTCCGCCAACAAATCTCTGAGCTCCGGGGGCTTACAGGCCTCATTGTGCTGCATAGGGGAGGGAGGGAGAGCGGGAGGGACTGAGAGGGAAAGAGGGGAGAGACATTGGGCAAAGAGCGTCCCGGCCTGCCTTGCTATCTCATCCTAAACCGGATTAGAGCGAGGGACCCTTGAAATGTTAGGTCAATGAGCCCTTCGTAGCTGGAATTTCCTCTACACCTGCTACATGACCTCTGGGTTTGAGGGGGAAAGGGGAGAGCAGGAGGAAGAGGATGGGGGAAGGAAGGAAAAGAAGGGGGATGGGGTGGAGACTTAACGTACACTACACACAAAGACACCACAATGTGCTATATCTTCCCCGGCCCCTAACTTACCACACCCTGACCCAATCCTCCTTCTCCTACCTGGTTTATCTACAGAGTATCTTGGCCCAGCCAGGTCCCAAAACTCGCATAATTGATATTTATGGACTCTCTGCTCGGATGGCTGCATCACAGAAAGGGGGGGGGGGGCAATTACACGTCTTATTAAAACCTATTAGTTCGGCAGGAAACCTGCCACTTACCAGTGTGTGTGTGTCTGTGTGTCTGTCTGTGTGCGTGCATGTGTGTGTGCTGCTGGATGATGGCTGCATTACAAGCTCGGGCTCTGGCCGATACATGCCTGGGATTTCCACATTAACACTTAATAACCAAATAATGAAGCAAGGGCCCCGGATTCCTTAGCCCAGAAAGAGATGGCTCTCTTCTCCTCTCCCCATCTGTGGAAGGAAGCAAGGAGCAGAAAGCAGAGGAGAGGGAGGGTAAAAGGAGAGGACTGTGAGAGGTAGATAAGTTATCAAAGCCTAGGCAGTCTGGGCAGTGTTGGTGTGTGCAGGACTAGGCCTCCTCTTACATAGTGCTCGTGAGAGAGGTTTGTTCTCTGGCTGGTAGGGGCGGTCAGCGCTCTCAGGGATTAACAGCAGGGCACCCACCCACCGGCACACACACACCCACCCACCCACCCATCCATCCACCCACAATCACACAGAGAGAGAGAGACAGAGAGACAGAGAGAGAGAGAGAGAGAGACAGAGAGAGAGAGAGAGAGAGAGAGAGAGAGAGAGAGAGAGAGAGAGAGAGAGAGAACGTTCATTTGTCTTCTTTCCACAACTGGAAACTTTTACAGAAAGTATAGGCCTTGTTTACGAACTGGAAAAAGCTTGACGGACAGCTAGAGGAGACGTGAGGTGTGTTTGGATGTGTGTGGGTGTGGACTATTACCTCAAAACCACACAAAATTCACCCTGAGGATAAAACCCTGTAAAACTATGATACACTGACACACTGACAATTTAAAAAAGTAGCCTTCTCCCCCAGCCAGCAGGATATGAAACAACACTGTCCACTTGATTTGAGAGTATACTACACTCTTGTACTTGAAGTGACATGTTGTGGACAGGCCTGATAAAAGCTTCTTAAACACCTGTAACTGCTGCTGGAGATGACTGACAGCTACGCAGTGCCAAGGCATAAGTGGCCTACACTTTGGTTTAAGTGTTGCTACTTAATTTAAGCAAATTGACTCGGAGGGGTTTGTTGAAGGAAAGAGGAGTGACAGACAGGGAGGGTGGCATTGGGGGGGAAAGTGTGTGTGTGTGAGAGAGAGAGAGAGCGCCCGAGCTGACAGTCTGCCTGTCTCCACGGCCACTCGGCCCAGCGGCCCCTGCGGCTAATGAGCTCCGCTGTTCGGTATAGCTCCCGCCACCGCTACTAACGCTGTTGACAGCCAGAGGGACTCGAAAGTGGAAAAATAAGTGGAAAATGAGTCACATTAACATTCATGCCACTGGGAGCGAGCAGATCCCCCTCCCCCTAGAAAAACTAACTGACACTTCAAAGCAAAGGTTTCTCAGCGAGGGAGAGGATGAGGGAGAGAGAGAAATTAAAACAGCCATTTGCAAAAACACGATGGCCTAGACTTGTCAAGCAGCTTCAGAGGTTTTTAGCAAGACAGGCTCCAACTGCTGCTACAGATGAAGGATCTTAATTTGAGCCAGATTGCTACAGCAGGCAAATAATCCTGCAGCAACAGGAAATGTGAATTATTATGTAGATTATAATTAATGTGGCACCATCATAAGATGCCACCTTCCCAACAAGTCAGTTTGTCAAATTTCTGCCCTGCTCAGGCTGCCCTGGTCAACTGTAAGTGCTGCTATTGGGAAGTGGAAACATCTAGGAGCAACAAGGCTCAGCCGCGAAATGGTAGGCCACACAAGCTCACAGAATGGGACCACTGAGTGCTGAAGCGCGTTTGCCGTAAAAATCGCCTGTCCTCGGTTGCAACACTCACTACCGAGTTCCAAACTGCCTCTGGAAGCAACGTCAGCACAATAATTGTTCGTTGGGAGCTTCATGAAATGGGTTTCCATGGCCGAGCAGCTGCACACAAGCCTAAGATCACCATGCGCAATGCCAAGTGTTGTCTGGAGTGGTGTAAAGCTCAATGCCGTTGGACTCTGGAGCAGTGGAAACGCATTCTCTGGAGTGATGAATCACACCTCACCATCTGGCAGTCCGACGGACGAATCTGGGTTTTGCAGATGCCAGAAGAATGCTACTTGCCTGAATGCATAGTGCCAACTGTAAAAAATCTTAATGTTACAGCATAAAATGACATTCTAGAAGATTCTGTGCTTCCAACTTTGTGGCAACAGTTTGGGAAAGGCCCTTTCCTATTTTAGCATGACAATGCCCCCATGCACATAGCAAGCTCCATAGAGAAATGGTTTGTTGAGATCGGTGAGGAAGAACTTGACTGGCCTGCACAGAAATCTGACCTCAACCTCATCAAACACCTTTGGGACGCCCAATATCAGTGCCCGACCTCACTAATGCTCATGGCTGAATGGAAGCAAGTCTCGACAGCAATGTTCCAACATCTAGTGGAAAGCCTTCCCAGAAGAGTGGAAGCTGTCATAGCAGCAAAGGGGGAACCAACTCCATATTAATGCCCATGATATTGGAATGAGATGTTCAACGAGCATGTGTCCACATACTTTTGGTCATGTTGCGTGCATATTCCATGTTAATATTGCATAACGAGAGAGCAACATGTGGGGGATGAATCAATGTTGTGAGCTACAGTGTGTACTCTATAAAGCCACCAAGTTATGTGCTGACACAGCCTTCTCAAAACTACCATACCGATGTACAAAAGAGCAGTTGTGTAAAGTACTTAAGTAAAAATACTTTAAAGTACTACTTTAGTCGTTTTTGGGGGTATCTGTACTTTACATCTTTGACTACTTTTACTTCACTACATTCCTTAAGAAAATATTATACTTTTTACTCCATACATTTTCCTTGACAAACAAAAGTACTCATTACATTTTGAATGCTTAGCAGGACAACAAAATGGTCCAATTCACCCACTAATCAAGAGAACATCCCTGGTCATCCCTACTGCCTCTGATCTGGAGGACTCACTAAACATACATGCTTCGTTTGTAAATTGTCTGAATGTTGGCGTGTGCCTTTTGCTATCCGGAAATTAAGAAAACAAGAAAATGGTGCCGTCTGGTTTGCTTAATATAAGGAATTTGAAATGATTTATACTTTACTTTTGATACTTAAGTATATTTTAGTAATTACATATACTTTTGATACTTAAGTATATTTTAAACCAAATACTTTTAGACTTTTACTCAAGTAGTATTTTACTCTGTGACTTTACTTTTACTTGAGTCCTTTTCTATTTTACTGAAATATGACATTTGGATACTTTTTCCACCACTGCATAAGAGTAAAGAAAAACAATGCAAAAGGTTCGCATTGTCACATACTGTACACTGGATAGGTGCAGTGAAATGTATTTTTTTTTACAGACATAGTAGTTCGGTGCCCCTGGAGCAAATTAGGGTTAAGTGCCTTGCTCAAGGGCACATTGACAGATTTTTCACCTTTTGAGCTCGGGTATTCAACACAGCGACCTTTTGGTTCCTTTCCAAACTCTGTATCACTAGGCTACCTGCCGCCCTAACAGCGGCCTAACAGTGTAGTGGATAATGTTTTCAGCTACTGTGTGTAACAGTACTTTATAGCCTGTCTTAATGTTTTGAAAAAGCCTTCCGACAGGCCTGTCAACACAGCTAAGGCTCTAAACGCTTGGTAATGACATCTCTCTCATCTGTTTCATTTTGTGTACAGTAGCTACTAGCTATATGTCATACACTGCTCTTTCTGTCTCTGTAAACATCAATATGTGGAGCTGGCAAAATGACAGTGAGTGAGGGGAAACCACAGCTGCGTGGGACTTTTTTCAATTTCCAATTGTTGCTGTTTGTCGGGCATGATAATGACACAAGTGGAATAACAAGCCCTATGATTGGATCACCGTCTGTAAATCATAACTGTGACAGCAACAATTATCATGCCCATAACCGGAACAGATTTGCCATCTTATCAGACAATCAGGAAATTGCTTTTCTTTGAATTACTTGTTGGCTTAGTGAATAAGGGTGACCCTGCCAAGTTGAAATTGAACATAATATTACATTTTGCACAGCAGATTAAGAAACACTCACAGTGAAATCTATTATACAGTGCTTTGTGCCAATACGTCCACAGAAGTAAGTATTCCACCTGGGAAAGGGTTCTAGCATCTCCTTCTCTTAAAACCAATATGTGCTGAGCTGTCATAAGCCCGTCATGTCAGCCCTAACCCCCCAGATGAAGAGGGATAGAAAAGGCTGCATCACTCACTCAGATAGAGAGTGACATCTGCTACAGCTCAGTGAGGGGTGAGTGAAAGACTGTGTGTACTTGTGCATGATAGTGAGTGATGGCAGACTGACAGGGATATGGATAGTGAATGTGTGTGTGTGTGTGTGTGTGTGTGTGTGTGTGTGTGAAGGTGAGAGAAACAGAGAAAAGGTTTGCATACTGCACTGTGTGCACAGACTAGTGCAGAAATGACCCATAAAACCTTGCTAACCTGGTAGAAATCCTATTTGAGAATGACTAAAGGCTGGAGAGAGGGGTGACCTGCTGCTAGCTGTAGAACAACACTGTCTCTTCCCCCACTGGCTGAGCACCATACTGCTGGGCATGGCTCACATCAACACCATTATCCCAGAAACACTAGACCCACTCCAATTTGCATACCGTACCAACAGATCCACAAATGATGCATTCTCTATTGCACTCCATACTGCCCTTTCCCACCTGGACAAAAGGAACACCTATGTGAGAATGCTGTTCATTGACTACAGCTCAGCGTTCAACACCATAGTGCCCTCAAAGCACATCACTAAGCTAAGGACCCTGGGACTAAACACCTCCCTCTGCAACTGGATCCTGGACTTCCTGACGGGCCGCCTCCCAGGTGGTAAGGGTAGGTAACAACACATCCGCCACGCTGATCCTCAACACGGGGGCCCCTCAGGGGTGCGTGCTCATTCCCCTCCTGTACTCCCTGTTCACTCATGACTGCACTACCAGGCACGACTCCAACACCATCATTAAGTTTGCTGATGACACAAGACAAAGGAGATGATTGTGGACTACAGGAAAAGGAGGACCGAGCACGCCCCCATTCTCATCGATGGGGCTGTAGTGGAGCAGGTTGAGAGCTTCAAGTTCCTTGGCATCCACATCACCAACAAACTATCATGGTCCAACACACCAAGACAGTCATGAAGAGGGCACGACAACACCTATTCCCCCTCAGGAGACTGAAAAGATTTGGCATGGGTCCTCAGATCCTCAAAAGGTTTTATAGCTGCACCATCGAGAGCATCCTGACAGGTTGCATCACTCCCTGGCATGGCAACTGCTCAGCCTCCGACCACAAGGCACTACAGAGGGTAGTGCGTACGGCCCAGTACATCACCAGGGCCAAGCTTCCTGCCATCCAGGACCTCTATACCAGGCGGTGTCAGAGGAAGGCCCTAAAAATTGTCAAAGACTCCAGCCACCCTAGTTATAGACTGTTCTCTCTGCTACTACACGGCAAGTGGTACCGGTGCGCCAAGTCTAGGTCCAAGAGGCTTCTAAACAGCTTCTACCCCCAAGCCATAAGACTCCTGAACAGCTAATCAAATGGCTACCCAGCTTGTTCCAGGGTGTATAGTTGTCATTCCCAACAGTGTGTCCACACACACACACACACACACACACACACACACACACACACACACACACACACACACACACACACACACACACACACACACCTCCAGAGGCAGGCAGGCAGAGGGACAGCTCAGGCCCCAGTCCCCCCTCCTCCTCATCTCTCATTTCCAGAGCAGATGGGCCTCTCAACATGCCTCTGTTCACCACACCACAGGCCATGACTCAAACACCACCACACCATAACAAGCTACACTTCACGTTCCCGGCCTCCTCCACCCCCAGATGCCTCCATCTATCTTCTACCCCACCACCCTCTCTCACACACACCTACCTGCAGGCTGTGCATATGCTGTAAGCGAGCAAACTACTTCAGCTTCCACTCATTTTAATAAAAAAATGTATTTAACCTTTATTTAACTAGGCAAGTCAGTAAAGAACAAATTCTTATTTACAATGACAGTCTAGGAACAGTGGGTTAACTGCCTTGTTCAGGGGCAGAACGACAGATTTTTACCTTGTCAGCTCGGGGATTTGATCTAGCAACCTTTCGGTTACTGGCCCAACGCTCTAACCACTAGGCCGTCCCATACCAACCACCATCGACTGAATGAGGTCAGAATAGATGGATTCTCCCAGGATTGCAAGCCTTCAAATGTAATCCTTTCAATCAAAACCAGTGTCAACTACATGTCAATGCCAAACACATTCTACAACCTTAGTTCTACAGTCGTTTTAATTCATAAAGTGCCCTCAGCCATCTTGCCCCTCAGCTAACAACACCTTCAGCCATAAGAACGCCTGGCACCCTGCCCCCCATCCTATCTACTTCCTATCTACCTCCCCACTCTCCCTCATCCTGACTAATCTCTCCCCTACTCAAGTTTTCTGATGACACCAGCCTGGTGGGTCTCATCTCCAACAGCAACGAGCCCAAGTACCATGGAGAGGTTGATCGCCTGGTGGCCTGGTGCAGTCACAACAAGATGGAACTCAACACGTCCATCATTGAGTCCATCCTCCCCTCTTCTATCACCGTCTGGTTTGGGTGTTTGTCTGCCCACTGCCAGAGCAAACTTCAGCGCATTGTCTGGTCTACGGAGAAGGTCATCGGCTGCCACCTGCCCAACATCAAGGAACCGTGCAGGTAAGATCATTGTCGACCCAGCCCAACCCAGACGCTCCATGTTTCAAAAGCACCGCTCTGGCAGGCAGGTTTACAGTAGATCAATCATGACCAAAACTGCCCGCCACCTGAACAGTTTCTTCCCCCATGCTGTGGCCCTCAACCGGCCATCGGGCTCATAGGGATTAAGTGACTTTGCATTGGGCCGTTTAATGTACCTTGCTATCAATTACTAATCTCTACTAGTGATGCGCAGGTCAACTGTTTGTTCGCCCGCACCTGCCCGCAATTGCTGATAACCCATCCGCAAACACCCGACTACATGTGATAAAGTGAAAATCTGAGGACCGCACCCGACCCTAACCAGCTAATATAGAAAACGCGCTGTACGCTACAGTCAGACATGGCAGAATCATTTTTTTCTTACATTCTTTTGGGCCTGATTGTGATATGTTTCTGCTTATTATTTCTGACATTTTGGTAGGCTATTTGTTAGTTAACTTGTCTATAATTAGATACATGCAGCGTCTCTTCTGTCGTTCTATGTTGCCCTAGAAGACTAAATAAACCCTTTCTCACCAGAATAATGTCATAAATAGATAGAATGAATGCTTAAATCTAGTTGACATCACTAAAGATCACTCTGTCATCTCTGCTTCTTTTGCGGAGCAAAGAAGTTTAAGGACCCGGGGAGAAAATGCAATAAGAAAAAATGTAAAAACAGGAAAGACATTCTGTGCAAAATTTCCAAAAAACATCAGTTTGACCGGTTGAAAGGAAATAAAAAGCTGTGAAAATGACTCAACATGCTTCTGAAAATATTTCAGGTCAGCAATTTTTATTTATTTTTTAATTTAACCTTTATTTAACAAGTCAGTTAAGAACAAATTGTTATTTACAATGACAACCTACACCGGCCAAACCCGGATGACGCTGGGCAAATTGTGCACCGCCCTATGGGACTCCAAATCACGGCCGGATGTGATGTAGCCTGGATCCGAACAAGGTACTGCAGTGACGCCTCTTGCACTGAGATGCAGTGTCTTAGAACGCTGCGCCACTCGGAGGCTTGGATGCATATTTTATGTGGTTGAAATACAATCCGTTTTTATGATGCTGATAGTATGATAATGGCGCCAGAGGGGATGACTGCCGTTTTACGGGCTCCTAACCAACTGTGCTATTTTGTTTGTTTTTTCACATTGTTTGTAACTTATTTTGTACATAATATTTCTGCTACCGTCTCGTATGACCGAAAAGAGCTTCTGGACATCAGATCAGCGATTACTCACCTCGAACTGGACAAAGACATTTTCTTTAAGAAGTCTGACGTGAAGGATATACTGCGTCCCCGAGACCAGACCCAAATCCCCGTCATTCGCATGAAGAAAAGACGGAAATACAGGGGGCGGAGGTCGGGGTGCCTTGTGAGAATTCGTTGGCGAGTGGGTAAACCGCCTCTACCAACCGTTCTATTGGCCAACGTGCAATCACTGGAAAATAAACTGGATGATCTACGATTGAGACTATCCTACCAAAGGGACATTACAAATTGTAATATCTTAAGTTTCAAAGAGTCATGGCTGAACGATGACACGGATAATATAGAGCTGGCTGGGTTCTCCGTGCATCAGCAGGACAGAACAGCGACGTCTGGTAAGACGAGGGGTGGGGGTCTATTTGTCAATAACAGCTGGCGTGATGTCTAATTTTTTTTAAGTCTCGAGGGATTGCTCGAGATAAGCTCTAGACCAAACTATCTACCAAGATAGACGGCTATGAATAAAATAGATGAAACTATTTACCAACACAAACCGATGATGGCACTAAGACCGCACTCAACGAGCTGTATAAGGGCGTAAGCAAACAAGAAAATGCTCATCCAGAAGCGCGCTTCTAGTGGCCGGGGACTTTAATGCAGGCAAACTTAAATCCGTTTTACCTAATTTCTACTAGCATGTCACATGTGCAACCAAAGGGGGAAAAAACTCTAGACCACCTTAACTCCACACACAAAGACGCATACAAAGCTCTCCCTCGCCCTCCATTTGGCAAATCTGACCATAACTCTATCCTCCTAATTCCTGTTAATAAACAAAAACTGAAGCAGGAAGTATTTTAATTTTTTTCTTTATTTAACTAGGCAAGTCAGTTAAGAACAAATTCTTATTTTCAATGACGGCCTAGGAACACCGGCCTTGTTCAGGGGCAGAACGACAGATTTTTACCTTGTCAGCCCAGGGATTCAATCTTCAAACCTTTCGGTTACTAGTCTAACACTCTAACCACTAGGCTACCTGCCACCATGATAAGTACCAGTGACTCAATACGGAAGTGGTCAGATGAAGCGGATGCTACGCTACAGGACTGTTTTGCTAGCACAGACTGGAATATGTTCCGCGATTCATCCAATGCCATTGAGAAGTACACCACCTCAGTCACCAGCTTCATCAATAAGTGCATTGACGACGACATCCCCACAGCGACCATACGTACATATCCCAACGAGAAGCCATAGATTACAGACAACATTCGCACTGAGCTAAAGGCTAGAGCTGCCGCTTTCAAGGAGCGGGACACTAATCCGGATGCTTACAAGAAATCCCGCTATGCCATCAGACGAATCATCAAACAGGCAAAGCGTCACTAGAGGACTAAGATTGAATCCTACTACACCGGCTCTGACGCTCGGCGGATATGGTAGGGCTTGTAAACCATTACGGACTACAAAGGGAAACCCAGCTGCAGCTGCCCAGTAACGTGAGACCACAGATGAGCTAAATGTCTTTTATGCTCGCTTTGAGGCAAGCTACACTGACGCATGCACGAGAGCACCAGCTGTTCCGGACGACTGCGTGATCACGATCTCCGTAGCCGATGTGAGTAAGACCTTTAAACAGTCCAACATTCACAAGGCCGCGGGGCCAGACGGATTACAAGGACATGTACTCAGAGCATGGGCGGACCACCTGGCAAGTGTCTTCACTGACATTTTCAACCTCTCCCTGGCCGAGTCTGTAATACCTACATGTTTCAAGCAGACCACCAAAGTCCCTACTGCCCAAGAAAGTGAAGGTAACCTGCAGAATTGACTAACTATGTCAGTAGCCATGGTGCTTTGAAAGGTTAGTCATGGCTCACATCAACACAATCATCCCGGAAACCCTAGACCCACTACAATTCGCATACCACAGATAACGCAATCTCATTCACACTCCACACTGCCCACTAAGCTAAGGACCCTGGGACTAAACACCTCCCTCTGCAATTGAATCCAGGACTTCCTGACAGGTTGCCCCCAGGTGGTAAGGGTAGGCAACAACACATCTGCCACGCTGATCCTCAACACTGGGGCCCCTCAGGGGAAAGTGCTTAGTCCCCTCCTAAGAACAACTCCAACACCATCATTAAGTTTGCTGACAACACAACAGTGGTAGGCCTGATCACTGACAACGATGAGACAGCCAATAGAGAGGAGGTCAGAGAACTGGCAGTGTGGTGCCAGGACAGCAACCTCTCCCTCAATGTGAGCAAGACAAAGGAGCTGATCGTGGACTACAGGAAAAGGAGGGCCGAACAGGCCCCCATTAACATCAACGGGGCTGTAGTGGAGCTGGTCAAGAGTATCAAGTTTCTTGGTATCCACATCACCAACAAACTATCATGGTCCCGTGTGGCTCAGTTGGTAGAGCATGGTGTTTGTAACACCAGGGTTGTGGGTTCGATTCCCACGGGGGACCAGTACGGGGAAAAAAATGTATGAAATGTATGCATTCACTACTGTAAGTTGCTCTGGATAAGAGTGTCTGCTAAATGACTAAAATGTAATGGTCCAAACACACCAAGACAGTCGTGAAGAGGGCACGAAAACACCTGACCAGACCGGTTGCATCACCACCTGACATGGCAACTGTTCGGCATCAGACCGTAAGGCGCTACAGAGGGTAGTGCGTGCGGCCCAGTACATCGCAGGAAGCTTGGCCCCAGTGATGTACTGGGCCGTAAGCACTACCCTCTGTAGCGCCTCCAGGACCTACAAGTGCATTTGGGAAAGTATTCAGACCCCTTGACTTTTTCCACATTTTGTTAAGTTACAGCCTTATTCTAAAAGGGATTACATAATATACAAATCCTCAGCAATCTACACACAATACCCCATAATGACAAAGTGAAAACAGGTTTTTTGAAATGTTTGCAAATGTATTAAAAACAAAAAACAGAAATATCTTATTTACATGAGTATTCAGACCCTTTGCTATGAGACTCAACATTGAGCTTAGGTGCATCCTGTTTCTAGTGATCATTCTTGATTGGAGTCCACCTGTGGTAAATTCAATTGATTGGACATGATTTGGAAAGGCACATGCCTGTCTATATGAGGTCCAACAGTTGACAGTGCATGTGAGAGCAAAAACAAAGCCATGAGGTCGAGGGAATTGTCCATAGAGCTCCATGACTGGATTGTGTCGAGGCACAGATCTGAGGAAGGGTTCCACAACATTTCAGCAGCATTGAAGGTCCCCCAGAACACAGTGGCCTCCATCATTCTTAACCTTTTCATACGTGAGTTCCAAATATCTCTAATGGTCGCCCCAGCGTGAGTTGTTTTATGCACGTGATGTCAGAATGCGCTCACTGTTCCAAAATGTGGTTGTTACTCAACAGGACAGTTAATCCCCGCTGCCCTCAAACTAAGGCACGCTGCCTGCTTTTATTTATAGGCTGTTTAAACTTGTCAATTTGAAATGATTTTCTAACAAGTTTTATTTTCTAATAACAGTTTGAATAGAGGTGTGTTCCGCCACCTCATTAATTCACATAAAAGTAGGCCATTTCACTTTTGCAGACAATTAATTTTTTAGGCTTTACTGAGCTGGACAAACTTCCCCATTGTTTCTGCAGATCAAGTATGCAGACATGTGTGCCTCTTCAGTCAGAACAGGACCTGCAAAAACCTTTTCACATTTTACGGCTGGTGTCGGCTGGTGTTTTCATTACTACATGATAATAACTTTGGACATGTGTGCGTTTCTATGAAAGTAAGTGCCTTACTAGGTTATAATAGTTTCTGTATGTCGTGTTATGTAGTTTCTACTGTAGCTCACTATGTATGGAGCGTAATATATTTGTGTATATTCCTTATAACCACGGACACGCGAGGTAACGTTACTCCTTTCATAAACTTTATGGTGTTATACTCAATTGTGATTATGTAGGAAGCTACAGTCTTCTATTAGCGCTGTAAAACAATGCTAATTGCATCAGAGAAGTATTAGCTTGTGTTGTCTGGCCTTTTGACCATGGTTTGTTTTCAATTGGCCTGTTTAGCATAGCCCTGTTCTGCCCTGCACCCTTAAGGAGCTCAACAGTTACTGTTTCTTACTGTTATATAACTAATATTTGTGATTTTGTCAATACAATTCATTATTTTTATAGCAGTGTTATTATACTACTACTTTGTAATACTGTTTTATTGCTATATCCTGATATTGTATTCTAATTACCAATAATTCCTCTTTACTTTCAGAAGCCACACATACAAACAGTATTGAACATTATTTGCCAATAACATAACTGGAACTGGACATCTTTCAAGCTGAAGATTGAGGACAGCTTTTGTATGTTAGTGTACACTCCTTAACAGTTTTACTGGATGAAAACACAGCAAGAAAACACATAGGCCAATATGTAATAGGCGTCTATTTTATTGCAGTATTGGTGGTTGGTTCAACAACAACTTGTTTTACTAAAGAAAAAAAACAGAATATGCATAACCCGTATTTAATATTCATGCAGTGACTGAACAACAACTGCATTTCCACCCCCCACCTCTAAAGGCATAGTATCATGGCAGGTCACCTGTCAAGTCACCTGTCAGGTCAGTCAGTCACTAATTGCTGCAGATGTGGTCAATAGTGCTTGAGCATATGATACTCCTCAAAGCATGGTGAAACACAGAGGTGTATCACAAGCTAAACACGTATTTTTGTCAACTTCCTCTGCTTACTTCTCCAGGTGCCAGACAGGCAGACTTTGCAGTGCCTCCGTGTGTGACTACCTTGAGCAGCAGTTTGAGGGACTTTGCAGGGAAAATGACGTGCAGTGAGGCGTAGGGGATTGTCCGCAGTACGACCCCCAGTGGATGGGCGCTGAGGGGTGTGGTGCTCCTCCAGCAGCTCTCTCAAGAGGTTCTCTACTTTTGGTAGGTAATTACTTCACCTACGAGGGAGTGGGGAGGATGAGGGAAGGAAGAGGATGATGAGGCAGTGGGTAGGTGGGTGAGATATTGTCACTGTAATTGCATAATGGAACTGTATGTGATTTGTATGTGAACTGTGCGTCCAATTACAAAATCATACCTTGTTCAGTAACCATCTCACCTGTTAGTTGGCGGTGAACTATGTGGCCATTGAGGGCAGCAGTGTCGATCAAATGGAAAAATATCTTCATATACCACTTGGTATTTTCTGGAGAGGACATGAACGTCTTGTTTGTCATGCCACTTTACTGCCAGCTGTTGACCGTTCTCCTGGAACTCCACCTCCCCTCTCTGCATCCGAATGCCGGCATCCCATTCTTGGTCAACCTGACTGTGCCACAGGCCCCTGTGCTGTTGGAGAGCAGATGCTGGAAGAGTGTGGGACTGCTGTACCAATTGTCCACATACAAAGTATGTCCCTTGCCGAGATGAGGAGCCAGCATGGTCATCACCATGGACCCGGACACCCCAAGCCCCTCATAATGTTGAATGTCAGTGGTGGACCCTGTGTAAACTATAATGTCCTGGACAAATCCTGTCTTCACATCACACATGACAAAGAACTTGACCCCAAACCTGTGCCTTTTGGAGGGAATATGTTGACGGAACGCCAGCCTACCCTTCCGTAACATCAGGGACTCATCAATGCATAGGTCCTTGTATGGCCTAAAGACCCGCCCAAATGCTGATGTCAGGCTGATAAGAACATTTCTTATTTTGTGTAACGGGTCATTTAGGATGGCAGTAGCATTGTTGACGAAATGCAGGCATCGTAGCAGAACTAGGAAGCGGTCTTGGGAAAAGAGGGTGGCAAAGAAGGGAGTTGCAAACACAGGATCTGTGCTCCAGTATTCTCTTAGGGAGTTCTTCTTTACTATCCCCATGAGAAGGACTATCACCAGGAAGGTATACATTTCACTAATTGTGGTTGTTACCCATTTAGCGAGTTCCCCCCTCACTCCTGGCTCTCTTCTCATGTAGCTCCAAGGCATAGCGATTGGTCTCCTCTACTCCTGGACTCCCCACCAGCTCCTCTGTCAGAAAGAGCTTGAAGCACTCTGCCTCAGGTGGAAATGGCAAGGGGCGTTGCACTCCAGACTGGGACTCATCAAAGCAAACAGCAGGGCCAGGAGGGGTGAAATGGCTGGCTTCCTTCCAGCTACCACAGAACTCCTGTACTTCATCCACTGTCAGTCTGCCTCCATCACCACCAGCATCTTCAAAGGGACCTGGGACTTCGTCAGGGGACAAGGAGTCCTCAGATTCAGGGTTCTCAATAGCTACAAGGTTGGGGGAAGCTCCTCACTGTCACTGTCAGAATCTGATTCCTGACTTCAAATAAATCCCTATCAGAAAATGTTTTGACTCATTGTCAGAATTGATAAAAATCTCCAGAATTTCCGCATTTGTGAGTTGTCTCCTTTTGACAGACTTTGCTAATGCTACAGCTTATCTCACTAGCTACATACATAAACAACAACACTGAATGGTTCAGAGTGGGAGTCAGAGGTTTTGTGATTGACTGCCGGCATGCGCCACTTGTATCAATAAATCCCTATCAGAAAATGTTTTGCATGGTAATTATTTATTTACTGTTTTATTCATGCTTTCAAGTACTGGTGACAAATCATGCATTCGAATTCTTGCATAGATTGTAATGGACACATTATGTGTGTAAAATACTTTTTAAAAGGTTGTACTGATTATGATGAGCTAAGCTAATTCCAGCTATGTGTGGAGCCATGTTTGTTGACATACAATGCATTCTGGGATCATGTAAATGACTTTTGGACCAAAGATGTAATAATAAAATGAGGTGAGGGAGTGTTCACTCATTTTTCAAATAAAACCTCCGGAAGTGAATGATGGGATATGAACGATGGCAGACGACACACCCCCTTTAACATGCATACTGCAAACAGACAAACTCATCTTGTCTCCTCTTATCTTTGGTTGAAGTGAAAAAACAAACATGGCGGCTCGCACAAACTACACATTGTTTACTTTCGATTTCTAAAAAATGTTTTACTCAATTAATTCGATCAATGATTGAGCTCACCCGTGTTGTGATTAATTATAAATAGTAGTTGCTATTAGCTAATTCATTGTAGTTCCTGTCAGCCGAGAGTTATCTTTCCTCAGTTAGCGCTAGGACAAATGTAGGCTACATGTTCTGGTTTGGATGATTGTGTTATGCTGTAGCTACTTCTGTGGAAGTCTGAACATTGCATCCAAATCAAACTGGACATTCTAAATAAGTGTTCTAATTACACCGGTTTGAGCATATGCTGCAGGGACCACTGTAGAATGATCACACCCATTTGTTGGTGCGTGTGAAAAGGTTAAATGAAAGAAGTTTGAAACCACCAAGACACTTCCTAGAGCTGACCGCCTGGCCAAACTGAGCAATCGGGGGAGAGGGGCCTTGGTCAGGGAGGTGACCAAGAACCCAATAATCACACTGACAGAGCTCTACGAGTTCCTCTGTGGAGATGGGAGAACCTTCCAGAAGGACAACCATCTCTGCAGCACTCCACCAATTAGCCCTTTATGGTAGAGTGGCTGGACAGAAGCCACTCCTCAGTAAAAGGCACATAACAGCCCACTTGGAGTTTGCCAAAAGGCACCTAAAGATTATAAGACCATGAGAAACAAGATTCTCTGGTCTGATGAAACCAAGATTGAACTCTTTAGCCTGAATGCCAAGCGTCACATCTGGAGGAAACCTGGCACCATCCCTACGGTGAATCATGGTGATGGCAGCATCATGCTGTGGGGATGTTTTTCAGCGGCAGGGACTGGGAGACTAGTCGGGGGTGAAGGTTCACCTTCCAACAGGACAACGACCCTAAGCACACAGCCAAGACAACGCAGGAGTGGCTTTGGGACAAGTCTCTGAATGTCCTTGAGTTGCCCAGCCAGAGCCCGGACTTGATCGAACATCTCTGGAGAGACCTGAAAATAGCTGTGCAGCAATGCTCCCCATCCAACCTGACAGAGCTTGAAAGGATCTGCAGAGAAGAATGGGAGAAACTCCCCAAATGCTGGTGTGCCAAGCTTGTAGCGTCATACCCAAGAAGACTCAAAGGCTGTAATCGCTGCCAAAGTTGCTTCAACGAAGTACTGAGTAAAGGGTCTGAATACTTATGTAAATGCTGTAACCTAACAAAATGGGGAAAAAGTCAAGGGGTCTGAATACTTTCTGAAGGCACCGTATATACTAGGCGGTGTCAGAGGAAGGCACAAAAAATTGTCAAAGACTCCAGTCACCCAAGTCATAGACTGCCCTCTGCTACTGCACACCAAGTCTAGGTTCAAACGGCTCCTTAACAGCTTCTACCTCCAAGCCATAAGACTGCTGAACAACTAATCAAATGACCACCATTTACATTGACGACCCCCCCCCCCCTTAGTTTTTACACTGCTGCTACACAATGTTTATTATCTATGCATAGTCACTTTACCCCTACCTACATATACAAATTACCTGGACTAACCTGTACCCCCGCACATTGACTCAGTACCGGTAGCCCCTGTATATAGCCTCGCTATTGTTATTTTATTGTGTTACTTTTTATTTTTTTAATTACTTTAGTTTATTAAGTAAATATTTTCTTAACTCTATTTCTTGAACTGCATTATTGGTTAAACTTGTTATGGATAGGGGGCAGATAAAACGTACCCGATTTAATCTGGTTATTACTCCTGCCCAGAAACTAGAATATGCATATAATTAGTAGCTTTGGATAGAAAACACTCCAAAGTTTCTAAAACTGTTTGAATGGTGTCTGTGAGTATAACAGAACTCAAATGGCAGGCCAAAACCTGAGAAGATTCTGTACAGGAAGTACCCTGTCTGACCATTTCTTGGCCTTCTTTGTCATCTATATCCAAAACAAAGGATCTCTGCTGTAACGTGACATTTTCTAAGGCTCCCATAGGCTCTCAGAAGGCGCCAGAACGTTGAATGATGACTTTGCAGCCCATGGCTGAAAAACAGTAGCGCATTTGGTAAGTGGTCGATCTGAGAACAATGAAACGGTGCGCGCGTGCACGTGAAGAGTCCATTTTAGATTATCAGTTTTTGAACAAAAACAACGACTGAACAAAAACAATATTATCGCTATTTTACGAGAAAAATCGCATAAAAATTTATTTTAAACAGCGTTTGACATGCTTCGAAGTACGGTAATGGAATATTTTGAAATGTTTTGTCACGAAATGCGCTCGCGCGTCGTTACCCTTCGGATAGTGTCTTGAACGCACGAACAAAACACCGCTATTTGGATATAACTATGGATTATTTGGAACCAAACCAACATTTGTTGTTGAAGTAGAAGTCCTGGGAGTGCATTCTGACGAAGAACAGCAAAGGTAATCCAATTTTTCTTATAGTAAATCTGAGTTTGGTGAGTACCAAACTTGGTGGGTGTCAAAATAGCTAGCCCGTGATGGTGAGCTATCTACTCAGAATATTGCAAAATGTGCTTTCACCGAAAAGCTATTTTAAAATCGGACACCGCGATTGCATAAAGGAGTTCTGTATCTATAATTCTTAAAATAATTGTTATGTTTTTTGTGAACGTTTATCGTGAGTAATTTAGTAAATTCACCGGAAGTTTTCGGTGGGAATGCTAGTTCTGAACGTCACATGCTAATGTAAAAAGCTGTTTTTTGATATAAATATGAACTTGGTTGAACAAAACATACATGTATTGTATAACATAATGTCCTAGGAGTGTCATCTGATGAAGATCATCAAAGGTTAGTGCTGCATTTAGCTGTGGTTTTGTTTTTTGCGACATTATATGCTAGCTTGAAAAATGGGTGTCTGATTATTTCTGGCTGGGTACTCTCCTGACATAATCTAATGTTTTGCTTTCGTTGTAAAGCCTTTTTGAAATCGGACAGTGTGGTTAGATAAAGGAGAGTCTTGTCTTTTAAAATGCTGTAAAATAGTAATATGTTTGAAAAATGGAAGTTTTCGGATTTTCGAGGAGTTTGTATTTCGCGCCACGCCCAATCATTGGATATTGGAGCGGTGTTCCGCTAGCGGAACGTCTAGATGTATTAAGGGCTTGTTTGTATGCATTTCATGGTAAGGTCTACACCTGTTGTATTCGGCGCATGTGACAAATACAATTCGATTTGATAAAGATAAATACCGTCTGTGGAGACCCTAACTTCACATTCTCTCAAGATGTTGAAATAAATAAATCATATTCTCCACTCCTGTTCCCAAGTAAGCATTTTGCCTACATTTGGTGTATCATTTTACAGCAAGAAATGCTTAATTCTGCAAGAGTTCATATTAAAGGCTACGTGAGAGGTTATAGACTTACAGTCAGTGTCCAATTTCCAATTAACCCATCAAAACAGTAGGCTACAGTTCCCTTGACGTGCCATAGGCCTATTTGATGTCCCCGTCTTGTGACTGTTGAATTTTGTATAGTGCCTCACGATCATCACACATAACGTAGCTGGCACTGCTATCACCACTTCACCAAATCTTTCCAAAACATGACTTTTCTCACCTTCGCTTCTCTTTATTTTCAGCTCTCCATTTCACAGCTTTTCTCTTATTGAATTAAACTCTGCCATTGTCCCTTTTACCTCCGTGGAGTGACGTACATTTTTCTGCCGTTCCCAGAAGCTATTTGGCGCGTGTACAGTTAGGCCCTAAAGCTTAGGCTTACGCACTAATGCCAGGTAGTCTAAAATAATGAAATACAAACCTCAATGTAGCCTATACACAGTGTACAAAACATTAGGAAAAACATCATGTTCTTTCATGACATAGACTGACCAGGTGAATCCAGGTGAAATCTATGATCCCTTTTGATGTAACCTGTTAAATCCACTTCAATCAATGTAGATGAAGGGGAGGAGACAGGTTAAAGAAGGATTTTTAAGTCTTGAGACAATTGAGACATGGATTGTGTATGTGTGTCATTCAGATTTAACTGTCTTTGAGTGGAGTATGGTAGTAGGTGCCAGGCGCATCGGTTTGAGTGGGTCAAGAACTGCAATGCTGCCGGGTTTTTCACACTCAACACGTTCCCGTGTGTATCAAGAATGGTCCACCACCTAAAGAACATCCAGCCAACTTGACACAACTGTGGGAAGCATTGGAGTCAACATGGACCAGCATCCCTGTGGAACACTTGACAGTTTGTAGTGTCCAAGTCCCTGATGAACTGAGGCTGTTCTGAGAGCAAAAAGGGTGCAACTCAATATTAGGAAGGTGTTCCTAATGTTTTGTACACTTATGCCTGCCACCCACCCGCCATTTATCCACACAATATTTCATGACCCTAAACCCGCCTGCTCCGTGGATATAACCGCGGGACTGCGAATTATGAGCCAACCCGCGCATCACTAATCTGCACTATACTGCAATTGTACTATGTTCAACTCTGCACAACACTGTATATATTCACCATAGCAGTATCCCTCCCTATGCTTATATAGATATATCCCCTCTATAAATGGTATATTCCCTCTGTAATCAGCCTATACTCCAGAGTTGTATGTTACGTTTACTGTACCGATACTGTATACTCTGTATGATGTCTATGAGGACTTGCGTCTGTATTCTGTTTGTAAAGTGTCTATCGCTGGCAGCACCGTCTCACTATAGTAAATTCTGGGTATGTGTAAATGTACTTGGTGAATAAAGGTGATTCTGATGAAGTAGTACGCACAAAGAGCTACATACTAGAACTGATGGTGTTTCAACTGGTTGAATTTTCAACTATGCAGACTGAACAGTAGCCTACTCTACCAGACTGCAACAACAGCACACAGATGCACTGTCACTATAAAACACGGATTGTTCCACAATGAAAAATAGCAGTAGCGATAAACTATGTACATAGACTTGAACCAACAAATTTGCTGCTGTGCACCCATCCATTTTCACCACCGACAATGCCTCCCTTATCTGTGCTCTTTATTTCAGCACAGAGCGACATGTCAGCAGCTGTTACAAGCATTTCTGTATTTTACCCCTCTGACCAGACAATATCTGGTCAGGGGGTAATAACATCCAATAACATTGGGTCCGTGCCAGCCAGATATAGAAAAATATTGCCTGGCTGGAATCTGTGTGGTGCGGAACAGGCAAAACAAGAAAAAACACCTCTCATTGAATTCCTTTCTAAACTAGCTCTCCTCTCATTTCCTTTCCTTTCCTCTCCTTTTTTCAAACTATCTCTGCTCTCCTCTTCAAACGATATCCCCTCCCCTAATTACAGGCCTTTGGAGCGGTGACAAGATCATATTTCTGCTGTGTAATAACTGGGAGGAGGAGAATGTCTTTATTCCGTTTAAAGGACAATGGAGGCCACAGAGGGCAGAGACAATGATATTTCCAATTTTGCATATGTCATGAAGCATGACAGATTGGAGTGTTATTGGAGCTGAGTGGGATATGCTAATGCTCACTTGGCTGGAATCAAAACAGACTGGCTGGCTCCTTGAGGGGAGGGTCAGAAACAGTGTGTGGTTATTAAAAAAATATAACGTTATAATAATTATCATCACTGTTGCCATCACCGTTGTCATCATTATCCTCATCATGTCTGTTGACCCTGTCTTTAGCAGGAGGATTTACTAGAGGGTATCTTATCCAGTTGACAGTGCCAACACCCTTTGCCATTCACCCCTGCTGGTTCGAATTGGAACCAAATAAGGTTTTTCAGAGCAATGCCATAGTGGAACCATTTTAGGTTATCTGAAGAAGCTTAAATAGGTTCTTTGAAGCCTTATTTGAATATTTCCCAGGGTGCCTTTCTGGTGAATATTAGAGTTACCAGTACCATCCTTGACTGTGTTTTCTAGCGACAGAGACAGTTTTTGCATTCATTCATTCTCAGTCCAGTGACCTTCACAAGCTGAGATCCTAAATGGTCTCCCCACCGGTTTGCAACAAAGTTGCTTTTATGTTTCTAGCTTGATTTTCTGAATAAAACTGGAATTGTGTGGGATTTTTTTTAAACTGCACTATTGGTTAGGGGCTCGTAAGAAAGCATTTCACTCTAAGGTCTACAACCTGTTTTATTCGGCGCATGTGACTAATAACATTTGATTTGATTTTCATTCAGCAACACAGGGATTCCTCACTCATGACTAGTGCCAGGATCATGCTGCTGTGGACAGTGCCAATGATTATCACGAAATCTAGAGCTACTGGTAAGTGAAACTAGTTAGCAAGCTAGCTAGTTAGCTAATTTAGCTGGCTAGCAAACAGCTGTCGATAGATTCACACATTGCTAAATGTGGTGTAGGCCACTACAGTATAGTAAAGAAAAACGTTTGGATACTTTCTTGCAACCTTTGCTGGAGTTGTTAGCTTACTAATTGTTTCCCTCTTGGATGTTGTGTTTTCTATTGCAACCTTTGAATGGCAAATGTATTTTATAATTCAACATAGGCTAACTAGCTGTTGAGGGTCAACTTCTCCAGACAAGTGTTTGCACTGCAAGACCAACATCAAGCAGATAACGGCATTGATGCACCACAGTATATTGTTGTCTAGCTATGTCAACTAAATTGCATGTTACTGCTGTTACAATAGTTGACTCGACTTGTAAATTGTTAGATTTATAATACTGCAGCCTACATGCTTGTTGTAACTAGAATCGGCCCACTGGCTGATATGGATCAAAGGGTGGCTGGCCAAGCAGCTGCTTGACAACTCTCAGGTACCCTAGACTCTACAGCATGTTATGATGTCTTGCCTGGATTTTATGTTGGCCCAACAAAACAAAATATAAACGTAAACAAAATCACAACACTTACTGCGTGTGGCTTTAAATAGGGATGGACACACTAGACTTTAGAACACAAGGTAACTATAACTGTAAATCGCCATACTGGCATTGTTGCATCACTGGCAGGAGGGTTTTGGAATTCCTGAATTTACTGACACCAGTAAATTCAGGACACCAACATCATTTGTTGATGTCAAACCATATATAAAAACATGATAGATATTTTGAAAGCTGAGAAACAGCCTTTTCAGATGATATGACGTACAATAGCACCACATCAATCAAATGGTAATTAGTCAAGAAAAAACACCGCTTTTTACCCAAACAACTGCCATTTATATAACTTCCTGCCTGAAGACAGAGAAACACTTGGAGCATATTGAGTCTTCCTTATTTTGTAAGGATTAAAAATCTGAAATAAGAATAGAAATACCTTTAACTGATCAGTGGTATTTTTCTAGAATTCTATATTCTACAGTCACGCACGGCATCTTAACCATCTCTTCACAACTTGCAGACTTGTTTACGCTGCTGTGCGTTTTTGTTGCCGATCTTACTTTGCTTACTTTGCTACCTGATCTTACTTTGCTACCTGACGGTTTTTACTTTTTCATTACCGTATATTTTTACTTTTTACCCTCACTCAACTTTTTTCATTCAACTTTCTTACCCCGGAGGTTTTATCTGGACATGGTTCGTCAGGACTTCAAACAGCCGAAGCTAAGTAACATTAACATGATGCCTACTAATTGCAGTTGTTGTACTTATAATATACAGGAGAACGATCGCCTTACGGCGAGGATAGCTGTGCTGCAAGCCCAGCTTCAGACGCAATCGTTAGGCAAGGGCAATTTCAGTGTAGGAAAGGATGAAACAGCGTCTGTGGCACCAGTAAGTACAGATAGTAACGTTAGTATAAACCCCCTCGCACGGTCCCCGCAGCCGGACAATTTTCTCATGGCTTCTGGAGGGAAACGCTGTAGGAATGCTCAACCGGTGTCACTTATTCAGCCGACAGAAACTTTCAACCGGTTCTCCCCATTAAGCGAGTCGGAGTCGGAGGCCGAAACTTCTCTGGTCTCTGCTCCTCCCGTTGTGGGGTCTGAGACGCCGAAGCCTCTCACCATTAGCTCTGACAAATTGAAAACCCTAGTCATTGGCGACTCCATTACCCGCAGTATTAGACTTAAAACGAATCATCCAGCGATCATACACTGTTTATCAGGGGGCAGGGCTACCAATGTTAAGGCTAATCTGAAGACGGTGCTGGCTAAAGCTAAAACTGGCGAGTGTAGAGAGTATAGAGATATTGTTATCCACGTCGGCACCAACGATGTTAGGATGAAACAGTCAGAGGTCACCAAGCGCAACATAGCTTCAGCGTGTAAATCAGCTAGAAAGATGTGTCGGCATCGATTAATTGTCTCTGGCCCCCTCCCAGTTAGGGGGAGTGATGAGCTCTACAGCAGAGTCTCACAACTCAATCGCTGGTTGAAAACTGTGTTCTGCCCCTCCCAAAAGATAGAATTTGTAGATAACTGGCCCTCTTTCTGGGACTCACCCACAAACAGGACCAAGCCTGGCCTGTTGAGGAGTGACGGACTCCATCCTAGCTGGAGGGGTGCTCTCATCTTATCTACGAACATAGACAGGGCTCTAACTCCTCTAGCTCCACAATGAAATAGGGTGCAGGCCAGGCAACAGGCTGTTAGCCAGCCTGCCAGTTTAGTGGAGTCTGCCACTAGCACAGTCAGCGTAGTCAGCTCAGCTTTCCCCATTGAGACCGTGTCTGTGCCTCGATCTAGGTTGGGCAAAATTAAAAATGGCGGTGTTCGCTTTAGTAATCTCACTAGTATAAAGACCTCCTCCATCCATGCCATTATTGAAAGAGATTGTGATACCTCACATCTCAAAATAGTACTACTTAATGTTAGATCCCTCACTTCCAAGGCAGTTATAGTCAATGAACTAATCACTGATCATAATCTTGATGTGATTGATTTAATGTGTTAAATGAGGCCTCACCCCCTGGTTACACTAGTGACCATACCCCCCGTGCATCCGGTAAAGGCGGAGGTGTTGCTAACATCTACGATAGCAAATTTCAATTTACAAAAAAAAACAATGACGTTTTCTTCTTTTGAGGTTCTAGTCATGAAATCTATGCAGCCTACTCACTCACTTTTTATTGCTACTGTTTACAGGCCTCCTGGGCCATATGCAGTGTTCCTCACTGAGTTCCCTGAATTCCTATCGGATCTTGTAGTCATAGCAGATAATATTCTAATTTTTGGTGACTTTAACATTTACATGGAAAAGTCCACAGACCCACTCCAAAAGGCTTTCGGAGCCATCATCGACTCAGTGGGTTTTGTCCAACATGTCTCTGGACCTACTCACTGCCACAGTCATACTCTGGACCTAGTTTTGTCCCATGGAATAAATGTTGTGGATCTTAATGTTTTTCCTCATAATCCTGGATTATCGGACCACCATTTTATTGCGTTTACAATTGCAACAAATAATCTGCTCAGACCCCAACCAAGGAGCATTAAAAGTCGTGCTATAAATTCTCAGACAACCCAAAGATTCCTTGATGCCCTTCCAGACTCCCTCTGCCTACCCAAGGATGTCAGAGGACAAAAATCAGTTAATCACCTAACCGAGGAACTCAATTTAACCTTGCGCAATACCCTAGATGCAGTTGCACCCCTAAAAATGTAAAACATCTGTCATAAGAAACTAGCTCCCTGGTATACAGAAAATACACGAGCTCTGAAGCAAGCTTCCAGAAAATTGGAACGGAAATGGCGCCACACCAAACTGGAAGTCTTCCGACTAGCTTGGAAAGACTACCGTGCAGTATCAAAGAGCCCTTACTGCTGCTCGATCATCCTATTTTTCCAACTTAATTGAGGAAAATAAGAACAATCCGAAATTTCTTTTTGATACTGTCGCAAAGCTAACTAAAAAGCAGCATTCGCAAATGGAGGATGGCTTTCACTTCAGCAGTAATACATTTATGAACTTCTTTGAGGAAAAGATCATGATCATTAGAAAGCAAATTACGGACTCCTCTTTAAATCTGTGTATTCCTCCAAAGCTCCATTCTCCTGAGTCTGCACAACTCTGCCAGGACCTAGGATCAAGGGAGATACTAAAGTGTTTTAGTACTATATCTCTTGACACAATGATGAAAATAATCATGGCCTCCAAACCCTCAAGCTGCATACTGGACCCTATTCCAACTAAACTATTGAAAGAGCTGCTTCCTGTGCTTGGCCCTCCTATGTTGAACATAATAAACGGCTCTCTATCCACCGGATGTGTACCAAGCTCACTAAAAGTGGCAGTAATAAAGCCTCTCTTGAAAAAGCCGAATCTTAACCCAGAAATTATAAAAAACTATCGGCCTATATCGAATCTTCCATTCCTCTCAAAAATTTTAGAAAAAGCTGTTGCACAGCAACTCACTGCCTTCCTGAAGACAAACAATGTATACGAAACGCTTCAGTCTGGTTTTAGACCCCATCATAGCACTGAGACTGCACTTGTGAAGGTGGTAAATGACCTTTTAATGACGTCAGACCGAGGCTCTGCATCTGTCCTCGTGCTCCTAGATCTTAGTGCCGCTTTTGATACCATCGATCACCACATTCTTTTGGAGAGATTGGAAACCCAAATTGGTCTACATGGACAAGTTCTGGCCTGGTTTAGATCTTATCTGTCGGAAAGATATCAGTTTGTCTCTGTGAATGGTTTGTCCTCTGACAAATCAATTGTAAATTTCGGTGTTCTTCAAGGTTCCGTTTTAGGACCACTATTGTTTTCACTATATATTTTACCTCTTGGGGATGTCATTCGAAAACATAATGTTAAATTTCACTGCTATGCGGACGACACACAGCTGTACATTTCAATGAAACATGGTGAAGCCCCAAAATTGCCCTCGCTAGAAGCCTGTGTTTCAGACATAAGGAAGTGGATGGCTGCAAACGTTCTACTTTTAAACTCGGACAAAACAGAGATGCTTGTTCTAGGTCCCAAGAAACAAAGAGATCTTCTGTTGAATCTGACAATTAATCTGGATGGTTGTACAGTCGTCTCAAATAAAACTGTGAAGGACCTCGGCGTTACTCTGGACCCTGATCTCTCTTTTGAAGAACATATCAAGACTGTTTCAAGGACAGCTTTTTTCCATCTACGTAACATTGCAAAAATCAGAAACTTTCTGTCCAAAAATGATGCAGAAAAATTTATCCATGCTTTTGTTACTTCTAGGCTGGACTACTGCAATGCTCTACTTTCCGGCTACCCGGATAAAGCACTAAACAAACTTCAGTTAGTGCTAAATACGGCTGCTAGAATCCTGACTAGAACCAAAAAATTTGATCATATTACTCCAGTGCTAGCCTCCCTACACTGGCTTCCTGTTAAGGCAAGAGCTGATTTCAAGGTTTTACTGCTAACCTACAAAGCATTACATGGGCTTGCTCCTACCTATCTTTCCGATTTGGTCCTGCCGTACATACCTACACGTACGCTACGGTCACAAGACGCAGGCCTCCTAATTGTCCCTAGAATTTCTAAGCAAACGGCTGGAGGTAGGGCTTTCTCCTATAGAGCTCCATTTTTATGGAATGGTCTGCCTACCCATGTGAGAGACGCAGACTCAGTCTCAACCTTTAAGTCTTTACTGAAGACTTATCTCTTCAGTAGGTCCTATGATTAAGTATAGTCTGGCCCAGGAGTGTGAAGGTGAACGGAAAGGCTGGAGCAACGAACCACCCTTGCTGTCTCTGCCTTGCCGGTTCCCCTCTTTCCACTGGGATTCTCTGCCTCTAACCCTATTACAGGGGCTGAGTCACTGACTTACTGGTGTTCTTCCATGCCGTCCATGGGAGGGGTGCGTCACTTGAGTGGGTTGAGTCACTGACGTGGTCTTCCTGTCTGGGTTGGCGCCCCCCCTTGGGTTGTGCCATGGCGGAGATCTTTGTGGGCTATACTCGGCCTTGTCTTCGGACGGTAAGTTGGTGGTTGTAGACATCCCTCTAGTGGTGTGGGGGCTGTGCTTTGGCAAAGTGGGTGGGGTTATATCCTGCCTGTTTGGCCCTGTCCGGGGGTATCATCGGATGGGGCCACAGTGTCTTCTGATCCCTCCTGTCTCAGCCTCCAGTATTTATGCTGCAGTAGTTTATGTGTCGGGGGGCTAGGGTCAGCCTGTTACATCTGGAGTATTCTCTTGTCTTATCCGGTGTCCTGTGTGAATTTAAATATGCTCTCTCTAATTCTCTCTTTCTCTCTTTCTCTCGGAGGACATGAGCCCTAGGACCATGCCTCGGTCGGGACTACCTGGCATGATGACTCCTTGCTGTCCCCAGTCCACCTGGCCATGCTGCTGCTCCAGTTCCCACTGTTCTGCCTGCGGCTACGGAACCCTGACCTGTTCACCGGACGTGCTTGTTGCACCCTCGACAACTACTATGATTATTATTATTTGACCATGCTGGTCATTTATGAACATTTTAACATCTTGACCATGTTCTGTTATAATATCCACCCGGCACAGCCAGAAGAGGACTGGCCACCCCTCATAGCCTGGTTCCTCTCTAGGTTTCTTCCTAGGTTTTTGGCCTTTCTAGGGAGTTTTTCCTAGGGAGTTTTTCCTAGCCACCGTGCTTCTTTCACATGCATTGCTTGCTGTTTGGGGTTTTAGGCTGGGTTTCTGTACAGCACTTTGAGATTTCAGCTGATATACGAAGGGCTATATAAATAAATTTGATTTTTGATTTATGGACACTTTCTTCTCTGGATAGTATATTAAACACAACGTCTTTCATATTATAAGTAAAGACATACCGTACACAAGTAATATAATATTAATAAAACAATAACTTTTTTGAAAGAATAAGGTTAGGGGAATACATTGTCTCATTCAAACCTGAAAACAAAGTGCAAGTTACATCGCTATCATAACCAAAACATTATATACAACATTCATCGCTGACCTCCAGAAGCACACAGATAAAAAAAGAATCTGTGGGACATCTTATGGGACTTTATCAGCTGTGGCCAGTAATAAGAGAACCCAGTAGCATAACGAAACAGTCTGAAACATGCATTGACAACATCTATGTATCTAACCCTGACAATTACAAGCTGAGGAGTTCATTAGCATGGTGTCCATCTGACCATAACATCATGATGACCTGCAGCAGAGAGAGACTAGAGGAGGGGATAGCTCTAACAACAGCACAGATCTCGCAAAAGCTATAACAAGCAGTCTTTCATAGAATCCCTCAAGTTAGCCCAATGGGAAAGATGCCTTACATGCAACAACATGAATGAGGCCCGGTAAGACTTTAACCTGTTGGGGCTAGGGGGCAGTATTTGCACGGCCGGATAAAAAACATACCCGATTTAAACTGGTTACTACTCTTGCCCAGAAACGAGAATATGCATATAATTAGTAGATTTGAATAGAAAACACTCTAAAGTTTCTAAAACTGTTTGAATGGTGTCTGTGAGTATAACAGAACTCATATGACAGGCCAAAACCTGAGAAGATTCCATACAGGAGTGCCCTGTCTGACAATTTGTTCTCCTTCTGTGGCATCTCTATCAAAAATACAGCATCTCTGCTGTAACATGACATTTTCTAAGGCTTCCATTGGCTCTCAGAAGGCGCCAGAAAGTGGAATGACGTCTCTCCAGTCTCTGGGCGAAAAACAGCTGGAGATTTTGTGAGTGGTCAGGCTGAGAACAGTGACACTGGAGATGCGCGTTCATGTGAATTCTCTATTTTTTTCTTTCAGCCTTTGAATGAATACAACATCGCCTGGTTGGAATATTATCGCTATTTTACGAGAAAAATAGGCATAAAAATTGATTTTAAACAGCGTTTGACAAACTGACCTGAACGCACTAACAAAACGGAGGTATTTGAATATAACTATGGATTATTTGGAACCAAAACAACATTTGTTGTTGAAGTAGAAGTCCTGGGAGTGCATTCTGACGAAGAACAGCAAAGGTAATCCAATTTTTCTTATAGTAAATCTGAGTTTGGTGAGGGCCAAACTTGGTGGGTTTCAAATTAGCTAGCCGTGATGGCCGGGCTATGTACTCATAATATTGCAAAATGTGCTTTCGCCGAAAACCTATTTTAAAATCTGACACCGCGATTGCATAAAGGAGTTCTGTATCTATAATTCTTAAAATAATTGTTATGTATTTTGTGAACGTTAATCGTGAGTAATTTAGTAAATTCACCGGAAGTTTGCGGTGGGTATGCTAGTTCTGAACATCACATGCTAATGTAAAAAGCTGTTTTTTGATATAAATATGAACTTGATTGAACAAAACATGCATGTATTGTATAACATAATGTCCTAGGAGTGTCATCTGATGAAGATCATCAAAGGTTAGTGCTGCATTTCGTTGTGGTTTTGGTTTTTGTGACATATATGCTAGCTTTGAAAATGGCTGTGTGATTATTTCTGGCTGGGTACTCTCCTGACATAATCTAATGTTTTGCTTTCGCTGTAAAGCCTTTTTCAAATTGGACAATGTGGTTAGATTAACAAGAGTCTTGTCTTTAAAATGGTGTAAAATAGTCATATGTTTGAGAAATTGAAGTTATAGCATTTTTGAGGTATTTGTATTTCGCGCCACGCGATTCCAAACGTCCCACCTTGCCCAGGGAGGTTAAAGAGATCTTCTTACAGGTCGCAAAACTTCATTCACCGCTCCGGCAGAGAAAAGTGAAACGAAAAGTCACTCCCATCTCCTTGACTGACTGACAACATCAAGACCCTGATGAGTCTGCTGCTCGGCTAAAAGCTAAAAGTGGTGAAAATAAAGGCTGAAAATGACTGGGAAGAGTACCGATGTCTCAGAAAGAACGTAACTGCTGAAGTAAGGAAAGAAAGGAAACACTACTGTACTACTCAGCTGCTCTACAAAAATCGAAGGCAGACAACTGTGATATGTGGAAAATAATCTACTATTTCACTAGCAAAGTCAAAAGAACATGCCAAGTACAAAGAAGTTCTAGACATGATATATCGGACCCTCTAGAAATGACAGAAGAGTTTCATGCATACTTTGCGTCTTGTGCATCCAAGCTGGCTAATGAAATACAGGCTCCCTCAAAAGACCCACTTCCATATGTTTCAGAAACAGAGAATGTTTTTGAGCTAACGCTAATTGATGAAGTAACAGTCCTAAATGAACTTCTGAAGATGAAGCAGCAGAAAGCCACAGAGACAGACAATATTCCACCTAGGCTTGTAAAGGACTCTGCCACAGTGATGGTGGGTCCAATGACTCATATCCTCAATCTGCCAATCTCAACTGGGGAGATACCATGTCAATGAAAAACGTATATAACACCAATCTACAAGTCAGGGGATAGATCGGATGTGGCCAACTACCGTCCAATGTTTGTTTTTACATCCTATTAAAGCAGCTTTAGGAAGATACACAGCACACCTGCAGCAGTGCAAAGGGTTGTGGAGGACATCAAGTCGGCTTGTAACAGCCAGGAGGTCACAGCAGTACTCATCTTGGACCCGAAGAAAGCTTTTGACTCTGTTCACCACCACACGCTCCTGAAGAAACTTGCAAAACTAGGCTTTGCCAGCACTGCAATCAAGTGGTTCACATCATAATTGCAGAGTACACTGTCAGCCCAGGTACCTGTGGTGAATGGAGTATCACAAGGGAGTGTGCTTGGGCCACTGCTGTACTGCATTTACATAAATGACCTTCCATCAGTGCTGGAGAAATGCTGCATACATATATATGCAGATGACACAGGCCTGTACTACTCACCAGTGAGTGTGAGGAAGCAGTGTCAAAGGACAGCAAGCGGCAGCCGCTTGGTTTGCTGACAACAAGCTCTCCCTACACCCTCAGAAGACCAAGGCAATGCTGTTTGGCAACCCACAAAAGCTGAGACACACAGGCAAACGTATCACAACAACAGATGGGCAAAACACTTATGAACAAGTAAATGCCATAAAGTAGCTGGGGATGAAGTTGGACCCACACGGAACTGAACATGCCAGCCTGGTCACAAGGAAACTGCTGTTTGGGCTTGGCGGTTTAGAAAGGGCAAGGGACTTCATCTCCAAGGACATCCTCCTATACGATCTACCACACCATGGTAACAACTCATCTGGACTACTTTGCCACAGTATGGCTTCCCACCCTAGATCAGAGGAATAAGACAAATCTTAAAGCATATTATCAACAGGGCTGCTCGTATCATGACCGAGCATTCCTGGAGGAAACATACAGATTTTTCTGCAAAAAGCTGGAATCGAACCACTAACAGACAGGATCCATTACATCACCCTAGTAACTGTTTCAACACAAACTACCTGAATACATGTCAGACCTGTTCAGGTGGGAGTCTCCATCCATCCTCCGGGGTGCATCAGAGCCGCAGCCAAAGCCTATTAACAATGGGACCTGCACCTACTGCCACAACCATCAGCGAAAAACATGGCCTTCCAAAGCAGTCTGCAGTTCTTTGCTCTGGAAAAAGCTGGACTTATCCACACGACAGATAGCTAGTATGTCCAACTTCAAAATAGCTGTAAAAATATCTAGACAGCTGTCATGACGTTGCCCTCTTTGAGTACAGGGAGGACAGTTGACCCCCTCCCCCTTGCACCATCCCCAAACCTACCTCCCCCCACCCAGGCCCTGTGTGAAGGGGTGGTAAAATTCTAGAGGAGAATGTCCTGCTGCATGGCCCAGTTGACACAGAGGGGTTTCATAGAGGGACCAAGGAAATTCTTCCAACTCACAGAATTGGGGAACCGAACGACATTTATGTTCTGGAGAAGGTATAAAAGATTGGTGAAGAATCCAGCTACGAACTGGTCCGCTTGGTACAATTTTGTGATACTCAGAAGAGACAATATAGCCATATTACCATAATACTGTTTATATAATAGCCTCAGCTATGGGACTTGCGTCTAAATGGTTGTATAAAATGTATTAATAAGGATAAAGCTATTTGTAATACGTTGAGTTGCTATGTACTGATGTTAATGTGATAGAATGTATTTCTGTTCAAAGCTTAAATCAGTCATCGGCACGCCCCCCAGGGACACAGACAGGACCAGGTGTCATGTGACAAGCCTGTTCTATGTTCACGTATAAAACCCCCACCCTGATTTACTTTCTTCAGACCAGGCCTCCACTCCATTGCGAGTTTGCCAATAGGTTTGACCATCCAATTCCTCTACTGAAAGTTAACTTTTAGACTACCGATACCGACAGAATAAGAACAAGTCTTTGATATTAATTATTAGTCTGCAGCTAAGTAAATTATATCATTGAACGCGAAGACCGACGAACCACTATTCTATAACGACATTAATGAATGTCGCTTTGAAAGATCCATTCTAACCGAGAGAGAGAGAGAGAGAAAACTCTCCAACAGAACGACTCTCCAACAAGGATCCCGACGACACACTGAGCGTAAATATATATTGATTGCAATTGTTCCCGAATGAGTGAGCGTTCATGTGCAAAGGATGAGCATATCAATTGTTAATATTAATGAACTCTGTGTGCCTCCTCAGCTGCCCTTTATGACCCTTTGTTTAACAAGACACCAGCCATGCCTGTTTAGCCCACTAGGGCACATTACTCTACCAATTCTTTGTGACGATAATTACTGTTTGTATGCTTTCTGTGAATTACTTAGTTTAGTAAATAAATTATTTTAAGACAATTGATGTATGGATGACTTTAGTAAAGGCTGGATTCGTGCAGATACAACAATTTACGACGTTTGGAATGAGACTGGACGCGAGGTAAAATACACCATTTAAACCAGAAGATAATCGGCCTATACTATAATATAATATATAATGTTATAATATAGGAAAGTTATATTAGGAAAATTATAACTTTGTAATCTGAATATTTTCCTTGGTGCCCCGATCTCCTAGTTAATTACAGTTAAACGTTTAATCAAATTTAATCGCGTAATAATAATAACAGGGAGTTATTTTGATAAACATGTCTTCAGTTTAATGGTGTCCAAAGACACGACACAGCTATACTACATTCCACCAGGCCTATAGTCTAATACACAAAGAGTCAGAATGCAAACAAATGAAAAGCGTGCAAGAGAGGCGAAATGACCAGTAACAATCTGAGTCACACTTCCTCCGGCTTCCCCATTTAAATCTCATCCTCTTCGTCCTTGTCTTCACCAAGTAGCGATGACCCTTCAGCACATAAAAAAGGGAATCATGAATGAAGGGAATTGTGTAGCTACTGTGTAGTTATCAATCGGCTTTTCACTCTAACATTTGAGAAAACACGTAACAATTTCCTATCTGATAGTCCATAAACAAAATAATATGATAATGTACAGTATGCCTGTAAGTAGAAAAGTCCCAAAACCAGCTAGACCAGAATGATTAGGTTACCAAGCTGACGACCAAGCTGAGCGACCAAGCTGAGCGACCAAGCTGACGACCAAGCTGACGACCAAGCTGAGCGACCAAGCTGAGCGACCAAGCTGAGCGACCAAGCTGACGACCAAGCTGAGCGACCAAGCTGACGACCAAGCTGAGCGACCAAGCTGACGACCAAGCTGAGTGACCAAGCTGAGCGACCAAGCTGACGACCAAGCTGAGCGACCAGCTGACGACCAAGCTGAGCTTTGAAAAGTAATTATCTAGACAGCTATCCTCATAAGGGTTAGGCTTCAACAGCCAACAGACTGCCAGCTACTATTTGTAGGAATCATATGACATATCACAGATAAACCTACACTTAATGAGACATCTAGCTATGCAGTTATCTAGCTAGCTAATAATGGTAGCTATTGGGATTATAGCTAGCTAGCTACATTTTACGTGTAAAATAACAATCCTGCAGCAGCCCTCTCTGGCTGGCTAGCTTGCTACATATCGAATCATGAGCCAGTTCATTTTAGCTCAGAATAATGCCCAATGACAAATGAACTTCAAATTGTCAATATAAGCATTTTATGTTGTACAGCTATCAAAGACAACATTAACATAAAAAAGGCAAGACAAGAGCTAAATCCAGTAGGCTAGATAACCAGCTAGCTAGGTACATTGCATCGTTTTGGCTGACTATCTACTTGGCTTGTTATAAAAAAATAAATTCACAGACTCATCTTATCAATCGGAAAAAATACTCTAAAATGTAAATATTATAGCTAATCACCAACATATAAACTAATTGTATACAGTTTCTTACCTTAATGTTGTTTTCCTGATCTCAATAACAGTGCAATGTCAAGGTTGTGAGAAATCTTTCAGGTCCAGTCCCTTTGCTAAAACTCACTATTTGCTCAGTACTGCCAATGATGCACAAGGCACCAGTCATTTCTATGGTAATTCAAGATGACGCTACCCATACCTCTAATAAATGTTGTTCAAGATCAAAATCCTAAAAATAGAGATGTTTCTATGTTCAATGCACATTTAGTATTCGTGGATTGAATACATCTCTTTGCTTAGCTGTACTTTCTAAAGTGTTTCCATTCCTCTTTAAGAGCTGAGGAAGAACCATTTAAGAACCTTAACTTGTTTTTTAGTGTGTGGTGCCATGACTCCCCTGAGCCCCATGCTCTAACAGCATCTCTTGTCCCCCTAATAAGTGGCTGCTCCCAGAGCTGTGGGGAGGGTCCTTCAGCTCTGGCCCTAAACACCACTTTGTGCTGCTCTCACTTGTCACAGAGGTTGTTGTCATAGCACCCCTGACTAACACACACACCCCGAGCCAATAACACCCATCTGTGTGTGTACAGTATGTAATCACTTCCCTGTGTTGTTTCTCTCTGGGTTCATTAAAGCCAGGGGGAGTATAGCTGACATGATTAACAGCCTCCTGAAGACTGACCTCTCTCCTGCTGGGACGACACAGACTGATGACAACCTTTGCTCTCTTACCTTCACACACACAGCGTGTGTTTTGTGCAGCATGTGTGCGTGTGTTTTGTGCAGCATGTGTGTGTGTGTGTGTGTGTGTAGACGGACAGTGGGTGGTGCTGTAACTGATAGCCCTTGCTGGCAGAAAGACACCCCAGTGTCAGTGTGCCATAAATAGTCATTAGTGCAACACACTGCCCTGTGCGCGCGCACACACACATACACAGAAACTATTCTCCTCCCCACAGACACACACACACACACACACACACACACACACACACACACACACACACACACACACACACACACACACACTCCACCACAGCTAACAATAGCACCAGTGACTAATCTCTTATTGGTCCAGCAGGTTTTAAAGCCCATTATAGATAATAACACATTCATCAATAGACAGCCGAGCAGCTGTACCATAGAGCACCAGTCGTCTGGCTGTGAGGAGGGGGTAAAGTCAGTTCAGTGTATCTCTATAAGGATAAGGCAATCTGCTCCTCACAAATCTCTAGCCTTAATACTTCGTAATTGCAGATGTTTTAAAAGGAACAGACCTTAATGTAACATTAATTAACTCATCTCTGGGATGAGATCAGAAATGAAGCCAAGGAGACCCTCTAATGATCAGTCACAATTAGAGAATCCATTCGAGTTTCTCCTAATTCAGTTGGAATGGAATTTTTATTGATTTATTTTTTTACAAAGCTGCTATCTTTACACCTTGCAGCCTATTATATTTTATCTGTATGAATTCAATCCCTTCTTCAACCTTATCAAACACGTAGACTGATAATTCAACCTGATCTTATGACCAAAAGCAAATTGTCAAGACTGTAGACTGAACACACACATCAACATTTCCTCTCCCATATTCAAGAGGATCAAACTACACATCTAGCATTGTAGTGAGCAGACAAAACCCACTATGCCAACCTGAGACCACAAACGCTAGCCTGGTCCCAACTCTGCAAGACAGTACAAACTGATCTGGGACCAGGCTACCCAAAAACGCTGCTTGAGGAGAAAATAAATTGAGTGGAGGAGACAGTGTATAAACCGTAATAAACCGTGTACAGACCGTGTGTTTCTTCTGCAAGCTGTTCTTGTTCTTCTTCTTGCCGTAGGTGTGAAGAGCCAGGCGTGGGATGTTGTTCTCCTGGTCAGAGTGCTGGTGATGGTTGCTATGGTTGTTGTGGTTGTTAAGGTGGTTGTTGTGGGCCTTGTGGGTATCCAGGCTGAATCCATTAGGGACTTTAGGGGCCTTCTTCTTGCACAGGGGGGGCCCCGCCTGATTCTCCTCATGGTTCTCCTGGTTCTCCATGCGCTCCTGGGACTTCAGGGACAGGTCCTTCTGGAGAGGGAGAGGTGAGATGACAATTCAGTTACACTGAAACAAAGTAGACAACTTCTCATGTGACAACTCTGTGACAATAAGACAAAGTGCTTCACTTAATCAAAGTATCTTCTGTAAAGGGAGAAAGGAGAGAAGAAAAGAGGGGAGGTGAAAACTCTGACAGTGAAAAAAGTAATTCAGGGTCATGTCCTTCTGGAGAAGGGGACTGGAAATATCTACTTTTTTGATCTGCACTGCAGGGGAGAGGTGAAAACTCTGTTACACTGAAACAAATGAAGTACTTCTGATTATCTTGTGCTGGAGCGTACTAAAAGCAATTACATTAATTCAAATATATTCATAATTCTGACAAAATAAGCCCCTACACCTGAGAAAGAGAGCTCATTACGATGAAAATCAAAGCTAGGCTTAAAGATGGATAGCATATTCACATTGACAAATGCCTGCTGAGAAGTAGGCCTACTAGCTAGCGTATCTATGTTCTCCAGTGTTCTTCTCCCCTACTGAGGCCCCCCGTGGGTAGTTCAGCACTAACAACGCGTTACGTTTAGACATATTGTCACCAGAGCATCTCTAGGCTAAGTACAGTAGATGATAGTGTGGTGCTATCTGTGATTTACCACACATCTATTAGAGCATGGCTGTCAATGAAGGCATTGAGCGTTGGAAACAGAGCCACCAGCACACACCCACATCGACAAAAACACACACACATACACAAACTAGTATAGCAATGAAATACTTCCATTGAAGTTCTGTCAACACTCCCACATCCCCTGGTAAAATAGTGGGCACTTTGTGGGCACCTACACTACACTCCGTAACAGATGGAGAAAACAAACCATTACACGAGCCCCCACATCTCCTGTACTGTGTGCTCTTTTCCAACCAGATGGGGTTGTACAGTTTGACTGGGGGATTAATAACACAACTCATCTGCCACAGCGAGGCAGCGTACTGTACTGGAGCCATCAAGGCTAAAGTTATGGAACAAATAATTTATCTGTAAGGGGACTCATTTTGTTCCAGGCCTGTAGTAGTAGCAGCAGGCCAAAGAGCCACTTGTGTAATACAGTCCAATAAAGACTGAGTGGGGCAGCCATGATGACACTTTAGTGTGGAGATTTAGTCGCAGAGCCAATAGTGTACTGTCAAGGGAAAGTGGGAAACTGCCACGGCTACCCTAATGATGTGTCAATGCCCTGTGAAATGCAGATCTTTGACAACATGCTTGGGGGGGTGTGAGTCCACATTATTACCCTTTAACAGACCTGATAGGAGTATTTGTGTGGACATATGGATTGGTTAAATGGGAGAGGAGTGATAATTAGGAGGTATATCCCTATTCAAGTCAGGAGGGGAGTGAGTGACCCTCTCCAATTCTGTATCATTCTGCAACTGCCTCTTCTACAACCTTGCAGTCTCTCTCCCCCTCTACCTACCCCTTTAGCTCTCTATTCATCTTTTCCTATTCCATCCCTGGGTTGTTTTTCTGAGCACAGCCTTGCCCGTCACCATCCCAGGGTGCCTCTGTCTGTCTGGAGCTGCAGAAGACTACAGGGTTTGGAGGGAGTTCAATAGGATGCGTGTTACACAGCAAGATTACGACCAAAACAATAAAGAATAAGGATATTTGTGCTACAGTACATCGCAGCCACCTTCTTGTTTGACATATTGGGTGACAGTATTGACATGGTGGGTGACATTCGGTAGACCCTGAGACACACATTATCTTAATTGTATGAACTTCACCTTTATTTAAGCAGGGAGTCATGCTGAGACCACGGTCTCTTTTGCAGAGTAGTCCTGCATTAACAAACCAATAAACAACAATTACACTACACATAGTCTATCTACACTGAGCGAACAAAACACACAACCTTCTTATATTTATATACAGTTGAAGTCGGAGGTTTACATACACCTTAGCCAAATACATTTAAACTCAGTTTTTCACAATTCCTGACATTTAATCCTAGTAAACATTTCCTGTCTTAGGTCAGTTAGCATCACCACTTTATTTTAAGAATGTGAAATGTTAGAATAATAGTAGAGAGAATTATTTATTTCAGCTTTTATTTCTTTCATCACAATCCCAGTGGGTCAGAAGTTTACATACACTCAATTAGTATTTGGTAGCATTGCCTTTAAATTGTTTAACTTGGGTCAAACGTTTCGGGTAGCCTTCCACAAGCTTCCCACAATACATTGGGTGAATTTTGGCCCATTCCTCCAGACAGAGCTGGTGTAACTGAGTCAGGTTTGTAGGCCTCCTTGCTCACACACGCTTTTTCAGTTATTTTCTATGGGATTGAGGTCAGGGCTTTGTGATGGCCACTCCAATACCTTGACTTTGTTGTCCTTAAGCCATTTTGCCACAACTTTTGGAAGTATGCTTTGGCCATTGTTCATTTGGAAGACCCATTTGCGACCAAGCTTTAACTTCCTGACTGAAATCTTGAGACGTTGCTTCCATATATCCACATACTTTTCCTTTCTCATGATGCTATCCATTTTGTGAAGTGCACCAGTCCCTCCTGCAGCAAAGCACCCCCACAACATGATGCTGCCACCCCCGTGCTTCACGGTTGGGATGGTGTTCTTCGGCTTGCAAGCCTCCCCCTTTTTCCTCCAAACATGACGATGGTCATTATGGCGAAACAGTTCTATTTTTGTTTCATCAGACCAGAGGACATTTCTCCAAAAAGTATGATCTTTGTCCCCATGTGCAGTTGCAAACCGTAGTCTGGCTTTTTTATGGCTGTTTTGGAGCAGTGGCTTCTTCCTTGCTGAGCAGCCTTTCAGGTTATGTTTTCTGGCTGGTGCCCGCTTTGCCTTCAAGGTTGTTTTCCTTACAAAAAACTTTGGACATGTCTGCATTCCTATCAAAGTAAGTCGCTTATTTTCTGTATATCGTGTTGTCGTTTCTGTCATAGCACACCATATCTATGTAGGGATCATAATGTATTTATTGTTTAATTCACATGTTTTCAAGTACTGGTGACAAATCATGCATTCCGATTCTTGCATAGATTGTAATGGACACATATGATGTGTGTAAAATACTTTTTGGAATATTGTATTGATTATGATGAGCTAATGCTAAGCTGTTTGCTGGCTATGTGTGGCGCCATGTTTGTTGACATCATACAATGCATTCTGGTTGTCACGTAAGCGTCTGTCAGACCAAAGATGTTATAACAACAGTTAGTTCGCTCGACTGATTTATGGTGCTTTCAAGACAACTGTGAACTCTGAAAAATACTAGGTAAAATCATGACGTCAATGCTCTTCCGGTCGGAAAGTCGGAGCTCTAGAAAGAGGCCAGAGTTCCTGAGTTGGAATTCCGAGTTGGATGACCGTTCAAAATGAATTTTCCCCAGTCGGAGCTCGTTTTTCCCCAGAGTTCACGGTTGTCTTGAAAGCACCATAAATCAGTCGATTAACGCACTGAAGTCGGAAGTCGGAGATTTCCCAGTTGTTTTGAATGCGGCATCAGATTGTAACTTTGGTACCACAGGGCTGCCAGCTCAGACCCCCCTTTCCAGGGATTTTATTTTTATTTAGCTTATAAACTTATCGTGTTTGCCCCTCATTTAATGATAAATCCCCCATCATAGTAATATTTCCTGCATCATATACCCCCACAATACCTTCCCCTATTTCTTGTCCCCATGGACTTGAACCCCCCCACAAATTAAATGAACCCCCCCCACAAACCCCCATAAAATGGTTTAGCTTTCGCGCTACGGTTAGGTTAGGCAGTAGGCTTGGGCAGTAGGCTTGTATTTGTTGTGATGATCTGTGAGGTGAAAACATTTTATTTGCTTTGTGATTTGTCAAAAAACGGTAATACGACTTGTCAAGTCATGTGCTCCGGTTCTTGTATACACTGTAACAAGTACATCAATGATTTATAATATGCTGAAAAGTGGCTAAACTAAGTTCATATTTTTCAGGCAATGAGCGCAGCCATCTTCGACTTTGTTAATTTACATTTTATAGTGAATGGCATTATGGGATTAGGGAGTTTTTGCCAAATCAAACATAAACAAACATGGCTGCCATCATAAAGAATTTAGCTGCTGTTAGCATAGCTGACACGCATTTCTTTTCTAAACAACATTACAATAGTCTCTTGTGCTCACCAGAGATGTGGTACATTGTAAACTAGTCTAGCTGTTAGGTCACTAACTTATGTTTTGTTTTTTGTCAGTGCAACCTGTTATTTAGACTGGTTTATGGAATGAGTTTGGCTGTGGATGTGTTCCGTGTAATGCTTGGATGATGAAGTTCTCATTTATCTTTTACAATAAAAGGTCAAATTGAGGAATGATGTTTAAGACCTTTATTTTCATTCAGTGCAAAAACATATTTAGATGCTGTTCAGACAACAATGGTGTTTATACGCGTTTGTTGGGTCATACGTTCTGTTGCTACTGTGCCAATCACTTATTTGAGATCGTACGCTGCAGGGACCACTCAACAATGATCACAAATACGTGATCGTACGCATCAAAGGGTTAAAGATTCTGCAATCAGAGGATCAGAAAGCTGTAGCAAGAAAGCATCAGACAAATCTGCCCCAGTGATTTTTTTTTACATCAATCTTCTGCAAGGCGTCTTGCAAATCACAAGAAGAAAGTTGTTAAAATGAAAACCAGATTCACTAGAAGTTGACGGAACTTCCATCGAGCCATCTAGAGGCTGGGAGAGAGGCAGACATCCGACTGGCTGACAAGGATAAATTAAACCACCATTTCTTTCAAATAAAAGCCTGTTGAGATAAAATGCTAATTAAAAGCATCACTTATCTCATATTTCTCAGAAATGATGCCAGAGTCTGACACAACTTGCTAAGGCAGGGAAGAGGAATTTCCACGCTTCAGTGCATTAACTGTTTTGCAAAATGTAGATGGATTACCAGCAGAGTCTGAGATAGCTATATCTAACTACTTTCTAAGTTCTTTCTCGATAGAGGAAGTGCATCTATTTCTCAATTGCCTGCAAAACTAGCAATCAGCTACAGTCTTTCTAGCCTTGGCCCAGGCATGATTTCTCATCATAACAAGATCTGAAAGTTCTATAGAGAACCAAGGATTTGTTCTATTTTTTGTTTAAGGGAGTGTATTTGTCTGACAGAGAGAGAAAATAGATGACAACAATTCTAGAACTAATTCATGGTCAGGCATGCAGCTGAGAGGAAAAGTCAGAGTAATACAGTGCCTTCAGAAAGTATTCGCACCCCTTGACTTTTTCCAAATGTTGTTGTGTTACAGCCTGAATTTTCCATTGATTAAATTGAGATGGTTAGTCACTGGCCTACACACAATACTTCATACTGTGAAAGTGGAATTAAGTTTTTTTTTTTTTTTCTAAATGAATTTAAAAAGAAAAGCTGAAATTGAGTCAATAAGTATACAATCCCTTTGTTATGGCAAGCCTAAATAAGTTCAGGAGTAGCAAGTCACCTAACAGCAAGTCACATAATAAGTTGCACGCACTCTGTGTGCAATAATAGTGTTTAACATGATTTTTTGAATGACTATTTCATGTCTGTACCCCACACATACAATTATCTGTATGGTCCCTCAGTCGAGCAGTGAACTTCAAACACAGATTCAACCACAAAGACCAGGGAGATTTTCCAATGCCTCGTAAAGAAGGGCACCTATTGGTAGATGGGTCAAAAATAAAAGGCTGACATTTAGTATCCCTTTGAGCATGGTGAAGTTATTAATTACACTTTGGATGGTGTATCAATACACCCAGTCACTAAAAAGATACAGTCGTCCTTGCCAGAGAGGAAGGAAACCACTCAGGGATTTCACGATGAGGCCAATGGTAACTTTATGGATGTGATAGGAGAAAACTGAGGATGGATCAACAACATTGTAGTTACTCCACAATACTAACCTAATTGACAGAGTTAAAAGAAAGAAGCCTGTACAGAATACAAATATCCCAAAACATGCATCCTGTTTGCAACAAGGCACTAAAGTAATACTGCAAAATATTTGGCAAAGCAATTAACTTTTTGTAATACAAACTTATTTTGACATATATCTAACTGAAAATCTATGGCAAGACCTGAAAATGGTTGTCTAGCAATGATCAACAACCAATTTTGAAAATAATATTGGGCAAATGTTGTACAATCCAGGTGTCGGAAGTTCTTAGAGACTTACCCAGAAATACTCTGTAATCGCTGCCAAAGGTGTTTCTGCAAAGTATTGACTCAGGGGTGTGAATACTTATGTCAATTAGATATTTCTATATTTCATTTTGAATACATTTGCAAACATTTCTAAAAACATGTTTCATCTTGGCATTATGGGGTATTGTGTGTAGATGGGTGAAAAAAATATTTATTTCTATTTTGAATTCAGGCGGTAACACAGCAAAAAGTGGAATAAGTCAAGGGGTATGAATACTTTCTGAAGGCACTGTACATATGAAAAAAATTTGTGGGGAATTTTGGTTTAAATTTCTCTTCATAATTATACGAGGATCAGTGTTCATCTGTTTGGTATCTCTCATACATGCAATAGGACAGTGATCACTGAGATCATTAGCAAAGACACCCCTGGACAAGTTCTTGTGGGGGTTATTTTTCAGAATTAGGTCAATCAGTGAGGAGTTTGCTAGATTTCTTACATCAATCCAAGTTGATTTCACATATATAGCCACCCCTCCCCCTTTTTTCAGCCTGTCACACCTGAAGATGTTGTATTCAGCAATGTCAATGTCCTTATCCGGGATCGAGCCATTTAGCCAAGTCTCTGTGAGAACCAAAATATCCGGGCTCGTGTCATGCACCCAGATATCAAGAAGATCCATCTTTGACATCAACCTTCGAACATTGATATCTAACAGCCCTAGCGCTCTACGTGATTTGAAAACAGCGGGGGTATCCATATTTATGGTATTTGAAATATAGGCCTAAACTGTGTCAATTCCAATGATAGAGCTGCAGGATGGCTAGGATGATGAGGATAATGAGTTTGGTGGGAGTGTTGGGTTGGCTCTGACTCACTGAGCCATTATAACAAAGCTTCATTTTCATGACAGGCTAACAAACAAATGCTGCATGCATCGACTAATAGTGTTCTCCTTCATTTTCCACTCTCATCCAACACAAATAATGCAACATGACATGCATTGTCAGGGATGAAAGAAGTGACAAAATGACAAAGTTCTGAGGGGTTTGAGAAGGACCCATTGTGTTAGCATGGTGTGGAGTTCTAAGCCTCTAAAAAATCTGTTGATTCTGTTGTTAAAAAACTAAAATGGTAACACTTTATTTGACACCCAGCGTCATAACATTATGACAAGGTCATAACCATGTTATAATATCATACCGGCTGACATAACTTGTCATAACCTGTTATAATATGGTCATAATACTGTCATGACATATTTTGACCTGTTGTGACATATATTTTGTTATTTTATGGCTGGTTATGACACCTACATAAGAGATTCCATTACACCATAGCCTACGTGTCTTCAGTATGTTAATATTATATACAAATAAAAGAAATTCACCATATTAAATTATAATTGCGCACACATTGATGCCAGACATACAACTACCCAAGTGCTCTGTTGCTGATGACTGGGATGAATGAAGGAGACTTCAGGAGACAGAAAAGACACCCTCTTTCTGACTGATATAAGGCCATGTACGTGATAGGCATACCTTGTGTATATGATGATGGTCATAATGCTTCTTGAGTGTCATAAAGTGTATTTACTTAGTCCAAATAAAGTGACACAGAATTATCATAATGTTTAATGACTGTATCATAAGGGGTATTCTCTACAAGTTATTTAAAATATGATGAAAAAACACAACTGTAAAGAATACATAACAACAACAACAAAGGATTTAAGAAACAAACTTTAAAACGACACAAAACTTCTTGGCAGGGAAACATTTTTTTTGAGTAAATGTCGGTTTTGACACTCTTATGTAGGTGTCATAACCAGCCATAAAACAACACAATATACATCACAAGTGGTGTAAATATATTGGTCATGGTAGTGTTATGACCATATTATGACAGGTTATAACACAATGGTTATGACAAGTTAGGTCCTATGTTATGACATATTGTAATATGGTTATGACCATGTTATGACACTGGGTGTCAAGTAAAGTGTTACCAAAAAAGTAAGAAAAATACTATCTGCTATGCTTGTTCTTAAAACAATGGCTGTATGAATTCCAGGTTCCAGATCATATTCCAGATCTATTCCAGGTTCCGTCACTCTGTGGTCCAACTCATCCCAATCCATCTCAGTTGAAGTCGGAGGTTTACATACACCTTAGCCAAATACATGTACACTCAGTTTTTCACAATTCCTGACATTTAATCCTAGTAAAAATTCCCTATCTTAAGTCAGTTACAATCACCACTTTATTTTAAGAATGTGAAATGTCAGAATAATAGTAGATAGAATGATTTATTTCAGCTTTTATTTCTTTCATCACATTCCCAGTGGGTCAGAAGTTTACATACACTCAATTAGTATTTGGTAGCATTGCCTTTAAATTGTTTAACTTGGGTCAAACGTTTCGGGTAGCCTTCCACAAGCTTCCCACAATAAGTTGGGTGAATTTTGGCCCATTCCTCCAGACAGAGCTGGTGTAACTGAGTCAGGTTTGGAGGCCTCCTTGCTCGCACACACTTTTTCAGTTCTGCCCACAAATTTTCTATGGGATTGAGGTCAGGGCTTTGTGATGGCCACTCCAATACCTTGACTTTGTTGTCCTTAAGCCATTTTGCCACAACTTTTGGAAATATGCTTTGAGTCATTGTTCATTTGGAAGACCGACCCATTTGCGACTAAGCTTTAACTTTCTGACTGATGACTTGAGATGTTGCTGCAATATATCCACATAATTTTCCTTCCTCATGATCCCATCTATTTTATGAAGTGCACCAGTCCCTCCTGCAGCAAAGCACCCCCACAAAATGATGCTGCCACCCCCGTGCTTCACGGTTGGGATGGTGTTCTTCGGCTTGCAAGCCTCCCCCTTTTTCCTCCAAACATAATGATGGTCATTATGACCAAACAGTTCTATTTTTGTTTCATCAGACCAGAGGACATTTCTCCAAAAAATATGATCTTTGTCCCCATGTGCAGTTGCAAACCGTAGTCTGGCTTTTTTATAGCGGTTTTGGAGCAGTGGCTTCTTCCTTGCTGAGCGGCCTTTCAGGTTATGTGGATATAGGACTCGTTTTACTGTGGATATAGATACTTTTGTACTTGTTTCCTCATGCATCTTCACAAGGTCCTTTGCTGTTTTTCTGGGATTGATTTACACTTTTCGCACCAAAGTACGTTAATCTCTAAGAGACAGAACGCGTCTCCTTCCTGAGCGGTATGACGGCTGTGTGGTCCCATGGTGTTTATACTTGCGTACTATTGTTTGTACAGATGAACGTGATACCTTCAGGCATTTGGAAATTGCTCCCAAGGATGAACCAGACTTGTGGAGGTCTATAGTTTGTTAAGTGTGGAGTGGTTGAAAAACAAGTTTTAATAACTCCAACCTAAGTGTATGTAAACTTCCCACTTCAAGATATAATAGATATCGTAGATATAATTTTTTATCCCAGTCCCACAGGAGGCTTTTTACCTTTTGGTAGGCAGGCATCATAAATAAGAATTTGTTCTTAACTGACTTGCCTAGTTAAATCAAGCTTAAATAAAAAATTAAAAAATGATGAGGTTGTGCGAGAGCGTGATCAAAAGACAATTTTTCTCTCTCTCAGACAGCATTCATTAGCTTATGCAAACAGGCCTGTGAAGGGGAGAGCGAGATGCAAATGGGAAGACTCAACTTGACAGAACACAATGAACTAGTTAAATCCGCCAGGCAGCTAGGCAGTTCATCTAGGCAGTTCAATAGCGTAAGTGCTCTGTGTGTTTAAGCACTTTTTTATAAGGCTGACTTACAGTGTTATTATGGGCGAGTTAAAAGGAAATGACATCATGAGTTTGTGTGTGACCACCCAGACACAGTGGAAGCCTGCTTAATGGATCAGGCTCCACTCTGCTCTGACCTGGGAGCAGGTCCAGATCTCACTGCACCATACACCATCCAACACACTAAACCCACACATCTGCAACTGTGAACAGATATTGGAAAATGATGTAGCACGTGAAAAAAGCAGAAGATGCCTACTGTAAAATAATGAATGCTAACAGGGCTTAATAAGTATAATTACTTATGAGCAATGCTACTTGCAATGCATTGTTATTTTGAGTTCAATTCATTTAGATCGATCAACATTTTGTTATTAATCAATCTTGGAAAGGAATTGACAAAATCAGCAGACATATCTATAATTAGAGTACTATAAATAAAAGTCAACAAAATACACCAGCCCTTTCACCATGTATCCATCTCTCTGTTGCCTAGAGAATCCAGGTGAAAGCTCTGATCCCTTATTGATGTCACTTGTTAAAGCCACTTCAATCAGTGTAGATGAAGGGCAAGAGACAGGATAAAGAAGGATTTTTAAGCCTTGAGAAAATTGAGGCATGGATTGCTGCTGGGGTTTTCACACTCAACCGTTTCCTTTGTGTATCATGAACGGTTCACCACCCAAAGGACATCCAGCCAACTTGACACAAATGTGGGAAGCATTGGAGTCAACATGGGCCAGCATCCCTGTGGAACGCTTTCGACACCTTGTAGAGTCCATGCCCTGACGAATTGAAGCTGTTCTGAGGGGGAAAAGGGGCGGGTTTGCAACTCAATATTAGGAATGTTTTGTACTCTCAGTGTATATTCACCAGTTAAGGCTGCTGGAAGACGTTGGAAGCTGCTCCTCTATGGGCTATGTTACGCAAGGATTTCAAAGGCCTGTAAGCAATACTACAACTGCTGTTGCACAATGTGTCTGGAGGAAAATAGACTAGCAGCTCTGCTCAGTCATGTACTACACAGCATGTTAAATGTATGAGTGGAATAGCGGCGAGGCCGTCACAAAGGCAGACATAAAAGCGGTGATATTTCTAGAAAGAGCACATCATTAGCCGTTTGAAAAGGTTGAGTGGGAGAATGCTGAATAACCATGACTCATTCATACCCAGAGACACGAGACAGACTGACACAAAGCTGAGAGTGAGAGAAAGATAGAGTGGAAAAGAGAGAGGGAAAAAAAGAGAGAGAAAAAAATAGGGGGGTGGAGCGAGAGAGATCGAGCGAGAGAACGAAAGAGAGAGAGAATGAGAGATCGAGAGAAAGAGAGATGGGTGGAGAGAGAGAGGGGGAGAAAAAGAGAGAGAGAGAGCGTACCCTAAGCTCTCCTTTACCTTAATAAAGAAAGAAAGAAAGAGAAACATACTTGATAAGATCAACCTCCGTTCGCCACTAAGTATCTTCATCCATAACTGTAGTGGACGGTTCTGGATGAAGATCGGTCCACTACGGTTCTGGATGAAGATCGGTCCACTACGGTTATGGATGAAGACCGGTCCACTACGGTTATGGATGAAGACCAGTCCACTACGGTTATGGATGAAGACCGGTCCACTACACTTATGGATGAAGACCGGTCCACTACACTTATGGATGAAGACCGGTCCACTACGGTTATGGATGAAGACCGGTCCACTACGGTTATGGATGAAGACCGGTCCACTACGGTTGTGGATAAAGACCGGTCCACTACGGTTATGGATGAAGACCGGTCCACTACGGTTATGGATGAAGACCGGTCCACTACGGTTATGGATGAAGACCGGTACACTACGGTTATGGATGAAGACCGGTCCACTACGGTTATGGATGAAGACCGGTACACTACGGTTATGGATGAAGACCGGTCCACTACGGTTATGGATGAAGACCGGTACACTACGGTTATGGATAAAGACCGGTCCACTACGGTTATGGATGAAGACCGGTCCACTACGGTTATGGATGAAGACCGGTCCACTACGGTTATGGATGAAGACCGGTACACTACGGTTATGGATGAAGACCGGTCCACTACGGTTATGGATGAAGACCGGTACACTACGGTTATGGATGAAGACCGGTCCACTACGGTTATGGATGAAGACCGGTACACTACGGTTATGGATGAAGACCGGTCCACTACGGTTATGGATGAAGACCGGTCCACTACGGTTATGGATGAAGACCGGTACACTACGGTTATGGATGAAGACCGGTCCACTACGGTTATGGATGAAGACCGGTACACTACGGTTATGGATGAAGACCGGTACACTACGGTTATGGATGAAGACCGGTACACTACGGTTATGGATGAAGACCGGTCCACTACGGTTATGGATGAAGACCGGTCCACTACGGTTATGGATGAAGACCGGTCCACTACGGTTATGGATGAAGACCGGTCCACTACGGTTATGGATGAAGACCGGTCCACTACGGTTATGGATGAAGACCGGTCCACTACGGTTATGGATGAAGACCGGTCCACTACGGTTATGGATAAAGACCGGTCCACTACGGTTATGGATGAAGACCGGTCCACTACGGTTATGGATGAAGACCGGTCCACTACGGTTATGGATGAAGACCGGTCCACTACGGTTATGGATGAAGACCGGTCCACTACGGTTATGGATGAAGACCGGTCCACTACGATTATGGATGAAGACCGGTCCACTACGGTTATGGATGAAGACCGGTCCACTACGGTTATGGATGAAGACCGGTCCACTACGGTTATGGATGAAGACCGGTCCACTACAGTTATGGATGAAGACCATCATGAAAATAAAAGAACCGTCATAACCATTAAAAAAAGTACAAGCTTATAACATTTCTATAATTTTTACGAACAGCTGAATGAAGACTGGACGGCCGGCCATTTGTGCAGTTGAGTCCGTTTCTGCGGTAACATGGACTCTTTACAACAAGCTTAAACTTTGTTTCTCCTTGCTGAAAGAAGAAACTCAAGTCTATTGCTGCCTAGGCAATGCCCCACCAATGCAGAAGTAGCATAGACATAGAATGAATAGAACAAGCTTGGAACCTCTAACCCTGCAATTTGACTGGTAAACTCATGGGTACACTTGCAATGGCTGCCTGGTATTGTGATGCAATATTTTTCATGGTAATGTAGAATGTTCATTCAAATGATGTTAACTGATGTGGCTCATGCAATAGAATGTATTTTTTTAATGTCAGGTGAATTGAGTCAACAACTCACAGAACATATTGATGGGTACACTTCCTGCTTTTCCTTCCTGATTTGCTCCTATGGGTACACTCGCAATTGGCCGCCAGTCCACCCATTATGCCACCATTGACTTGACTTGACGCCTGTTCTATGAATTCTATTTCTATGGCAGCACATGCAGTCAGGAGTGAAGGAGAGGAGAAAATGTGTGTCAAATGTATTTTATATACTGTATCCTTTATATTTTATTTTGTTATTCGAACGGTTATTATGGAGACCACGGTCATTTGGCCGGCCAATTACCGCCATCCAAAATTCCATGACCGTCACAACCCTAGTTTTAATAGCTTTCGAACCGTTCCGTTGCTCAGAGCTCTAGGGTAAAACCACTGGAGGGCCAGTCTGGAATGGAATAGAGGAACCCCCCAGAGTTCAATTCCACTATCTTACATTCTAAAGGTCTCTGGTATTTGCGGTGACTCAGAGCAAACCCCCTCTTCTTCTCTGCTAGTGAACGCTTTCAAGTGCAGAATAAGACAACGTCTCGAGTGTATACCGTGGCAAGGGTGTCTGAAGCCTCTACATGCGAGCGGAGCAGTAAATTACTCCTGCCTTGGTCTCCGTCTCCTGTGTTTATGATAGCACATCCAGACCAATATTGTGCCTAGCAGCAGACTTCAACAGATCCCGAGTCAGCAAACACACACTCAGATATACACACGCACAGGTACACACGCACTGCTGGCACGTGCCTTACAGAGACAAACACTTGTTTCACTCTCTCTACATCTCTCTCTCGGTTCAGAAAAAAAGAAAAGGAAAACATCCTGTGAGGTGATCTGATATCCTGATTGTGTTGGTTGTTCAACAACAGCAGACCCATGGTGAGTTCATTTCACACACAGACAGGAGCCTTACAGGCTGGGGACTGGAGATGGGGAGCCCAGATCTGACGGAAGAACAGAAGAAGAAGAGATTCCATTTGTATCTCTCCTCTTTCATTATTCCTTATCTCTGCTTGCTCCCAGGAGCAGCACAACCAGCCCCCCCTCACTAAAACTATTGCAGCGCAGCGCTTTGTCATGTGGGGCTGTGCTCAACAGATCAAGACAACAATCACGACGCCTGCTGCATCAGAGACACGCCACAGGCTTAGGAGAATCATAACATGCACAGCCTAGCAATATGGCGACGTAGTCTGGCGACGCAGTCTGGCGACACAGTCTGGCGACGCAGTCTGGGTAGTCTGGCGACGTAGTCTGGCAACGCAGTCTGGGTAGTCTGGCGACGTAGTCTGGCGACGTAGTCTGGCGACGCAGTCTGGGTAGTCTGGCGACGTAGTCTGGGTAGTCTGGCGACGTAGTCTGGGTAGTCTGGCGACGTAGTCTGGGTAGTCTGGCGATGCAGTCTGGGTAGTCTGGCGACGTAGTCTGGCGACATAGTCTGGCGACGCAGTCTGGGTAGTCTGGCGACGCAGTCTGGGTAGTCTGGCGACGTAGTCTGGCGACGCAGTCTGGGTAGTCTGGCGACGCAGTCTGGGTAGTCTGGCGACGTAGTCTGGGTAGTCTGGCGACGTAGTCTGGGAAGTCTGGCGACGTAGTCTGGGTAGTCTGGCGACGCAGTCTGGGTAGTCTGGCGACGTAGTCTGGGTAGTCTGGCGACGTAGTCTGGGTAGTCTGGCGACGCAGTCTGGGTAGTCTGGCGACGTAGTCTGGGTAGTCTGGCGACGTAGTCTGGGTAGTCTGGCGACGCAGTCTGGGTAGTCTGGTGACGTAGTCTGGCGACGTAGTCTGGGTAGTCTGGGTAGTCTGGCGACGTAGTCTGGGTAGTCTGGCGACGTAGTCTGGGTAGTCTGGCGACGTAGTCTGGGTAGTCTGGCGACGTAGTCTGGGTAGTCTGGCGACGTAGTCTGGGTAGTCTGGCGACGTAGTCTGGCGATGTAGTCTGGCGACGTAGTGTAACAGACGCGGAGTAGGTCTGACTGGAACCATTCCCATTAAGCTACTGTATAAAACGACCTTTCTAGCTCAATGCACTGCCGGTCACATTGACTAGGCTATAAAAAAAGTGTTAGCAGATCCCAAACCAACCGATCCCTATGCATGTGTGTAATGTATTAGGTTAGGCATTAGGCCGACCGTATAGTGCCGTAACCACACAGAGAGCAGAGAGACAGGGTAGAGACATTACCAAGCCCAGACACCACAGAACCCTAATGAGAGGCAAACATATTCAGCGTCAGTCGAGCACACACAACTTTTCCCTCATTAAATAAACATAAGGGGGGCACCAAGTGGTAATGATTATGTAACCAGGGTGTGTAGGTGCCTTCTAAAGGGCAGTGTGGGGGTATTCACTTACAGCCTTACGGATACCAGTCAAAAGCATTAGCTCAATGAAAGACTCCACTAAACCATCCACTTGGAATCCTTCAGATCCAACAGCCCTGAGTTGCCACCTGTCCATTTGGTCTTGTTAGCCTTAAATAAGCCTTGAATAAGATATGATGCAGAGCTTGATTGATCCAACCTCATGTAGCCTAGTTTGTAAAGATCATAAATAGTAAATAGCTGGAAAGACAATCATCTTGTACTGAAATCAATCAAATCGTGGCAGACATAGTTGATTGGATGTTCCCTTTGAAGCCCCAACCCTCTTCAGATCAATTCGTTCCTCCTAATTGATGACAGATGCAAAAGAAAACAAAGTATTTGCTTGAACAGGCAGAGAGAAAGAGATCCCTCACTGTGACTGCACTGGGTCAGCGTTGTTGTTCTACATTCATACACATCTAGGATTTTTATTCAATGCAGTGGATCACATCTCATCGTTACTCCTTTGGACCTACACATTTACTATTGTTGGAGGATCATTTAGGGGTAGAAACGATGCAAAACAAACAAACCCTAGGCACGAACACACTAATAAGATGTGGGCTATTTGGACTGGCAGCAGCAATCAGAAATTGTACAATTGAATACACAATATAATTTTACACTCTTCGATTTTAGACACTCACTTCCTAATATGATAGTCATTTAGCCGAGCGGACCATGAACACACTGCTGTATCTGAAAACATCCCGAATCCACAAAGAAAGAGAACAGGAGGGAGGGGAGGGGGGGGGGGGCTTATTGGGATGACGTCAATACAGAGAATTAATAAAGGGGAAAGAGGAGGAAAAGGGGAGGGGGGTTAGAGGGAGAGAGAGAGCGAGAGGTGAGGATTCAGAGTAAAGCTGACAGTTTGAGGCCCAGTTAGTTTACCTCATAACTTCTCCACCACACACTAGGTTGTCACACCCACTGGAGTGTAGTACTGCAATATCCCCCACCCAATAGCATGTCGTTCATTCATTGTCTGTTCCTGTGCAGTACCATTAGTCATTTTTACCCTCCCCCTTCTTGCACAAACATCTCTTCCATAATTCAGACCACTATAGGGAGACACTATAGGGAGACACTATAGGAAGACACTATAGGGAGACACTATAGGGAGACACTATAGGGAGACACTATAGGGAGACACTATAGGGAGACACTATAGGGAGACACTATAGGGAGACACTATAGGGAGACACTATAGGGAGACACTATAGGGAGACACTATAGGAAGACACTATAGGGAGACACTATAGGGAGACACTATAGGGAGACACTATAGGGAGACACTATAGGGAGACACTATAGGGAGACACTATAGGGAGACACTATAGGGAGACACTATAGGGAGACACTATAGGGAGACACTATAGGGAGACACTATAGGGAGACACTATAGGAAGACACTATAGGGAGACACTATAGGGAGACACTATAGGGAGACACTATAGGGAGACACTATAGGAAGACACTATAGGGAGACACTATAGGGAGACACTATAGGAAGACACTATAGGGAGACACTATAGGGAGACACTATAGGGAGACACTATAGGGAGACACTATAGGGAGACACTATAGGGAGACACTATAGGAAGACACTATAGGGAGACACTATAGGGAGACACTATAGGGAGAAGGGAGTAATCCTGTATTTGTGTAGGTAAGTGCCGTTAAAAATAAGTTGTTTGCTCACTGTGGTGATGCCGGGACAACAATGGTAGTAGAAAAACAGCTCTTTCCATTACATCTTGAAACGTAATGCTTGATTTAACAAGACCTTTTTATGTGATTCACAGAAGAAAATGGACCCTGGGAGGCGAGGGAGGAATAGTGAATAGCAGTGGAGGATGTTGAAGGCTGAGTTTCTCTTTCCTCTCCTAACCACCAACAACAACTGTTCCCCGGGTGCCGATGACGTGGACGTCGATTAAGGCAGCCCCCCGCATCTCTCTGACTCAGAGGGCTGGGTTAAATGAGGAAGACACATTTTGATTGAATGCATTCAGTTGTGCAACTGACTAGGTATCCCCTTTCCCTCTTTCCCTCTACTGCAAAACCAAACTGCTGTTTGTCAGGCGAGGGAGGCAGCAGACTCATAGCAAGGCACTTAACCCTAATTGCTCCAGGGCGATGTACTGTACAATGGTGACCCTGGCCGTGACCCCACTCCCTGTGGGTGTCTCAGGGGGAGTTGGGGTATGCAACAACAACAAAAAACATTCCCATTACACACTTGTAACAGGACAAATTAAAGCAGCACCCAAATTATGATTATTTTATTATAGCAGCAGTGTCATTCTGCATCTCTCGCTCTCTGCACCTGTTAGTGTGTGGGTAGCACTCTGCAGTCAATTACCAAAAGCACCCTCTTTGGTCTCATGGGTGGAATGTTATTCATATTTTTCATAATTTCATAACTAATAAAGATTTTTTTAAATTAAACGCTGAAAATTCGGTGTTCTATGTCAAACGGTTTTGTTACATTTAAGTTTTCTGTGATGTATATAAAGTATAAAACTCAAAATGGAATATATTTCAACTCTACATCTGACATGGTACCAGGTGTCTTCTTTATTAATTCCATAACCATGTGCGTGAGGTGTATACTTTTGTTTCAGTAGATTTGTTTAAGACTACCAAGAAACACTCTGTGTGTCACGTCCTGACCAGTGAAAAGGGTCATTTGCCATAGTAGAATGGTCAGGGCGTGGCAGAGAGTTGTTTTGTGCGTTTTGGGGTTTTTTGGTTCTAGGGGAATTTGTTCTAGTTTTCTATTTCTATGTTTCGTTTTCCATGTTTGGCCGAGTTTGGTTTCCAATCAGAGGCAGGTGTCTTTCGTTGTCTCTGATTGGAAGCCATACTTAGGCAGCCTGTTTTCCTTTGGGTTTTGTGGGTGGTTGCTTTCTGTTTAGTTTGTTAGTATACCTGACAGAAGTGTTTGGCTGTCGTTTGTTTTTTCTTTGTGAAGTGCTTTCATTAAAAGTAAAAGATGAGCACTCAACACGCTGCGGCTTGGTCTCTTCAATACGACGCCTGTGACAGTGTGACCCTGATTTAGCCAACTGCAGTAAAAGGCTAATGGTTTTTGTCTGAACACAAGGCCATTCTCTCTCTCACCTCCAATTCAAAAACGTCAATTCATTCCAGATATCTTGAGTTATCTTAGATTCATTCAGACTATTTTGAGGAAGTGCATAATGGCTACCGTGTTTCAAGAGGGACAAACAGCACTATTGCTGTTTTTAAAGCAAAGGCATTTTAAAGGAGTATGCGAGGCACAGTTGTTCACTTCGCCTAGCCCATTTCTGCTAGGAGCAAAGCGAACCTAGTATGCAGACACCTTTAACCATGATACATTATCAGGGGGGAGAAATAACACGCTCACTAGAATCAAGCTTACTTGTCTTGAGTTAAGGTGAGTAGCCAGGGGAAGCAGGCTAGCTACTTTGTCTGCAATTTCCTGGAAGTGTATGTGGGAGAAAATGTAGGAAACCTTTCAATGTGAGATGTATGCCCGGAAATAACTAAGTACATGGCTGAATTTAGTGTGCCCTACATAATACCCTCTCCTCTGTCCTTCCCTCCAGTGATGTGATGTTTCTTATGGGACAGCATGGCTTCAGCGAAGCAGGCGAGGTTGCTTAGCAACTGGGTACAGCAAGCACATAATTAGACTGCACTAATGCTCACTCAAACCTCTACAACCTGTCTCACTCCATCCTCCATAATCTGACTCGCTCAGACCTCAATAACCTGTCTCACTCCATCCTCCATAATCTGACTCACTCAGACCTCAATAACCTGTCTCACTCCATCCTCCATAATCTGACTCACTCAGACCTCTATAACCTGTCTCACTCCATCCTCCATTATCTGACTCACTCAGACCTCTATAACCTGTCTCACTCATCCTCCATAATCTGACTCAGGCAGACCTCTATAACCTGTCTCACTCCATCCTCCATAATCTGACTCACTCAGACCTCTATAACCTGTCTCACTCCATCCTCCATTATCTGACTCACTCAAACCTCTATAACCTGTCTCACTCCATCCTCCATTATCTGACTCACTTAGACCTCTATAACCTGTCTCACTCCATCCTTCATAATCTGACTCACTCAGACCTCTATAACCTGTCTCACTCCATCCTCCATAATCTGACTCACTCAGACCTCTATAACCTGTCTCACTCATCCTCCATCATCTGACTCACTCAGACCTCTATAACCTGTCTCACTCAATCCTCCATAATCTGACTCACTCAGACCTCTATAACCTGTCTCACTCCATCCTCCATAATCTGAGTCACTCAACACTCTATAACCTCTCACTCAAGCCTCCATAATGTGTCTCAATCAAACCTCCATAAGGTGTATAACTCAATCCTCTATAACCTGTCTGAGTACTTGTTGCTACCTCGATCCATCAATACATAACAAATCTGAACATTTTATCTCTAAGAGAAACTCTGAAAACTAAACTGAGCTTTCCTAATACAGCACAATGCAAAACAACTCTGACATCATTTACGCTGTATGAACCATTTCCATCTGTCTAATCAGACAAAGGAATCCCATTTTGGAAGTCTGAGTCAAATCTCTGATTACAACGGCAAAATAGGAATTGTTGGGAAACGTGCCGCTGCATTGTGCATTCTCCCAAGTAATGACAAAACACTGAAATTGAAAATGGTTGATGACAAACAAAACGCTTAGTGCAAAAAAAGGCTGTCATACAAATGAAGAACATTCACTGTCACATCCATCTGAAACATTCCTGCACAACACTCTGCTGGATACAAACCAGCAACTATTCAACAGCCTTTCAGGTTAGTGTATTAACACAATATGAAGAGATCTATTCCAGCACGGCAACATGTCCAATAATGACTTCATACCATTGTACATACATGTGCTCGGGGCTAACACTGCAATTAATGTAGAGTTAAAACAACAGGCTAGTGCATGCGGTTCTATGTGAGGTGAGGTCTATTTCCTCCTCCTAATGTAAAACTCTATAAACTGAGGCTCTCCTCCTGCTCTACAGAGACCTGCCACCTGCACTATTTCTAGGCTGTAGTGTAGACATTAAAGCTAGCAGTGGAGCGTGAACCCATAGGCCTCAGCCATGCTAATTAGAAGCAGAGTAAAAGCGAGCTCCAGGGCAGTGCTGCTGCTAGAGGAAAAAAGACATGGTGAGCCATACTGGAAACGTGCTAAAATAGCATTCCTTAGCTAGATACAGTAGAGAGAGAGAGAGAGAGAGTAATCAGTTACTCCCAAACCCTGTGTGTGTGTGCGTGTGTGTGTGTGTACAAGACGTGATGAATAAAAAGCACAAAGAGATGATGTGTGTATTGCAATAACTTGGGATTTTCACCTCATGAAGAAGGCGACTGGCCACATGAGGAAGGATGTCCAATGAAGATGCCTACTTTTGTTTCTGTTGCATTAGGGTTCTCTGATATAAATGGTAGAGGCTCATTTAGCCACCAAACATGTTTGCTATGCAAATTAATTATGATATTTACATATAAAACAGAACTGATTCGAATCAGTTGAGTAGAACATTAAAAAAATACTTGGTTGAGCAAATTACCAGATGAAATGTATAATTGGTAATTTGACTCTTTGACTAATCCCTTTTAGGAATGACACATAATGACACATGTTAACTTTCTATTTTCCAATGAGTCATTCATTAGAAGGAAGTGTGAGTGGGAACACAGATTGTTGTTTTATGTCTCTGGTGAAGTGTTTGCTTTCCCCACTAACAGACCAGATCATGTGATTTATGAGCAGCAGTGACAAGTGTTTGTCCAACAGTGTCACAGACACAGCTTACGGCTACTGATGGGATACTTTACACTCTATGGTCCTGAAAGCAATAACAGCCTGGAGAGAGGAATCATTCAACAGGCACTACAGACTAGAGAAACACTGTGTTACTTCCTAGTCCTTGGCAACAGGGATTTAGACAGAACTCTGATGTAGGGAAGGACACAGGTGAGGCACTGACGGTGTAGCTAAACCAGTTTGTTTTTATAAATCATAAGTTCACCTGGGGTCACAGGCCCTGTCCTTACTATCTGAGCTGTGCCTAGCTTTCCCAAGCTCACCATTTGGCATCTCAGTCCTGGTGTTAACGTGATTTTACATCATTTGTTTGTTTCATTTTGTGGGCGGCGGTGTGCATTTCATAGGTTGAAAAAACTACATTTCAAGAGTCGAGAAAACAAAAGAGGCTGGCCACAGAATGAAAATGCAACAAATATTTATTTGAAACATTAATCTGATTAAGGTCCAAGGTGGTCTCTCTCCTCAGTTAAGAGCCTTTTTAAGCTCTGATCTCATTGACCTCCTGATACAATGATGGCCTTTTACTCCTTCTCCCTCCCCTTTTCCCTCTCTCTTTCTCTGTTCTCGCTCTCCCTTCTCCCTCTCAATCCCTCTCCCTCCCCTTTTCCCTCTCTCTTTCTCTGTTCTCGCTCTCCCTTCTCCCTCTCAATCCCTCTCCCTCCCCTTTTCCCTCTCTCTTTCTCTGTTCTCGCTCTCCCTTCTCCCTCTCAATCCTTCTCCCTCCCCTTTTCCCTCTCTCTTTCTCTGTTCTCGCTCTCCCTTCTCCCTCTCAATCCTTCTCCCTCCCCTTTTCCCTCTCTCTTTCTCTGTTCTCGCTCTCCCTTCTCCCTCTCAATCCCTCTCCCTCTCGGACGGCAGCCATTATATGCTTGGCTGCTACATGTAGCCTAAATCCCCAGAAAAAAGGATGAAGGTGTTTGTTTTCAAACCCTGCTCCTTCCATTCATGTAGTTAACAGAAACCTTGCTTTGCACCTCTTAATGGACATAATACAACGTCATTACAACCTCCATTAACTATCCAATAAACAAATCACCTCCCATTTGCATCTAGGCAAAGAAACAAAATAGTCCACAATCAACACAACCCCCTTTCTGAGGGTCTGCAAAAGGTACTGAGAATGTTGATTGAACATCAAGTCCTGCTCAACAGCACTAGAACATCTAGTCCTGCTCAACAGCACTAGAACATCTAGTCCTGCTCAACAGCACTAGAACATCAAGTCCTACTCAACAGCACTAGAACATCAAGTCCTGCTAAACAGCACTAGAACATCAAGTCCTGCTCAACAGCACTAGAACATCAAGTCCTGCTCAACAGCACTAGAACATCAAGTCCTGCTCAACAGCACTAGAACATCAAGTCCTGCTCAACAGCACTAGAACATCAAGTCCTGCTCAACAGCACTAGAACATCAAGTCCTGCTCAACAGCACTAGAACATCAAGTCCTACTCAACAGCACTAGAACATCAAGTCCTACTCAACAGCACTAGAACATCAAGTCCTGCTCAACAGCACTAGAACATCAAGTCCTGCTCAACAGCACTAGAACATCTAGTCCTGCTCAACAGCACTAGAACATCTAGTCCTGCTCAACAGCACTAGAACATCAAGTCCTACTCAACAGCACTAGAACATCAAGTCCTGCTAAACAGCACTAGAACATCAAGTCCTGCTCAACAGCACTAGAACATCAAGTCCTGCTCAACAGCACTAGAACATCAAGTCCTGCTCAACAGCACTAGAACATCAAGTCCTGCTCAACAGCACTAGAACATCAAGTCCTGCTCAACAGCACTAGAACATCAAGTCCTGCTCAACAGCACTAGAACATCAAGTCCTACTCAACAGCACTAGAACATCAAGTCCTACTCAACAGCACTAGAACATCAAGTCCTGCTCAACAGCACTAGAACATCAAGTCCTGCTCAACAGCACTAGAACATCAAGTCCTGCTCAACAGCACTAGAACATCAAGTCCTGCTCAACAGCACTAGAACATCAAGTCCTGCTCAACAGCACTAGAACATCAAGTCCTACTCAACAGCACTAGAACATCAAGTCCTACTCAACAGCACTAGAACATCAAGTCCTACTCAACAGCACTAGAACATCAAGTCCTACTCAACAGCACTAGAACATCAAGTGCTACTCAACAGCACTAGAACATCAAGTGCTACTCAACAGCACTAGAACATCAAGTCCTACTCAACAGCACTAGAACATCAAGTCCTACTCAACAGCACTAGAACATCAAGTCCTACTCAACAGCACTAGAACATCAAGTCCTACTCAACAGCACTAGAACATCAAGTCCTACTCAACAGCACTAGAACATCAAGTCCTACTCAACAGCACTAGAACATCAAGTCCTACTCACAGCACTAGAACATCAAGTCCTACTCAACAGCACTAGAACATCAAGTCCTCACCATAGCTACTCAACAGCACTAGAACATCTAGTCCTACTCAACAGCACTAGAACATCAAGTCCTGCTCAACAGCACTAGAACATCAAGTCCTACTCAACAGCACTAGAACATCAAGTCCTACTCAACATTAGTATCATTAGTATCCCATCATTAGTATCTTCACGTCTCCCTTAAGACTGTGTGGCTAAACCTTCTGCCTGGAGTCTGGTCCTATTATAGCCTGTCACAGCGACTAAACACCAGCACCACCATAGAGGAGTGATCCACATGTAGCTAACTGGTACCCCTCTGGTCAAGTGTGACCTTTCACTGTTTGGTCTTTTATTGTTATTTCCCCAGCAATAACACACACAGGAGGGACTGAGAGAGCAATCAGCAGCCTCTTCAAACAGTGGGTGTGTTTACAGTGTTTGTTCCCAGGTAATGCAGGCCAGACTGCACTTGCTTAGTACAATAGGGCGCATCACCTTATACACCGCAGCATGTAATCGGAAGAGCAGTGGAAGAGAAGAGAATGAGTGAGATCTACTGCTGCATCTTGACTCCGACCCCCCTGTACTGCAACAGCCAGTACCGCTGCTCCTCTCAGTCTACTCTGTGGGATCATCTCACATCATCTCCAAAGACAGGAGGGGAGTTCCTTTCACCTTTACACAACCGCCAACAAAATGGGTGGATGAAATGTGGAAAGGTGGGTTTATCTGCGTCAGTGGAGGTTGGTGGGAGGCGCTATAGGAGGACAGGCTCATTGTAATGGCTGGAATGGAATAAATGGAAAGGTATCAAACACATGAAATCTATGGAAACCACATTTGACCCCATTCTATTGATTCCAGCCATTACAATGAACCCATCCTCCTATAAATCCTTCCACCAGCCTCCTCTGAACGGCATGTAATACAATAATTAAAAGAGGAAGAGATCCAACATACGATTTGCTAAACTGTTGCGAGGAGATAATGATTGTAGAAATGAATCCCATCAGCGGAGGAATGTCAACAGAACAAATACAAGTCTTGGAACTGGATTTGAAACTGCAGCCTGAACATTTAAGTACATAATTACCAGCGTTTTAGCAATGCATTAAACTTTAATTGACTTAATCAGTTATCTCAAAATAGTCGAACAAAACGTCTCCGCGCACCAGCTGTCCACCGACGACTCAATTTGATGGGAATATGCAAATTGGGATACTCCAAATGAGTTAGAGGTGGGTTCACGCTACACCAACAAATCACTACCATGATGATCTACCCAACAGCCCCTTCCCCCCTCATCCAGCCCCCCAGCCCCTTCCCCCCTCATCCAGCCCCCCTGCCCCTTCCCCCCTCATCCAGCCCCCCAGCCCCTTCCCCCCTCATCCAGCCCCCCAGCCCCTTCCCCCCTCATCCAGCCCCCCTGCCCCTTCCCCCCTCATCCAGCCCCCCTGCCCCTTCCCCCCTCATCCAGCCCCCCAGCCCCTTCCCCCCTCATCCAGCCCCCCTGCCCCTTCCCCCTCATCCAGCCCCCCTGCCCCTTCCACCCTCATCCAGCCCCCCAGCCCCTTCCCCCCTCATCCAGCCCCCCTGCCCCTTCCCCCCTCATCCAGCCCCCCTGCCCCTTCCCCCCTCATCCTGCCCCCCCTCCCCCCTGACACTATTAAGCTGAAATTGTCCTGCAATTAACATGATTTCCAGAGGTGGCACAAGGTGTTTTTAGGAGGGGACTTCAGAAGTGTAATTATCAGAGGCGAGGATATGAATGTTGCTAAAATCACCCCTAACCCTCTGTTATTAGTGTCTATATGGGGGAAATGTAACCCTGCATTCATTCACAGGACAACAAAAGATCCAGGACCCTCTTTAGCTCTGAAGCATATCAACATATAGACAGTGGTAGAAGTGGAGGGAGAGATTACAAGAGGTGAGAGATCTAGTGTGTGTGTGTGTGTGTGTGTGTGTGTGTGTGTGTGTGTGTGTGTGTGTGTGTGTGTGTGTGTGTGTGTGTGTGCATCCAATACCACACAAAACCAAATAAAAAAGAAAGAGATTGACATGTAATATCTCATTAGTCTTGTAAATATCAGCAAATATTTGTAATTGTATACTCTGAGTATCATATCTGACACATCTCAACAGTATAGCCTATCAGACAGTAGAAAGGAACACACACACTTCCCTAATAGGCCTGGAGAGGTTGGCCAATCCGACAGCGGCTCTTTAAATCTCTTTAAGAAATTGGCTGTGATGAATCGCCGCAGAATGAACCATCTGTGTTAAGCCTGGGAATGAATGATCTTAGACAACAAGTACAGTACTTTTGATTCAAGGAAGACCAGTTCCTTTTCAATTAGCCACTCTAATGAAATATTACAGATGAGGAAAATATCATTAAACCCACTGGGCTAATACCATTATTTATTACATGGCACAGTTTCCACTCTCTGTGCCTGCTGTTAATCAGCCAAATCAATTATTCTGACAGGTTCTACTTTGCAGACTGAGGATACACACACTCGCACACACTGCACAGACACACACACTGCACAGACACACACTGCACAGACACACACTGCACAGACACACACACTGCACAGACACACACACTGCACAGACACACACTGCACAGACACACACACTGCACAAACACACACACTGCACAGACACACACAGAGACGCCGATAGAGAGGACAGGAAAAAACAAAAAGAAAGGGAGAGGCATAGCCCTGCAATACACATAACGATAACACCATTTGTTGCTTCATCTTTTCTCTTTTTCAAATATCCATATCTAGTCAACCCACACTGTGAAGTTTATTTAATGTCCCCCTCAATGACCCCTATTACCCCAGCAGTACCCCCACGGAGGTCCTGATTGCTTTGGGACACAGAGAGGTCCACGGCTAAGTAACATGCCCTACAGCCAGAGTGCTGTGCACTGTGTGTGCCTCTCCCTCAGGCTGAACGCAGGCTGAACGCAGGCTGAACGCAGGCTCTCGATGCACGCCCGATCTGCTGGATCTAGTGCTCTAAATGTTTATAGGGACCAGGCTCCTTGGATAAGGGGGAAGCTGAGTGATGCTTAGGAAATATGAAATGGTCTGGTTTATCTATTGTGGTCCTGAATAAATGCACTAAAACGAGTGGTATCGTGTGTAGTAAGAGATATTGATTACTCTGTACTGTACAAATATAAGCTCTGTATGGCTGGTAAAAGGGTAGTTCATAGGCATAGAATATAATACTGGATTCTAAAATAGATCTAATAGGGATTCTATATGTAGAGCTAGAGGGTAACTACTGTAATCTGATATGTTATAAAGCCCTGTCAGTCACTTGGGGAGGTCTTGGGAGGCCCTGTGAGTCAGTGTATTGTCATGGGGGAATACAGTAAGTCACCGGAAGGCCCAATGACAGCATGTTGTATCACCTGCCTGTCTACCTGTCAGACATGTCACACTTTGCCCTCCAGAGCCACTGCTAACTCTACCTGGCAGCTTTTAACCTCTCAGGAGTGCCCTATCCAGAGAGCTGTCATAAAGGCTTTGCAATACCATAGAAATAGAATGGCTAGAATGGACATAGCCCCTCACACCACGGAACATTTGACAGTACATGCATGGGTACACTCAAATATCATTATATTTCTTTAGAGAAGTACAACCTTCTCTATATTTTTGTTAGGCTGTGAAAATGATTTCACACAACTGACTGAGTTGAACCATTGACTTGAGCAGCATAGCGAATGATGTGTCAAAGCAGAGGATTCCCCCATACATCACATCAGGACTGACAACGACAAAGCTTTATGGCAGACTGATGTCAGGGAGAAATGTGGGCCACCTGTCCTTGTCTGTTACACACAACCTGTCACAGAGAGAGAGAGAGAAGAGAGAGGAGAGAGAGAGAGAGAGATGGATAGTGAGAGAGAGAGAGAGAAGAGAGAGGAGAGAGAGAGATGGATAGTGAGAGAGAGAGAGAGAGAGAGAGAGAGAGAGAGAGAGAGATGGATAGTGAGAGAGAGAGAGAGAGAGAGAGAGAGAGAGAGAGAGAGACAGAGACAGAGACAGAGAGAGAGAGAGAGAGAGAGAGAGAGGGGAGAGAGAGAGAGAGAGAGAGGGGGGGAGAGAGACAGAGAGACAGAGAGAGAGAGGGGGGGGAGAGAGAGACAGAGAGACAGAGAGGGGAGAGAGAGAGAGAGAGAGAGAGAGAGAGAGAAAGGGGGAGAGGGAGAGAGAGAGAGAGAGAGAGAGAGAGGGGTGGGAGAGAGAGACAGAGAGACAGAGAGAGAGGGGGAGAGAGAGAGAAAGGGGGAGAGGGAGAGAGGGAGAGAGAGAGAGAGAGAGAGAGAGAGAGAGAGGGGGGAGGGAGAGAGAGAGAGAGAGAGAGAGAGAGAGAGGGGGGGGAGGTAGAGAGAGAGAGAGAGATAGAGAGGGGGAGGGAGAGAGAGAGAGAGAGAGAGAGAGAGAGAGAGAGAGAGAGAGAGAGAGAGAGAGAGAGAGAGAGAGAATGACATAAAAGGGAGGGCAGACAGGCTGAGACTCAGTCGGAACCCAACCCAGAGAGTGACTGGAGGAGGACCCAGAGAGTGACTGGAGGAGGACCCAGAGAGTGACTGGAGGAGGACCCAGAGAGTGACTGGAGGAGGACCCAGAGCCCAGGCAGCGATGGCAGCACAGTTTGAAGCGCGTCCTGTGGTTAAGTGAGAGTGCACAGTGTTCCAGGGTTTCTTTTGTACTGAATAAATACTGGGCTGTTAGCTAGAGTGGGCCCATCCAGACTGATCTAGGATCTGAGTCTGTCATCTCTTGACTCATCCAATCCCATTTTCAAAAACTTCCAACGAACACTCACACACAAAAGCACTGCAATCATCAACACTGTGGGGAACACAATATAGTTATGTAGTTAGCTCCAAAACTAAATGTCAAATAACTGTGAGCATTCCCATGTGTAGAACATTAGTACATTCCACCCCAGCTAGGTGGTATTGAGGACGCAGACAGAAGGACAAGACACGACAAGGACACAGACAGACAGACAGACAGACAGACAGACAGACAGACAGACAGACAGACAGACAGACAGACAGACAGACAGACAGACAGACAGACAGACAGACAGACAGACAGACAGACAGACAGACAGACAGACAGACAGACAGACAGACAGACAGACAGACAGGCGTTTGGCCGACAGATGAAGTGGGAGAGCGTGAAGAGCTTCAGAAGAGCGTTCTACAGAGAGAGTAATCACTCTGATAAGGCTGTTTGTGTAAGGATCACAGTGAGAGAGGAATTGTAGCACATGGAACACAGCGAGACCCATGTGAAAATAGAGATAGCATTAGATTAGAGGCATAGACAAAACTGCCAGCAGACAAGCAGTTGCCAGAAAATGGCTAAAAGACGAGAGAATTGAAAGGCTTCAAAAAAAGGAAAAGTATGGTAACATCTTGTCCCTAGCTATCTTAGAAAGCGGGAGCCTCAGTGGTAGGCCTTTCATAGCATTTAATGATTATATTCCAACTGTAGACACACACACACACACACACACACACACGGTCTCTTAGTCCCAGCTCAGCGGTTTTCCTGGGCCAGGCACATTGAACGCCTGTGTGTGTGCGCACAGACTGTAGCCCTGCTGGCTGGCCTTACCCTGCACAATCGAGATGAGCTGCACTGGGCCTGACCGCTGACAAGAGGCAGGCTCACACACACACACACACACACACACACACACACACTAGGGCTGACCCCATTTAGTCGATTGGTCAATTGTTTGGTCGATAGGCTGCTGGTAGACCGAGATTTTTTAGTCAAGCTGTGGTAAATATATTTAAAAATGTGTTATGGCACAAGCGACCTGTGTGGGTCCTGTGTGGGTCCTGTGTGGGTCCTGTGTGGGTCCTGTGTGGGTCCTGTGTGGGTCCTGTGTGGGTCCTGTGTGGGTCCTGTGTGGGTCCTGTGTGGGTCCTGTGTGGGTCCTGTGTGGCTCAGTTGGTCGAATATGGCGCATACAATGCCAAGGTTGTAGGTTTGATTCCCACGGGGGACCAGTATGAAAATGTATGCACTCACTACTGTAAGTCTCTCTGGATGAGATATATAACGGAAATGTAAACGAGACACCTGTCTCAGTTGACTAATCCATTGCAGAGGCTGCGGGGGATGGTACACTAGTATTACCAGTAGTACAATTACTAAATCGACAATGTTTGTTTGGTTACGGTCATTTCTGTTAGTGCATTCAATCTATTATTAGTACAGTCCTACCGTTGTCATTGTAGGAGTGGACACGATGATCGCAGAGCGCACAACCTAGGCTACACTGGTTTATTTCATTCCATTCACGAGTTGTCAATTCATTTATTGTCGTTTGGAGTGCTCCTGTCAATGTTGAGTAAGGGCACGCACCTGATTACACATAGAACTAGGCCTAGGCTACCTGGCCTGCGCGCCAATGTTGGCCTAGAAATGTGCCCATTTGGGGATCTGATACTATTTCTGAATGTCTTAACTCACCATCACTGTGGAGCTTCTCAAAGTCATGTTTCTTTTGCCTCAAAAAGTAAGTAAACAAAGTGTGTTTTTACATGCACTGAGAATGACAATACAGTAGTTCCTCAACGTAGCCTATTTCAAAACATCTTTCCAGCTCTCTCCCTTTCAATAACCACTCCGCATGAAAATAAAACATTCATGCTCTGATTTGGTGGAAATGTCATAAAAGAAAGGACTACCTGATTACTTGTTATCCCTTGTGCAAATTGCCTAAAGCTGTGACTGTCTGTATGGAACTCACTGGGCATGGAAACTCCGAGGGCCCAGAATATTTTATACAATGTTGCAAACAATAGCTTCAGGCCTGACCCAAGTTAATGGTTGATACAATGTTTCAAGTTCCTTGCAGACAGGCCATGCATAGCCAATGTGATCTATAGGATATTTATTTTTATCAGGATATTTTCTACCTGCGGGCTACAGTGTTTTTATTTGTTGGCTTTATGTAGGCTATTATATTGGCAATGGCAATAGAATTTACTTTTAGATTTGTATCATTTTCATTTAGATATACTTTTGATTAACCACATGACATTGATTTTGAGATTTTATTAGAAATGAAATGAAACTGTTCCACAAAAATGTGCATAAGAAATTCATAACTGGCACGAAGATCAGTAGAAATGGTACGATAACTTAGCACTCCAAATGGTAAAGGTTACTGACCGCTGGTGTAGTCTATTACCAGCAACTTCAGGAGCGTAACGGCAGAACAGATTCTGCCATTACAATCCTGAAGTTGCCAGCAGCAGAAGGCCAGCGGCAGAAGGCCAGCGGCAGAAGGCCAGCGGCAGAAGGCCAGCGGCAGAAGGCCAGCGGCAGCGGGAGGAGGAGTGTCGGGTCGGGAACAGTTTTCTTCTTCTGGTTAGGCTATATTGATCTCTTGCTCCCTCTTTAGTAATTTGTGTCTCTTCATTTTTAATTGCAGTGCTTAAAGCATCAGACATAGCCTATATATAGTTGATTTTATTCAAACATAGGGAGTGTCCACGACATTCGATCAACCGAGATGTTTTTTTAACACACACAGCTCTGTGAATTGCTCCAAAGACCAATGAAGGCCTGGGAGCAGCCCATGGACTCAAGGCTTCAGCAGCAGAGAGGGAGAGAAGAAGAGAAGGAGAGAGAAAAAGAAAAAGGGAGAGCGATGGCTGTGGTGTGCAGCACTGAGTGCTCTGCTGTGTGATCCACGCACTTAACCAGCCGTAAAGAAAAACCAATCAAATGATGGGGTAAGAGCTGGGGACTGAGAAGGCACACCCCTTCCCTCTCTTCCTCCCTCTCCGCTCACCCCCTTCTTTCTCCCTCTCTCTCTCCTTCCCTCCCCCCTCCTCTCCCTGTGGGCCATGCCATTCCCCAGAAGCCTCCACTAACAGGCCCTGGGCTGTGTAGTACTGTGCCTCCCCAGTCCACAGACAGCCCGAGCTCAAAGAGAATCATTCTCCCAGGTCCCATTATCACTTCAAGAGCTCCGGCTTAACGGCCAAACCTGAAAACCTAAAGCAAGTGGCCTGAGAAACCTCCTGGAGACTAGGGCTTAGGCCACAAGAGAGAAGGGAGAGAGAGGTGATGATGAGGGAGAGAAAGAGAGAGCAGAGAAAAAGGCAAAGACTCAGAAAGCAGGAGAGACTGATATAGTGTTACATAATTCTCATTGGGATCTACAGTTGAGGGGGAAATGATTCTGTCTACGGATTTTATTTCATTTGTTTGACAATCAATCACTTTGCTGTTGCGATCCTCATTCACCCAAAATCAAAACTCACAGCACATCCAATTTCTATATAACCTAACAAAAGGAGATGGACAAACATTTCCTCAACTCGATGAGTGAGATGTTTTATCATCTGCCTCTGCATCTCCAAAAAGCCCACTTCCTGCACAAAGGCAAAGTGGCCTAATCAGCAAAAATAGAGCAGGAATTTAACAGGAATATGGATGGAGGACCGCAACGTAAAGCTTAGCTGACAGGCAAATAGAAAACTTAATAGAGAGAGAAATCAATCACTGGCGTGGGCAGGCAAACAATATATTAATGATTTCTCTCAGCGCAGACAGAAGCCAAATAAATCAGAAGCTAGGTTTCCATCCAATTGGTGACATATTTTCATGTAAATGTTCTAAAACTCTGCATGAAAACAACATGCGCATTTTCCCACCAGAGGTGTTTCCATTCAATTGACTTGTTGCAGATAAAGGCTGTGCGTGATGTAGTGCACACAAAAATGACTTTTGTGGTTAAAATCCAATGTACTGAATAAAACAAACCGAGTTAAATTGGTTTCCATCGCATTTTTAACTCTACTGTTGGTTTTGTCACAACAAAATGGTGTTATAGAACGAATGTGCCCACTGGCCTTGCAGGTGTGCTCTAGCCAACAGCATGCAGATACAGTGTGGGTATAGATACAGTGTGGGTATAGATACAGTGTGGGTATAGATACAGTGTGGGTATAGATACAGTGTGCTACAGTGTGGGTATAGATACAGTGTGGGTATAGATACAGTGTGGGTATAGATACAGTGTGGTACAGTGTGGGTATAGATACAGTGTGGGTATAGATACAGTGTGGGTATAGATACAGTGTGGTACAGTGTGGGTATAGATACAGTGTGGGTATAGATACAGTGTGGGTATAGATACAGTGTGGTACAGTGTGGGTATAGATACAGTGTGGGTATAGATACAGTGTGGTACAGTGTGGGTATAGAGGGAGATCATTTTTACTTGTTAAACGAGCATCGATCATCCAGTCACCAAAATAAGACCCTCATATATATATATATATATATATTGGAAAGGAGCATCAAGCTCATCACTGTGCACTTTCACCACCCTGTGAAGTTCATCATTATTTATTATATCTGTAACCTAATAAACTGCATGGTTTCCTGAGTCATAGTTAGAGGACCACACAACACATTGCGTGACTCCAAGTTGACTTCGATATGATGGCTAATATATCAATACTTGCGAATAAAAGCGTTTCCGTCGCCATTTCTCGCATAATACATTTTATAGACACAAAAACAACCCACCTTGTCTAGTGTATTTTGTTTTGGCGACATTTGGAAAGTTTACCGACAAATTTGCTGTTTCCATCAGGAATGTCGGGACATTTATCTGCCGTACTTTACTCGCATAAAAAGGTTGGATGGAAACTTGGTTAGTGTGTGTGTGTGTGTGTGTGAGAGAGAGAAAGACAGAGAGAGAGAGAGCAAGATGGGGGGGAAAGAGAAACAGGGATAGAGAAACAGAAAGATCCAGAATTGACTGCAAATCTGACATCTTTCAACCCATGCCTCTTGAGTATGGATTGTCTGGAAGGTTTGACTACATAAGGCATTATCACCCTCTCCCACTCATAGACTGCAGTTTTTTCATTTAACCTTTATTCATACAGGTTATTCTCATAGACATTAAATCTATTTACAAGAGAGACCCGTGCGGTAGTCTATGAGTAAATATATAGCAGACACTGAGAGAAGCAGAGAGAGAGCGGGTGTCACGATCGTCGTAAGAACTGGACCAAGGCACAGAGTACGTAGCGTTCCACATCTTTATTATAAAGTGAAACTTCAGTACAAACAAAACAATAAAGAAGAAACGAAACTTGACGTTCAGGAGTGCTCACAGGTAAATACACAAAAACAAACCAAGATCCCAGTAAAACACAGTGGGGAAATGGCTGCCTAAATATGATCCCCAATCAGAGACAACAATAAACAGCTGCCTCTGATTGGGAACCATACCAGGCCAACATAGAAATAGAACAACCTAGATTACCCACCCTAGTCACACCCCGACCTAACCAACATAGAGAATAAAAGACTCTCAGGGCGTGACAGTGGGTGGGAGTTGAGAGTTAAGAGACAGCTCTGAACACCCCCACTCTGCTGTGCCGGGCACAGCTCATTACCTGTGTTTGTCTTGGAAGTGAATCCATTCCATCCAACACTGGCTCTGGCTGGCTGTAAAACCTGAACAGAGAGTTCAAGAGCTAGAACACTGCCTACAGTGTTCTGCAGACACAAACCAATACACAAAGTGGAGGTTTTCAACACAAAGGATGTTACACACTGTTAGAAGAAGCAGACCCAACACACATGTGCACATGTACATCAGCCAATTGTTTGTCATTATGCCCTGTACAATGTATGGCATGTAACATTAAGTGTTCCACACACAGGCCCTGACCTGTTAAATACAGACTAGAAAACAGGGGGATCTCTCTACCATGGACTGTGTTGATAATCTAGTCAACATTTAAAATGTGTTAAAGGCCCAGTGCAGTCCAAAAACATTTTTTTTATATATATTTCCAAAGGTTGGAATAATACTGTGAAAATTGTGAAAATTATGACAATACCCTTATAGTGTCAGAGTTGTTTGAAAAGACAGCCTGTTTTTGTGGGATTGAGTTTGGGCCTGTCTGGTGACATCACCATGCATTACAATCTGTGAAAGGCTCGCTCTATCCCACCAGGTTCCACAGCTCATCACTAGGCCACATATGTTTTACTACAGGCCTCAGAAGCCACCACCCATCACCAGTAAATACAGCTAGTGGTAGGACTAGGACACGTCTCGTGTGTTTAGAAGGAATAGCAGACTCTCTCTCTGTTCTTCACAGTTAATTACACTAATCACTTCCCCAGCACTCCTCCTCCCCTCTCGTTACCTCCTCCTCTCCTCAGCCCAGACACAGAGAGAGACAGAACAAGATGAATGTAGGCAAACCCCATGCAGCAGTAAATCCAGACAGGCACTCAGGCCCTGTTCTGTTGGCCTGCCTGCAGTGGGGATCTGTCTGTTGGTCAGCCAAAGTAAACACTCATTCTAAACCACAACCTGCTGCCAACTACAGGGAAGAAACACTAACACCCTTTACATGGAAGGAAACAAACAGACACTATCAAACCAATGTCTGGACAGCCAAGGCTCTAGTCGTCAACAACAGGCTATAAGTTAGTAGATTTGGTATTTTATTAGGATCCCCATTAGCTGTTGCAAAAGCAGCAGTTACTCTTCCTGGGGTCCACACAAAACATGAAACATAATACAGAATGACATAATACAGAACATCAATAGACAAGAACAGCTCAAGGACAGAACTACATACATTTTTTTAAAGGCACACGTAGCCTACATATCAATGCATACACACAAACTATCTAGGTCAAATAGGGGAAAGGCGTTGTGCCGTGAGGTGTTGCGTTATCTGTTTTTTGAAACCAGGTTTGCTGTTTATTTGAGAAATATGAGAAGGAAGTTCCATGCAATTATGGCTCTATATAATACCGTACGCTTTCTTTAATTTGTTCTGGATTTGGGGACTGTGAAAAGACCCCTGGTGGCATGTCTGGTAGGATAAGTGTGTGTGTCAAAGCTGCGTGTAAGTTCACTATGCAAACAATTTGGGATTTTCCACACATTAATGTTTCTTATAAAAAGAAGTGATGCAGTCAGTCTCTCCTCAACTCTTAGCCAAGAAAGACTGGCATGCATAGTATTTATATCAGCCCTCTGATTACAATTAAGAGCAAAACGTGACGCTCTGTTCTGGGCCAGCTGCAGCTTAACTAGGTCTTTCCTTGCAGCACTGGACCACACGACTGGAAAATAATCAAGATTAGACAAAACTAGACCCTGCAGAACTTGCTTTTTGGAGTGTGGTGTCAAAAAAGCAGATATTCTCTTTATTATGGCCAGACCTCTCCCCATCTTTACAACCACTGAATCTATGTTTTGACCATGACAATTTACAATCTAAAGTAACGGCAAGTAATTTAGACTCCTCTACTTGTTCAACAGCCACACCATTCGTTACCAGATTCAGCTGAGGTCTAGAACTTAAGGAATGATTTGTACCAAATACAATGCTCCTAGTTTTAGAGATGTTCAGGACCTGTTTATTACTGGCCACTAATTCCAAAACAGACTAACTCTTTGTTAAAGGGTTTCAGTAACTTCATTACCTATGGTTGCTGATGCGTATATGGTTGAATCATCAGCATACATGGACACATATGCTTTGTTGATTGTCAGTGGCAGGTCATTGGTAAAAATAGAAAAGAGTAGAGGGCCTAGAGAGCTGCCCTGCAGTATGCCACACTTTATTTGTTTGACATTAGAGAAGCTTCCATTAAAGAAAACCCTTTGAGTTTTATTAGATAGATAGCTGCTTTACCACTCTTGGGTAGCGGAATTACTTTGGCTACCCTCCAGACCTGAGAACAAATACTTTCCTCTAGGCTCAGATTAAAAATATGACAGATAGGAGTGGTTATAGAGTCAGCTACCATCCTCAGTATCTTTCCATCTAAGTTGTCAATTCCAGGAGGTTTGTCATTATCGATCGATAACAATTTTTCTACCTCTCCCACACTAACTTTACAAAATTCTAACTTGCAATGCTTTTCTTTCATTATTCGTTTTTTTTACGTATGAATACAATTGCTCACTGTTCGTTGTTGGCATTTCCTGCCTAACTTTGCCCACTTTGCAAATTAAATATTCGTTCAAATAATTTGGAACATTAAATGGTTTCGTGATGATTTGATGAATTTGTCTTTCTGCTAATAATTTAATTTAAAGTATTCCAAAGTTTTTTTTCTTCCATCATTCTTTATATCATTGATCTTGGCTTCATAATACAGTTTATTCTTCTTTTTGGTGAGTTTAGTCACATCATTTCTCAATTTGCAGTAAGTCAGCCAGTCAGATGTGCAGCCAGACTTATTAGCCACTCCTTTTGCCCCATCTCTATCAACCACAGTTCTTCAATTGCTCATCAATCCATGGAGCCTTAACAGTTCTAACAGTCAGTTTCTTAACAGGTTCATGTTTATCAATAATTGGAAGAAGCAATTTCATAAATTCATCAAGTGCAGCGTCTGGATGCTCCTCATTAATCACATCAGACCAACAAATATTTTTAACATCATCCACATAAGAGTCACAGCAAAGTATTTTGTATGATCTCTTATACACTATTTTAGGCCCAGCTGTTGGAACTTTGGCTTTCCTGGATATAGCCACTATATTGTGATCACTGCATCCAATGGGTATAGATACAGCTTTAGAACAAAGGTCTACAGTATTAGTAAAAAAGTGATTGATACATGTGGATGATCTTGTTCCTGTAGTGTTTGTAAACACCCTGGTAGGTTGATTAATAACCTGAACCAGATTACAGGCACTGGTTACAGAAAGAAGCTTCTTCTTGAGAGGACAGCTTGATGAAAAGCTGCCAATATTCAGGTCCCCAAGAAGGTAGACCTCTCTGTTTGCATCACATGCACTATCAAGCATTTCACACACATTATTTAGATACTGACTGATAGCACTTGGTGGCCTATAGCAACACCCCTAAAGAAAAGGCTTTAAATGTACCAGGTGAACCTACAACCACAACACTTCAATAACACTTGACATAAGATCTTCTCTAAGAATTACAGGGATATGGCTCTGAATATATACAGCATTTCTGTCTCTTCTATAGACGTATATCCTTGTATTGCTACTGCTGTATCATCAAATGATTTATCTAAGTGAGTCTCAGAAATGGCTAATATATGAATGTTATCTGATGTTAGCAAGTTAATGATTTCATGAACGTTATTTCTAAGGCTACATATATTAAAATGGGCTATTTTCAGCCCTTTCCTGGGTAGCTTGTCAGAGATAGACATAATACTGAAAAGAGCAAACAAAGCAAAAGAAAAAAAAACATACATTCAGTAGTCCATTAATCAATTGGTGTGTGTGCGCGCTGCGGGGTTGAAGATACAAACCCATAGGCTTGGCTCACTCATCCCCTCCAGGCATCTGGGAAGGAGGGTGGACAATGAGTCTGTCATTGAGGATGTAAGCAATGTCCCCACGCGCTCTGGCAGCTTTCATGGCTGGGATCAGTTCTTTCCTCTTCTGGTGCACAGCTTCAGGATAGTCCTTGTTGAGGAAGATATACTTCCTCTCAAGTTCTTGGCTCTTTCCAGAACAGCTACCTTGTCCTTGAACCTCAGGAACTTGACCACTATTGGCCTGTGCCTGTCACCTGGGCCGGTGGTGGGTTTATATAGATAGCTTTATATAAATGATTAATTCTGCAATATGTAACTTTTTGGGCGACCCAACCAAATGCACATATAAATGTGAGTTATAGATCCGTCATTCTCATTGAAAACAAGTCTATAAAGTGGTAGATCTGTTCTGTGTGAGCCATTTCTATGCTCCCTGTCCTTACGTTTTGTTTTTGCATCTTTTACCTTTGGTTTTGTACACCAGCTTCAAACATTTTAAAATACATTTTTTTTAGGTTATGGAACATATATTTTCACAGCGATTTAGATGGAACAATGATTCTCTACACTATACTTGCTTGTTTTGTCACATAAACTGAAATTAGACCAACTATTAGAATTTTAGAAACCAGGAAATAGCAGAGATTTCTGCATAGTGCATCTTTAAGGGGGATTCAATGTAGTCCGAAGTGTTTAACCATCATGAATATCTACCGGAATCAAGGTGACAGATATAAACGTATAATAAGAGATGCTGTACCTGAAGAAATATTCATTCTGAATGCATATTTGGATCCAAATTCAATTGTTTGATCATATAGTGTGGGAGATCCAATTGCAGATCAGCATCATATAGCCCCCATACTCAACTGGCAGAACGCGGACCTGGACCCAGAATGGGGTCAATTACTTGGTCGGGCTTCGACCTCTGGTATCATATAAACACACATAAAACATGGAAGAATGCGTAGAATTGCAAGAAATTAGCTTTAAAACTGCAACATTTTCTCTTCGCCAACAAGAAGGGTGTGAACAGTTTGGAGTTGCATGGGTTGCGAGGTAGGGGTTTGTTACTATACCGATCAATGACATTATCCATCTGGACCTTTGCCACCTAGGAAATTTGTGTGACCGGACCTTCTCAAATAGTACTTGAGTACCCCTATCAAATAGCATAGATGTTCTCATCAAGAAATCAATCGTACAGAGTAACTCGATCAGCAGCACAATGATGACTAGTAGAAGCGGAACGGGGAAAGCCGTGATTGCTCAAATGAAGTGGCTCTGATAGAGGTCAGTCCAGAGGAGTGGCAACACTGTTTCCTGCCATGCTCCACCAGCCATCAGGACATCCACAATCATCAACCAGCACCTCTGTGATTTCTCCAGCCTAGCCCTATCATTGTCATCTGCACTAGATCACAGTTTCCACACTACAGCCCCATCTGAACACAGACCCTGCTCCCTGCCACACTACAGCCCCATCTGAACACAGACCCTGCTCCCTGCCACACTACAGCCCCATCTGAACACAGACCCTGCTCCCTGCCACACTACAGCCCCATCTGAACACAGACCCTGCTCCCTTCCACACTACAGCCCCATCTGAACGCAGACCCTGCTCCCTGCCACACTACAGCCCCATCTGAACACAGACCCTGCTCCCTTCCACACTACAGCCCCATCTGAACACAGACCCTGCTCCCTGCCACACTACAGCCCCATCTGAACACAGACCCTGCTCCCTTCCACACTACAGCCCCATCTGAACACAGACCCTGCTCCCTGCCACACTACAGCCCCATCTGAACACAGACCCTGCTCCCTTCCACACTACAGCCCCATCTGAACACAGACCCTGCTCCCTTCTCCCACTACAATAAAGCTGTCTCTGATGTTGTCGACAAATGGATTGATATCTTTATTTCCACTCTGTAAAACCTGTCATCTGGAAATTGCTGCTCCGCATCATTCAGGTCCTAAAAGCTGTATTTGGAGTCAAAGTCAGAGGATGAGCGTAAATAAGGAGATCAATGGATGCTGCATGGAATTACATTACAAAGACAGAACTGTACAGAGTTATTTCAGAGACACTGAATGGTTTAATGTACTACATAATATTATATCATAATGGGCTATAGGACTAGCATGAAATTAGATCAGAATAAGGCTAGGGTTACCAAAGATAATACAAATGAACTATAGTTAAATATCTTACTCCTCTTTTTCATTACACTACAGTTTATTGGATGACCACAGGGCTATCTTGGACTCCCCTGTCTCTCCACAGTGGCCATCACTGTACCCCATGGAGGATTCATCATCATGCACAACCAAACACTCTGGCCATCCCTGTCGCTACATAAAACATCCACATATAAACAGGTCCCGTACATCCTCATACAGCGCCTTCAGAAAGTATTCACACCCTTTGCCTTTTTACACATTTTGTTGTGTGACAGCCTGAATTTAAAATGGACTACATTTAGATTTTTTGGGTCACTGGCCTACACACACACAACACCTCATAATGTCAAAGTGGAATTGAATTAAAAGCGGAAATGTCTTGAGTCAATACGTATCCAGCACCTTAATGGCAAACCTAAATAAGTTCAGGATTAAAAATGGTCTTAACACATCACATAATAAGTTGCATGGACTCTGTGTGCAATAACAGTGTTTAACATGATTTTTGAATTTCAAACACAAATTATTCAACCACAAAGACCAGAGAGGTTTTCCAAAGCCTCACAAAGAAGGGCACCTATTGATAGATGGGTAAAAACAGAAAAAAAGCAAGCATTGAATATCCCTTTGAGCATAGTGAATTTATTAATTACACTTTGGATGGCGTATTTTTTACATTTATTTTACATTTTTATTTAACCTTCATTTAACTAGGCAAGTCTGTTAAGAACAAATTGTTATTTACAAACCCGAATGACGGTGGGCCAATTGTGCCCACCGTCCCTATGGGACTCCCAATCACGGCCAGATGTGATACAGCCTGGATTCTGTATCAATACACCCAGTCACTACAAAGATACAGCTGCCCTTCCTAACTAAGTTGCCGGTGAGGAAGGAAACCACGCAGGGATTTCACCATGAGGCCAATGGTGACTTTAAAACAGTTAGAGAGTTTAATGGCTGTGATAGGAGAAAACTGTGGATGGATCAACAACATTATAGCCCAACAACAATACTAACCTAATTGACAGAGTGAAAAGAAGGAAGCTTGTACAGAATAAAACATATTCAAAAACATGCATCCTGTTTGCAACAAGGCACTAACGTAATGCTGCAAAAAACTTGGCAAAGTAATTAACTTTTTGTCCTGAATACAAACTGTTATGTTATGTTATGTTTGGGGCAAATCCCAAACGACACATGCTTACCAAGAAGACAATAAATGTTCCTTAGTGGGCGAATTACAGTTTTGACCTAAATCTACTTGAAAATCTATGGCAAGACCTTAAAGTGGTTGTCTAGCAATGATCAACAACCAATTTGACAGAGCTTAAAGAATTTTGAAAATAATAAATGGGCAAATGTTACACAATCCAGATGTGGAAAGCTCTTAGAGACTTACCCAGAAAGACTCAGATCTATAATCACTGCTAAAGGTGCTTCTACAAAGTATTGACCCAGGGTTGTGAATACTTACGTAAATGAGATATTTCTGTACTTCATTTTCAATACATTTGCTGAAGTTTCAAAAAACATGTTTTCACTTTGTCATTATGGTGTATTGTATGTAGATGGGTGAGAAAAAGACAACATTTAATACATTTGAATTCAGGCTGTAACACAACATAATGTGGAATAAGACGAGGGGTTGGAGTACTTTCTGAAGGCACTGTATACAGTATGTGCTTCTTTGTTACACCACCATGTAGTGGGGCTGTGTGTGAGACGGCAGGCGGCAGAGAGAGAAAGTGTATTATTTATGCTTTTTCTCTTCTCGTGGTTCTCGGTCTGTCTGTATCCAGGATGAATGGGGAGGAAGATGAAATGCTCTGCTGTCACAGCGGGGCTGAAGAGGCTCAGGGATGACAAATCTAGCTAGACTGCCCTGTCCCCACCCTCTACACCTCTTTCCCCATCTTCCCCTCCCTCCCCTCCCCATCTCCCCACCTATTTGAAGGTGACATGGTGATAGAGATGGATGCTTGGTTCACAGCCAATAAAATGTCCCCATGAGGCCAGGTGCTTTTTGTCTTTAGTAGGGTTATAGGCTAGAGACTAGAGCCCACAGTGAAAAGGAATTGGAGACACAGATTATAGTGGTGTGTTCACTCAGATGTCCTTTGTCCTCATGATATATCACACTAGATAGTCAGGTATCTAACGCATTAGTAAAGTAGAGACAGTGAAGACTCTTTTAGAGAAAAGTAGCCAGAGAGACAAAATGGCCACTGACTGATAGCTTCACATTTGGCATGGTGTAGTTGACAGATAGTCTGAAGGAGGGAATTAGGCATTAAACCATTAAGCTAAAATCTCTTTATTACATATTTTAGAACATTATGTTTCATCCACGTCATTTTTTCCATCACCAGGCTACATTTCAGAGGTGATACAAAGATGAGTCCTCCCTCCCCCTTTACCTTCAATATGTCAATGTAATTGAGTGGTGGTAAGAGGGAGAGTTGCGCTGGCCTTGTAAAACACTCCACTCCTCCTCAGTGGTGCAATGAAACTAATCCCCCAACATACACTGATCTCTCCATCTCACCCTCAACTCCCACTCTATCACTCCATCTCTCTCTTTCTCGCAACCCCCCCTCTCCATTTCTCTTCCCCACCCCCTCTCCCTATCTATCTCACAGCAGAGGTAGCAGCATAATGTGGACTGCCAAGCGTTTGTCATAAAAAGCAATAGTTGCTCAGGGATTATGGGCTCTAAATGATCACACTGCCAATTAATGTTATATATTTACTCTGGCTCATTGTCATGCAGCCTGGCAGAGGTAGAAAGACAAAAAGAGAGAGAGGGAGAGAGGGCATGCGGCTAGACAGTACTGTCCTTGAGAGTGGGTGAACTGACTGCAGAAGGGTAGTCTGGTGGGCGGCTGGCAGGCTCACATTCCTTCCTTCCCTCCCTCCCTTCTTCCTTCCCTTCCTCTCTCCCTGCCTGTCTGTGTGCACCAGAAACCAGGGGGAAAGTACAGCCTGTCTGGCTTTAACACAGAGCTACCACTGCCAATTTATACTGTAGCATAGAAAGGCTAGTGTGTGTGTGTGTGTGTGTGTGTGTGTGTGTGTGTGTGTGTGTGTGTGTGTGTGTGTGCGCCTGTGGGCTCTTGTATCTCACGATCTACTATAAATAATGCCATGGGGTGATTCAAACATGTCTGGTTCCTAGCATGATCATGAGGCATAATTAAATCAACATAAAGAAAATGACCCATCCTCCAGCCGTGAATTTGTGTAATCATAATTATAAAGCAATTAAAAATGAGCTATCGCCTCGGTGGCTTTAACTGTACATGGCAGTTGTATGTCCGCAACATCTACTTGACATACGAGGCAGCGTGTTTTGGACACAGTGATGAGAGGTAGAAGGGAGGAGAAATGTTAGATAATTAGGGTTTAGGAGGCATATAATGTTAGCTGTTGTAATCTGCCTAAAAATCTATATACTGTAGCTACTACGCTAACTTAACCAAAATTGATCCATCATAAAATGAGCAATTGCTGCCGAGTGAAAAGGCTCAAATGCCAACAATGTCTAATGAAAAATGGATATGCATTAGGAACAGGCATATATTACCTCATTTACATACATTACCTTTGATACGAATTTGTGTTGATCCAGGATCATCATTTAGGCCTAGATGTGTTGATCCTGGATCGTCATTTAGGCCTAGATGTGTTGATCCTGGATCGTCATTTAGGCCTAGATGTGTTGATCCCGGATCATCATTTAGGCCTAGATGTGTTGATCCTGGATCATCATTTAGGCCTAGATGTGTTGATCCAGGATCATCATTTAGGCCTAGATGTGTTGATCCTGGATCGTCATTTAGGCCTAGATGTGTTGATCCAGGATCGTCATTTAGGCCTAGATGTGTTGATCCCGGATCATCATTTAGGCCTAGATGTGTTGATCCTGGATCATCATTTAGGCCTAGATGTGTTGATCCAGGATCATCATTTAGGCCTAGATGTGTTGATCCAGGATCGTCATTTAAGCCTAGATGTGTTGATCCAGGATCATCATTTAGGCCTAGATGTGTTGATCCAGGATCATCATTTAGGCCTAGATGTGTTGATCCTGGATCGTCATTAGGCCTAGATGTGTTGATCCTGGATGGTCATTTAGCTGTGTTAGATCCAGAGACAACACAGCAAAATAATGATTCAGGACCAATACAGCTAAACGACAATACAGGACCAACACAGGTAAATGGAAATGAGCCCCAGGATCATTACAGGTAAATGTAAATGATGCCCCAGGATCATTACAGGTAAATGTAAATGATGCCCCAGGATCATTACAGGTAAATGTAAATGATGCCCCAGGATCATTACAGGTAAATGTAAATGATGACCCAGGATCATGACATGTAAATGGTGACCCAGGATCATTACAGGTAAATGTAAATGATGACCCAGGATCATTACAGCTAAATGTAAATGATGACCCAGGATCATGACATGTAAATGTAAATGATGACCCAGGATCATTACAGGTAAATGTAAATGATGACCCAGGATCATGACATGTAAATGTAAATGATGTCCCAGGATCATTACAGGTAAATGTAAATGATGACCCAGGATCATTACAGGTAAATGTAAATGATGCCCCAGGATCATGACAGGTAAATGTAAATGATGCCCCAGGATCATTACAGGAAAATGTAAATGATGTCCCAGGATCATTACAGGAAAATGTAAATGATGTCCCAGGATCATTACAGGTAAATGTAAATGATGTCCCAGGATCATTACAGGTAAATGTAAATGATGTCCCAGGATCATTACAGGTAAATGTAAATGATGACCCAGGATCATTACAGGTAAATGTAAATGATGCCCCAGGATCATGACAGGTAAATGTAAATGATGCCCCAGGATCATTACAGGAAAATGTAAATGATGTCCCAGGATCATTACAGGAAAATGTAAATGATGTCCCAGGATCATTACAGGTAAATGTAAATGATGTCCCAGGATCATTACAGGTAAATGTAAATGATGCCCCAGGATCATTACAGGTAAATGTAAATGATGACCCAGGATCATGACATGTAAATGTAAATGATGCCCCAGGATCATTACAGGTAAATGTAAATGATGACCCAGGATCATGACATGTAAATGTAAATGATGCCCCAGGATCATTACAGGTAAATGTAAATGATGACCCAGGATCATGAAATGTAAATGTAAATGATGACCCAGGATCATTACAGCTAAATGTAAATGATGCCCCAGGATCATGACAGGTAAATGTAAATGATGACCCAAGATCAATACAGCTAAACGACAATCCAGGACCAACACAGGTAAATGTAAATGATGACCCAGGATCATTACAGCTAAATGTAAATGATGACCCAGGATCATTACAGCTAAATCAAATCAAATGTAATTTGTCACATGCTTTGTAAACAACAGGTGAACTAACAATGAAATGCTTACTTACGGGTCCTTTTCCAACAATGCAGAGATAAAGATAAAAAATACACTGCTCCAAAAAATAAAGGGAACACTTAAACAACACAATGTAACTCCAAGTCAATCACACTTCTGTGAAATCAAACTGTCCACTTAGGAAGCAACACTGATTGACAATAAATGTCACATTCTGTTGTGCAAATGGAATGGACAACAGGTGGAAATTATAGGCAATTAGCAAGACACCCCCAATAAAGGAATGGTTCTGCAGGTGGTGACCTACAGAACCACAGACCACTTCTCAGTTCCTATGCTTCCTGGCTGATGTTTTGGTCACTTTTGAATGCTGCCGGTGCTTTCACTCTAGTGGTAGCATGAGACGGAGTCTACAACCCACACAAGTGGCTCAGGTAGTGCAGCTCATCCAGGATGGCACATCAATGCGAGCTGTGGCAAGAAGGTTTGCTGTGTCTGTCAGCGTAGTGTCCAGAGCATGGAGGCGCTACCAGGAGACAGGCCAGTACATCAGGAGACGTGGAGGAGGCCGTAGGAGGGCAACAACCCAGCAGCAGGACCGCTATCTCCGCCTTTGTGCAAGGAGGAGCAGGAGAAGCACTGCCAGAGCCCTGCAAAATGACCTCCAGCAGGCCACAAATGTGCATGTGTCTGTTCAAACGGTCAGAAACAGACTCCATGAGGGTGGTATGAGGGCCCGACGTCCACAGGTGAGGGTTGTGCTTACAGCCCAACACCGTGCAGGACGTTTGACTTTTGCCAGAGAACACCAAGATTGGCAAATTCGCCACTGGCGCCCTTAGCTCTTCACAGATGAAAGTAGGTTCACACTGAGCACGTGACAGACGTGACAGAGTCTGGAGACGCCGTGGAGAACGTTCTGCTGACTGCAACATCCTCCAGCATGACCGGTTTGGCGGTGGGTCAGTCATGGTGTGGGGTGACATTTCTTTGGGGGGCCGCACAGCCCTCCATGTGCTCGCCAGAGGTAGCCTGACTGCCATTAGGTACCGAGATGAGATCCTCAGACCCCTTGTGAGACCATATGCTGGTGCGGTTGGCCCTGGGTTCCTCCTAATGCAAGACAATGCTAGACTTCATGTGGCTGGAGTGTGTCAGCAGTTCCTGCAAGAGGAAGGCATTGATGCTATGGACTGGCCCGCCCGTTCCCCAGACCTGAATCCAATTGAGCATTTCTGGGACATCATGTCTCGCTCCATCCACCAACGCCACGTTGCACCACAGACTGTCAAGGAGTTGGCGGATGCTTTAGTCCAGGTCTGGGAGGAGATCCCTCAGGAGACCATCCGCCACCTCATCAGGAGCATGCCCAGGCGTTGTAGGGAGGTCATACAGGCACGTGGAGGCCACACACACTACTCAGCCTCATTTTGACTTGTTTTAAGGACATTACATCAAAGTTGGATCAGCCTGTAGTGTGGTTTTCCACTTTAATTTTGAGTGTGACTCCAAATCCAGACCTCCATGGGTTGATAAGTTGGATTTCCATTGATTATTTTTGTGTGATTTTGTTGTCAGCACATTCAACTATGTAAAGAAGAAGTATTTAATAAGATTATTTCTTTCATTCAGATCTAGGATGTGTTGTTTAAGTGTTCCCTTTATTTTTTTGAGCAGTATATATACAGTACCAGTCAAAAGTTTGGACACACCTACTCATTCAAGGGTTTTAATCCATTTTCAATATTTTCTACATTGTAGAATAATAGTGAAGACATCAACACTATGAAATAACACATATGGAATCATATAGTAACCAAAGAAGTGTTTGCACAGTCTTGGCATTCTCTCAACCAGCTCCACCTGGAATGCTTTTCCAACAGTCTTGAAGGAGTTCCCACATATGCTGAGCACTTGTTGGCTGCTTTTCCATCACTCTGGGGTCCAACTCATCCCAAACCATCTTAATTGGGTTGAGATCGGGTGATTGTGGAGACCAGCTCATCTGATGCAGCACTCCATCACGCTCCTTTTTGGTCAAATAGCCCTTACACAGCCTGGAGGTGTGTTGGGTCATTGTATTGTTGAAAAACAAATGATAGTGGGACCCAGATGGGATGGCGTATTGCTGCAGAATGTGGTGGTAGCCATGCTGGTTAAGTGTGCCTTGAATTCTAAATAAAATCACAGACAGTGTCACCAGCAAAGCATCACCACACCTCCCCCTTCATGCTTCACGGTGGGAACCACACATGCGGAGATCATCCGTTCACCTACTCTGCATCTCACAAAGACACGGCGGTTGGAACCAAATATTTCAAATTTGGACTCATCATACCAAAGGACAGATTTCCACCGGTCTTATGTCCATTGCTTGTGTTTCTTGGCCCAAGCAAGTCTCTTCTTCTTATTGGTGACCTTTAGTGGTGGTTTCTTTGCAGCAATTTGACCATGAAGGCCTGATTCACAGTCTCCTCTGAACAGTTGATGCTGAGATGTGTCTGTTACTTGAACTCTGTGAAGTATTTATTTGGGCTGCAATTTCTGAGGCTGGTAACTCTAATACCTCTGCGTCTTCCTTTCCTGTGGCGGTCCTCATGAGAGCCAGTTTCATCATAGCGTTTGATGGTTTTTGCGACTTAAAGAAACTTTCAAAGTTCTTGAAATGTTCCGCACTGACTAACCTTCATGTCTTAAAGTAATGATGGACTGTCATTTCTTTTTGCTTATTTGAACTGTTCTTACCATAATATGGACTTGGTCTTTTACCAAATAGGGCTATCTTCTTTATACCACTCCTACCTTGTCACAACACAACTGATTGGCTCAAACGCATTAAAAAGGAAAGAAATTCCACAAATAAATTTTTAACAAGGCACACCTTGGTGACTACCTCGTGAAGCTGGTTGAGAGAATGCCATGAGTGTGCAAAGCTGTCATCAAGGCAAAGGGTGGCTACTTTTGAAGAATCTCAAATATAACTTTTTTGGTTACTACATGATTACATATGTGTTATTTCGTAGTTGTAGAAAATAGTAAAAATAAAGATAAAAATCAAAAATATATATATATAGTACCAGTCAAAACATTGGAAACACCAACTCATAAAAACCTACTATATATATATATATATATATATATATACAAATAGTGACACAAGGAATAAATACACAGTGAACAACGAATAACAATAATGAGTAAAAATAGCATGGCTACATACAGGGAGTACCAGTACCAAAATAACATGGCTACATACAGGGAGTACCAGTACCAAAATAACATGGCTACATACAGGGAGTACCAGTACCAAAATAACATGGCTACATACAGGGAGTACCAGTACCAAAATAACATGGCTACATACAGGGAGTACCAGTACCAAAATAACATGGCTACATACAGGGAGTACCAGTACCAAAATAACATGGCTACATACAGGGAGTACCAGTACCAAAATAACATGGCTACATACAGGGAGTACCAGTACCAAAATAACATGGCTACATACAGGGAGTACCAGTACCAATTGGATGTGCAGGGGTATGAGGTAATTGAGGTAGCCATGTACATATAGTGTAGATAGGGGTAAAGTGACTAGGCAACAGCATGGCTAATAGACTGAGCTGTAGCAGCAGCGTATGTTGAGCAGTAGTAGCAAAGTATGTGGTCAGTATGAAAGTGTGTGTGGGTGGGAGTGTGGAGTCAGTACGCATGTGCACACATGTTGTGTGTATGTGTGTTTGTGTTGGGGTGTCAGTGTAAGTATGTGTGAATGTGTGGGTAGAATCCAGTGTGTGTGTCGAGTCAGTGCAAAAAAGGGTCAATGCAGGTTTTCCTGGTAGCCATTTGATTAGCTATTTAGCAGTCTTGTTTAGCAGTCTTGTTTAGCAGTCTTATGGCTTGGTGGTAGAAGCTGTTCAGGGTCCTGTAGGTTCCAAACTTGGTTCACAGGTACCGCTTACCATGCGGTAGCAGAGAAAACAGTCTATGGCTTGGGTGGCTGGAGTTTTCCAAAAAATGTTGGGCCTTTCTCTGACACTGCCTGGTATAGAGGTCCTGGATGGCAGGGAGCTCAGTCTCAGTGATGACTGGGCCGTACTTACCACCCTCTGTAGCGCCTCACGGTCGGGTGCCTGGCAGTTGCCATACCAAGCGGTGATGCAGTCAGTCAAAATGATCACAATGGTACTGGTATAGAACTTTTTGAGGATGCCAAAGCTTTTCAGCCTCCTGAGGGGGAAGAGGCTGAAAAGTTCTATACCAGTACCATGTGGACACCCGTGTACACACCCCTCTCTTTCCTGTAGACCACGATGAGTTTCTTTGACTTGCTGTTCTTGAGGGAGAAGTTGTTGTCCTGTCACCAAACTGACAGTTCTCTGACCTCCTCCCTATAGGCTGCTTCATCATCGTTTGTGATCAGTCCTACCACTGTCGTGTCGTCAGCAAACGACACGATAGTGTTGGAGTCGTGCTTGGCGATGCAGTCTTGGGTGACTAGGGAATACAGCACAGGACTAAGCGCACACCCGAGGGGCCCCCGTGTTGATGGTCAGCGTGGCGGATGTGTTGTTGCCTACCCTCAACCGCCTGGGGGCGGCCCGTCAGAAAGTCCAGGATCCAGTTGCAGAGGTAGGTATTCAGTCCCAGGGTCCTGAGCTTTGTGATGAGCTTGGAAGGGACTATGGTGTTGAATGCTGAGCTGTAATCAATGAACAACGTTCTTACATAGGTATTAATTTGTCCAGGTGGGTGAGGGCAGTGTGGAGTGCAATAGAGATTGCAACATCTGTGGTTCTGTTGGGACAGTTTGAGAGTTGGAGTGGGTCCAGGGTGTCTGGGATGATGGTGTTGATGTGAGCCATGACCAGCAATTTCAAAGCATTTCATGGCTATAGATGTGAGTGCTACAGGGCGATAGTCATTTAGGCAGGGTACTTTGGCGTTTCTTGGGCAGGGGGTCTATGGAGGTCTGAGGTCTGGGATATGTTGAAAATGTCAGTGAAGACACTTGGAAGCTGCTCAGCGCATGCTCTGAGTATGCGTCCTGGTATTCCGTCTGGCCCTGCGGCTTCGCGAATGTTAACCTGTTTAAAGGTCTTACATTGGCTACGGAAAGTGAGATCACAAAGTCACCCGAACAGCTGGTGCTCTCATGCATGGTTCAGTGTTGCTTGCCTTGAAGTGAACATAGAAGGCATTTAGCTCATTTGTTAGGCTTGTGTTGCTGGGCAGCTCGTGGCTGGGTTTCCCTTTGTAATCTGTGATAGTTTGCAAGCCCTGCCAACATCCGTCGAGTGTCAGAGCCGACATAGTAGGATTCGATCTTAGTCCTGTAATGATGCTTTGCCTGTTTGATGGCTTGTCGGAGGTCTTATAAGCGTCCAGATTAGTGTCCCGCTCCTTGAAAGCATCCAGCTTTAGCCTTTAGCTCAATGCAGATGTCTGTAATCAGTGGCTTCTGGTTGGGGTTTGTACGTAAGGTCACTGTGGGGATGATGTCGTCGATGCATTTATTAATGAAGCCGGTGACTGAAGTGGTTAACTCCTCAATGTTATCGGATGAATCCCAAAACATATTCCAGTCTGTGCTAGAGTCACTGGTACTTCCCGTTTGAGTTTTTGCTTGTAAGCAGGAAGATAGAGTTATGGTCTGATTTGCCAAATGGAAGGCGAGGGAGAGCTTTGTATCAGTTTCTGTGAGTGGAGTAAAGGTGATCTAGAGTTCTGTCACCTTTAGTTGCACAGGAGACATGCTGGTAAAAATTAAGCAAAACGAATTTCAATAACCCTACATTGAAATCCACGGCCACGAGAAACGCTGCCTCTGAACAAGCATGGTAAATAAACAGCTATGAATAATATTGGTAAATAGTATGGTCTACAGCTTATCATGAGGTATTTAAACTCGAGACTTCCTAACATTAGAGATAGCGCACCAGCTGTTTCTAATAAAGAGACATTCCACTCCTCCCTTCGTCTTACCCGAGTCTGCCATCCAGTCTTGATGATGTATAGAAAAACCAGCAAGATGTACACTGAGTATATCAAACATCAAGACCACCTTCCTAATATTGAGTTGTTTCGAGTATCGGGTATTAGGGCCTAAACTAATTCCAGAGCTGCCGACTCACTGAAGTAGAAATGTTGGTCCAAATCGAGTTTAGTGATCGCTGTTCTGATGTACAGAAGCTGTTTTCGGTCATATGAAATGATGGAGGAGACATTATGTATAAAAAAGTTCAGATCAGCGTAAAAAGAAACACAAAACAGGAGCCCGTAAGATGACTGCTATCAACTGCAGCGTCATCCCTTCACTTCAATGTAAATGATGATCCAAGATCAACCCAGCTAAATGACCATCCAGAATCATGCCTCACTTTCAATCCTCTCCCCTTTTCTCCTCAGGTCCCACTATAATTTAAGCAACATTATTCTGGAAGTGCTACTGTAGCTTTCCCTGGAGGGTAAGATTACATTTTTCATCAGCTGAACACCTGAGGACGACGCCAAGGGAAAGCCTCACTTTACATCATGAGGGAGAAAACTAGGCTTTATCCCAGTCCTTAGCCTGGAGCAAACAGACAAACAAAATGTAATCAGGGTTTGCTCCCACCCCTGTGAACTCAGCTTCACTGGGAATAAGGGTTTGACAGACACCATCCCTTTAATTCCCTTTTATTTACATTGTCCTCCTCCCTTTACAGCTGTCCACTGCACTCAATCTGAACAAGTGCTGAGATAACATTTTAGATACTGTGACTGTGCTTTGTCCGAGGTGTACCTTCAGGAATATAAAACTATATAACAATATGGTAATAATAACATTCAGGCTTGATTCGACTAAATTGTTTAATTTCATCCAACCCCTCATGAGATAAAGATATGCAGCCAAGGGCTGAGCTGTTTCCTCATTCACAGCCACTTGTATTCATCAGTGTCGAGACACTGGATCCATTTTGCACCGACGGGTGCTGAACAGCGGCTTGTTCCAACAACTCCCAGATGTATGCAAATAAAAACACCCCCGCTTCCACACTTATCTCGCTCTGCTTGTTATGCCAATGTCATAGGACTTAGCTAAAGTAAAGGGCAAGTCTTTTATGTTTGTCAGGGTATCATTTATCTATGACCACCCACCAAGAGCCATTTTTCTTTTGTTGCCATAGAATTTCCAATTTGAGGAAACAATAACGCCACAAATAATAATGGCATTAAGGATGGAAGCGGCAGTGACGGTGGTGATGGTGGTGTGTGTACATGTGCTCCAGGGGGGTAACTTGCTCAGAAAAGCTGTAGAATGTTAAGCAGACATTTGAGCAGGCCTTCCCAGCACAAACACACCATACACTGGCTCATACACTCAGAGTAATACATTTGATAACGGGTTTCTCAACTCCTCCACACACACAACCATGGCATCACAGCGGTGGGCTCCCCTGTGCTCTGAACACGTACTGACATAACCACTCTGACACACACACATACATACACACACACACACACACACACACACACACACACACACACACAAACATAGACAGATGATACTACGAGACTGAGTGGGGGAACTTGTCTCTGGAGTCTCATTTCACTGACCAATTAATCATGAAAGGAAGCACAAAGGAATCTAACAGGCAAGGCTACACTGCAGGTTAATTCCTGCTTAACAATACAGTACACCACGTCATAGCCTGCTTCTACAAGCCTGTTATACTAATAGAAATGTGTAACACGCAATTGTGTTTCCTCCCACAGTGTCTCCCCAAGCCTCATTCTCCATTTCAGTGTGATTACAGAGAGTATGAGGGACCCTGCTCGGACAGAAGGACAGGCAAGACGACAACATTGTTGTGTCACACATCTGAAATTCTATTTAGAGCCCTCTGCAGGATGGAGCAGAATACCCTACTGTGCTGCTTACGATGGGTTCATCACTCTCTCACACACACACACACACACACACGCACACACACCCCAGGTCAGTGATTGGGGACATTGCCCTGTTTAGGGTGCCGTCTTTTTGGATGGGACGTTAAATGGGTGTCCTGACTCTCTGTGGTCACTAAAGATCCCATGACACTTATCATAAGAGTAGGGGTGTTAACCCTGGTGTCCTGGCTAAATTCCCAATCTGGCCCTCATACCATCATGGCCACCTAACCATCCCCAGCTTACAATTGGCTCATTTATCCCCCTCCTCTCCCCTGTAACTATTCCCCAGGTCGTTGCTGTAAATGAGAATGTGTTCTCAGTCAACTTACCTGGTAAAATCTGGGTAAAAAAAGAAATACTCTTTACAACAATGCATTATTCACATGAGGCTGGGATCAACCCTGCCAGCAGAATCCCACAACTACTACTACTCATAACAATACACATCTCTGCCTGCCTGAATGGGAATAATACAGTAATACCTGCTGTCAGCTGAACGTGATACTGCATACTGGTGGAGCCCCGGCCGCTCAACCCAGAACTATTTCCTCCTATCGCAGGCCGTGATTTAAGACCAGCTTCAAACCACAGGCATCAATATCAATTACTGTTGCTAAAAGGTGTATTTAGGAAAGGAGGAGGAAAATATCTGATGTGCTGCCACACATTTACTTAGTTTACATCCTGAGGTCTGACTGCAATCTCATTTAGGGAGAAGTCTTAAGTGCCTCACCCTCACTCACTTCACCCTGTGTGAAAATGTGCATCAGGTATACGCTAAGCCTGGTGAGTGGTGACATGGCAGCTAATGTCACTGGATCAGTAACGGATGAATTGTTTCTTAACCCAGAGTAAGAAGACGTATCACTGGTCGCCTGGCTGGCTTAATGAAGATGGATGGTGGATGGATGGTGATGCAGCGAGTTGCCAAGAATCATGAGGCACCATGCCACTCTCCTGGCTGCAGATGGGTGTCACAGAGCAGAGCGTCCTTTAAACGCGGTCCCTATCGTGTCATATTCATTTTAACCATTTTTTATGTATAGGAACTGATACCAAAACACTGACATATTGAATTTACAAGTCAGATGAATTGTACGATCACACCTTAGCTTGCACTAATTTTCAGTGCTTGTCCCTAAACGATCATTACACACGGCGGAGTGAATCTACAAGCACCAGCCAAGTAAATGTATAAATATATTTATCTTATGTTGTGCTGAGTGAGGAAGAGCTTCAGGCAGTATTTCTGACCCCTGACCTCATGCAGCAGGATTCTACACAACTACTGCTACTCATAACAATACACATCTCCGGCCTGCCTGAACGGGACAAATACAGTCATATCTTCCGTCAGCTGAGCGTGATACTGAAATGACCTGGCATACGTGGGAGTACTGGGAGTACTGTCCTGCTGAACTCCCTCTGTGACACCTCTGGCTGCCTACTACACTGAGTGGTGTTGTGTTCACTACTATACCAATACCATGGGAATTCCCTGTATATTTAAGGAATATTTAAGTTTCTAGTTTTATTAACAATGAATGTTATTCCAATGCCAATCCACAAAGGATTATGAGACTGCAGCGCTAGGCTAGCAGTACTGTTAACTTTTCAAAGACAGAGTTGGTTTTCAGGGTCATAGAAGGAGAGCATTTTCTGTGTGTTGGTTTTTCTTTATCAATTCCATCGGCAGATGAGTAGAAAGAGCAAGAGGAAATATTTCCCATTCCACTTCATTTTAGTGGAATTGTTTTGTCACATTGCTGACAGTGCTTGGAATGAGCTGTCCATCTTCAGAGTCTGAGGCTAGGCAATATCTTTGTGCCTGTCTCTCTCCTCGGCTTGGAAAGCGGTTCTATGCCACACAGAGACAGTGTTCCAAACAGCAGTCTTTTCTTCTCTTCTCTGGGAGTCCCTCAGGGCTCATTCCACAAGGCAAATCATGTAATGTGCCACCACAGTGAACTATCTGGCCCCCCTCTGCCTCTCTCCCTTCCTCTCTCTCTCTCTCTCTCTCTCTCTCTCTCTCTCTCTCTGTCTACCAGACATGAGAGCCCATCTCTTCTCACCAGAACACACACTCACATCAAGACACACCAGACAAACAACCACACACATAAAACAGAATGAGAAACCAACACATTTCTTTGATTACTACAATTCTCTCCTTGAGAAGGCAAAGTGTTTCTTACTTTCTTTCTCAAGTGTGAAAGTATGAACTTCTACCACACAGAACATGTTAAACCAATGTACTATTTATAAAGCAAGGTTTTTCTTAACCATACCTTGATGCCTCAGGCGGTAAGGAGTTAAATTACTTTCCTAAATCCAATCACTATTAGGAAGGATGGGATAATTCAGACCTCAAGGGGTAGCTTGCCTTCTGATTCATGACAATTATTTCAATTAAGGGCAGATTAGCACCTGAGGGCAGCCAGAGAGGTGATTTGATTAACCCTGCACTATTACAGTCTCATACCCATGTCTATTGTTTCACAGTCATTCCTGAGTTACAAGCACTACATGTTGTTTTAGGTAAGGTACATAAAAGCATCAACGATGTGCATAATGGTATAGCTAATAATTGATCTACAAGCTGTTAGCAAAATCATACAAAATCTTTGTTCGACAAATATCCTTCATAATATTATAACCCCATCTCTCTGGCTCTTTCTGGCTTCCCATCTCGATACCTCTCTCTCGCTCTCGCTCTTAGGAATTAGATATACTGGCATGACGACCACATAAATACAGACTGGGGAGCTAAGCGCCAGGATAGCAGACCACATGTGAACGGTGTTGGTCACCCCCTGCCTGATTACGCCCGCTAAACCACTGCAGTGATCCCCCACTTCATCAGGGAAACAGATGAGATGTGTTCGCTGGCGTTGTCTGACTGATGGGCCCTGAGCCGCATCCCCCGTTCAAATGATCTCCTGCTAATGACCACAGCCCAACTGGAAACCAGTCCATACAAAAAGCAACGAAGCGCACAAATTAATTTGCCTTTCCATTCATTTTGGAGGGCGAATCTGGGACGGGAGGGGAAGTGAGGGGTGTTGTCGAACACAGTTTGCGAGCAGACTGATTACTCTGCACTTGTAAGCAGTGTGTGAAAAATGGTGCTACGACAAGGGCACGTTTCACAATTAATACATTTGGAGAGACGTCATGAACTTTAAGGCTAAAACAAGCTGACTGACTGTCACATATGGTGAATGTGCAGAGACAACTGTGTGGGGTAACAAAACGTATTCACTTAACTATGTTAAGTTGAAAGAACCACATTCTCAAAATAGCTTATTCCTTTGGGTAAGAGTAACAAAGTTTTTCTCACAATCTAAATTGTTCTGCATGCATGACACAGTGCATAGAAACAAAACAAAGCCGTCCCAAGTCCGTCAAGCGCTAGAGAGCGGTCAGGGCTTGTAATTAGGCATTGATTGTGAAAACACAACTAAAATGCATTGTAGGAGGCCTGAGCCCAGAAGTACAGGTCAGTGCAACTTCATCCATCAGCCCTGTCACCCCTCCCTCCCTCCCTCCTTCCCTACCTGTCACCCCTCCCTCCCTCCCGCCTTCCTTCCCTACCTGTCACCCCTCCCTCCTTCCTTCCCTACCTGTCACCCCTCCCTCCCTCCCTCCCTCCTTCCCTACCTGTCACCCCTCCCTCCTTCCTTCCCTACCTGTCACCCCTCCCTCCCTCCCTCCCTACCTCCTTCCCTACCTGTCACCCCTCCCTCCCTCCCTCCTTCCCTACCTGTCACCCCTCCCTCCCTCCTTCCCTACCTGTCACACACCCCTCCCTCCCTCCCTCCTTCCCAACCTGTCACACACCCCTCCCTCCCTCCCTCCTTCCCTACCTGTCACCCCTCCCTCCATCCTTCCCTACCTGTCACACACCCCTCCCTCCTTCCCTACCTGTCACACACCCCTCCCTTCCTCCCTACCTGTCACACACCCCTCCCTCCCTCCCTCCTTCCCTACCTGTCACACAACCCTCCCTCCCTCCCTACCTGTCACACACCCCTCCCTCCCTCCTTCCCTACCTGTCACACACCCCTCCCTCCCTCCCTCCTTCCCTACCTGTCACACACCCCTCCCTCCCTCCCTCCTTCCCTACCTGTCACACACCCCTCCCTCCCTCCTTCCCTACCTGTCACACACCCCTCCCTCCCTCCCTACCAGTCACACCCCCCTCCCTCCCTCCCTACCTGTCACACACCCCTCCCTCCCTCCTTCCTTCCCTACCAGGAGCAAGCAACACATGGAAACAGCACATCCTTAAAGGCGACAGGTACTTATTCGCTCTTAACTCAGCCCATACTGTTGGAGCCCCGGCCGCTCAACCCAGAACTATTTCCTCCTATCGCAGGCCGGGATTTAAGACCAGCTTCAAACCACAGGCATCAATATTAATTACTGTTGCTAAAAGGTGTATTTAGGAAAGGAGGAGGAAAATATCTGATGTGCTGCCACACATTTACTTAGTTTACATCCTGAGGTCTGACTGCAATCTCATTTAGTGAGAAGTCTTAAGTGCCTCACCCTCACTCACTTCACCCTGTGTGAAAATGTGCATCAGGTATACGCTAAGCCTGGTGAGTGGTGACATGGCAGCTAATGTCACTGGATCAGTAACGGATGAATTGTTTCTTAACCCAGAGCAAGAAGACGTATCACTGGTCGCCTGGCTGGCTTAATGAAGATGGATGGTGGATGGATGGTGATGCAGCGAGTTGCCAAGAATCATGAGGCACCATGCCACTCTCCTGGCTGCAGACGGGTGTCACAGAGCAGAGCGTCCTTTAAACGCGGTCCCTATCGTGTCATATTCATTTTAACCATTTATTTATGTATAGGAACTGATACCAAAACACTGACATATTGAATTTACAAGTCAGATGAATTGTACGATCACACCTTAGCTTGCACTAATTTTCAGTGCTTGTCCCTAAACGATCATTACACACGGCGGAGTGAATCTACAAGCACCAGCCAAGTAAATGTATAAATATATTTATCTTATGTTGTGCTGAGTGAGGAAGAGCTTCAGGCAGTATTTCTGACCCCTGACCTCATGCAGCAGGATTCTACATCTGCTTGTTTGAGTCCTATGTCTTTAGGGGAATATTAGACTGTAATTATTAGTCTCTGTAAGCAGACTTAATGGACTTCTGGGAGCAAAACAAGCTCAACACTGAAATAAAAATGTAGTCGTGCAGAGGGGCGGATATTTTTCTAAAGACAAACAGAACTGGAGATACACGGTTATTTGGTTTGTTGAATGTCTTGTGTGTTGCTCATATCCCAGGGAAAAGCATCATCGCCACTTTGCCAGACCTTTTGCATAGCCAAGCACTAATGCTCAGTTTCACCGGTGATAAGCACATTATCTGATTTCCGCAAACGTACACTGTCAGCTTTAAACTAATATGACTGAGGAAGGGTTTTATTTAAAGTACTTTGTCTGTGCACACAGCTCAGTCCTCACAGACAGACCCAACAATTATCTTCAGGTCTGTATGATTTCGCAAGTAAATGATCAATTGGTACAATCCTTCTGTCTGAACGAATGTACTAAGCTGTATCCCCTATATGCACAGCGTTAGAATAACACAGAGAGCTGATGAACTAGCCAAACTATGTGTGAGATACATACCGATATTCCATCAACACACATAAGCCTTCTCTGTGCTGTGCAGGGCACTAATCTAAGGCAAGACAGTCATGGTAGGATTCTTCACATTTCCACTGCACTCCAAGGCTAATTTAATAGAAGCTTTCCACTGCTCACACACATACTGGAAGAGTCTCCTGGGTTATGGTTTATGGTGGCATTAGCCTATATGCTGTATGAAGTAGCCTATGGCATTCGCCTATATATGAAGCAGGAAACAGAGTAAAAAGCTGCTTCAAGCCAAATGTAATAAAGCTAGAAATAGATTTTTAGGAAGAGACTCCTGGAAAGTATCCCATTCCATGCTTCAGTGCTGAGCAATGTTGAATTATATTTCATATGAAACCATTCTGCTTGTCAAATAAGCGTTCCAATGAACCACTGAACAAGAGGCTGTGATCTCCATTTAGCCATAGCATGTTAAAACAACCGCATGTAGTCTCTAATGCTGTACCCCTTAATACACTCCTACTCTACCCCCACAGACTACAATGGACCAGAGAGTCTATTTTGCGCTGTAACCTATAGGAAATGTTGGGAGAGGCAGAGAAAATATTTATGATATATCTGACAGCAGCCAGAATGTGGGCTGGCAGTTCTGAAGGCAAACTAACTACTTCCAACTCCAGCCCCTCTGATTATATTTTACAGATCTTGCTGCCAAGCCCAGATGCATTTCCCTTGCAAAGCAGCTCTCCACATAACACCCCAGATGAAAGACTGGGGCATGACAAGAAACACATTCAACATCTCTCGCTTTCAGGCTGTCGCTTTGGTGGATTTGACATTTTCAATGTCAACTAAAAGCGTGCGTACACACACACCCACGCACAACCATACATACACAACATACAGTACACACACACACACACACACACACACACACACACACACACACACAACCAGACACACACAAACACACAGTATACTATGTTAAAATCAAGGTTTTTCCTCCTTGCTCCAACCAACATCATTATCTTCAAGAAATACCAACCAAGAAATGATTGTCTTGTAAATTCACTTTAGATGGCTCTTTTCTGTATGCTTCAGAATCGTACTGAAGAACAGCTAAATATTCTGTCAGTTTGGTTCTGGAGTGAGTGACACCAATCTATACAACTGGCCCTCTCGTGTCAGACACTACAGAGCATAATCATTCAATAGCCATTCACTCAAAGGACTCTTCAAATATCAAACCCTCTTCAAATGTCACTCATAGGAGCACTTGCATTTATAGAGAGGCCCTTCTCTATGTCTAATGCTACAGTTTGCACTGCACATAGATGCTATTTCAAAATCTATAGTTTTCCAAAAAAATAAGCTTGTCTCTTTTGTGTTTATTTTGTACCAATGAGGTTTCAGCACCATGGCCTCGGTATTTTTTTTCTTATTCATCAGCAATCAAGACTTAAGAAAGAACACTAACATATGGAAAAAGGAAAGAGGGGTTGGCACTTACTTGGGATAGAAGTACACTGCATCGCAGTGCAAGAGGCTTCACTACAGACCCAGGTTCGATCCCGGGCTGTATCACATCCGGCCGTGATCGGGAGTCCCAAAGGGCAGCGCACAGTTTGCCCAGCGTCGTCCGGGCTCATCGCGCTCTAGCGACTCCTTGTGGCAGGCCGAGCACCTGCAGGCTGAGCTCGGACGTCAGTTGAACAGTGTTTCCTCCGACACATTGGTGCGGCTGGCTTCCGGGTTAAGCGGGCGGGTGTTAAGATTAAGCGTAGTTTGGCGGGTCATGTTTTGGAGGACGCATGACTCGAGCTTTGCCTCCCAAGCCCGTTGGGGGAGTTGCAGCGATGAGACAAGATCAAAATTGGGGAGAAAAAAACAAAAAAGACCCGCCAAAAAAGAAATACACTTTATGGAAACAAGCAGTTAGTACCCCAAGGCCAAACAGCAAGGGTTTGAATTTCAAACTGCTTTTAATTGCCATGTAACTACAGCTATTAGAACCCAGCCACCGCTTTGCCTTTTAACTGCCAATCTTCTTCCAAATGGTAAATTAATGTGGTAGTGTAGATGGCGTCGACATACACGGTCGACCCCGTTTCCAGCTCCTAGGCCAGCATTGCAGTATTTTATGTTGATATTTTGTACATTATTTGCTCAGAACGTTTCTTGTATTATTACCTACAGACGAAAATAACTTTTAGATATTAGATCGGCGGTCACTCAGCAGAAATTAAACGAGAAATGAGACTTCCCTGACCTTTGTTAGAACTTCCCGAGAAGTTCTAACAAAACTCGGACCCCGGAGTAGAGGAAGAAGAAGTGGGGCCCCCCATTTAACCACGACAAGGTTACCCGACACCCTAGACCAGCTACAATTTGCATACCTTCCAATAAAATTTTCAAAACATTAGATTTTTTATTTTAACCTTTATTTAACCAGGTTAAGTCAGTTAAGAACAAATTGTTATTTACAATGACGGCCTACCCCGGCCAAACCTGGACGACGCTGGGCCAATTGTGCGCCGCCCTATGGGACTCCCAATCATGGCCGGATGTGATACAGATGACACCATCACCATTGCACTCCACACTGCCCTATCCCACCTGGACAAGAGAAATGCCTACGTAAGAATGCTGTTCATCGACTACACCTCAGCCTTCAACACCATAGCGCCCTCCAAGCTCATCACTAAGCTCAGGGCCCAGGGTCTGAACCCCACCCTGTGCAACTTGATCCTAGACTTCCTGACATGGGTGCTTGCTCAGCCCCCTCCTGTACTCCCTGTTCACCCCTGACTGCATGGTCATGAACGTCTCCAACTCAATCATCAAGTTTGCTGATGACACAGCAACGGTAGGCCTGATTACCAACAACAACGAGATCGCCTAAAGGGAGGAGGTGAGAGCCCTGATGGAGTTGTGCCAGGGAAATAACCACTCCCTCAATGTCAACAAATCAAGGAGATGATTGTGGACTACAGGAGACAGCAGAGCGAGCACGCCCGCATCCACATTGACAGGCTGCAGTGGAGAGGGTCAAAAGCTTCAAGTTCCTCGGCGTTCACATCACTGAGGACCTGAAATTGCCCCTCCATACAGCGCCTCTTCAACCTCAAGAGGCTGATGAAATTTGTCTTGGCCCCTAAGACCCTCATGAACTTCTACAGATATATCGAGAGCATTCTGTCAAGCTATATCTCCACCTGGTACAGCAACTGCATCGCCCGCAACCGCAGGGCTCTCCAGAGGGTGGTGCGGTCAGCCCAAGGCATCACTGGGGACACAATGCTTACCCTCCAAGACATCTACAGCACCTGGTGTCACAGGAAGGCCAAGATCATCAAGTACCTCAGCCAAGTGAGGCACAGCCTATTTAACCCAGTACCATGTAGAAGGCGGAGACAGTACAGGTGCATCAAAGCTGGGACCAAGAGACTGATAAACAGCTTCTTTCTCCAGGTCATCAGACTGTTAAACAGCCATCACTAGCCGGCCTCCGCCCTGAACCTTAGAGACTGCAGCCCTATGTACATAGAGTCATTGAACACTGGTCACTTTAATAATGTTTACATACTGTTTTACCCACTTTATAGGTATATAATGAATTCTAGTCATGGCTAGAGCTGTGGCGGTCACGAAATTTCGTCAGCCGGTGATTGTCAAGCAAATAACTGTCGGGCTCACAGTAACTGACCGTTAATTAACATAAACACATTTAGCGTCTCCTGGCTTCCACACATAGCCTACAAGTCACTGATACAGACCTTTAGAACATTTACATTTTAAAAAGTCTAATAAATCCATATGATATAGCCTACACCTTCACAATAAATCAATTAGTTATTTTAGACAGGTTTAAAGAAACATGATATGAAAAAAATGTAGTCTATTTCAAAAGAACAGAATAGCATACTCTGAGTTGTCCTTATATTAGGTCCTGACCTGGCTATGCCATATGGCTGTGGGCTACATTAGTTAAATTAAGCAGACAATATTTGGTTAGAATTCCGTGGCATTATTTCATAGTATGAACAAAGCTGAATAAAATAGTAAGGACATTTTCTCCAAACGATTTGAGGGAGTGCTCACATGCGGCTATTCCGTGTTGAGCGGTTAACAAAGAAATAGGTACTCCTATATGCTTTATTTATAGTTATTCATGTATAAGTAGGTATGTATATGTATTAAAACATTGTTAGGTTGCATGATGTGACTAACAATGATTTTTTTTAAAGTTGCTTGAAATGTATGAGCTCTGCTTAGTTTTTTTGTGCAGGCCACACACACACACACACACACACACACACACACACACACACACTTCATCAGTCTCTCATTCACAATTTGATAAGCATTTGATAATGCCTCAAATTTCCCGGCGGCATCCCCTTTGTGTGGCCGTAATGCACCCTAAACAAATCCATGCCTTTTGGGGCCAGTGGCCGTTGTTCCCTTCTCCCTGAGTGCTGCCTGCTCTGAAGCACCTCTCACTCAGTTGGCTCTCCATCACGTGATAGGGACTTTCTCACAGGCTACAAGTGAAGACAGACCCATCGGGGATGCAACTGCGCACGTCCTTATCCAATTCTGAGGTGCATATTGAAGATATTGGAAGAACTGTCAGACTATTCTTGATTTAATCTTGTCTTTACATATACTAAATAATATGTGTGTGAAATTTGTTTTTATTTAGAATGGTTCATTTTCATGCCAACCTGGTAGTCTAAACTCCTGTTGTAAAGATAAGCAATGTGCTTAATATTAGGTAAGTTGAGAAAATAATATAGTAGGCCTAGCCTACAGAAAGCTGATGGGATCCTCCTATTTTTAATAGAGGCCATCACTCTGTTTTCTCACGCAATTGCCTAGCCTATAGTAATGTTGCGCAACATGAGCTCATGACCTCTCATTAAGTGTTTGATTAGATTTTTGATTACATTTGCATTGATGTCAGAGTGATTAGAGGGACAATAGAGTGCTGAGTACCAGGCAGTAAGCAAGTTTGGTAGGCTACTAATGACCAGCAGCAGCATCAGAGCTTGGAGAAGCCTAATTACCGTGACTAAACTGTCATGTGGAATTTGACTGCCTTCATGACTTGTGACCGCCGCTGTTGCGGTAATACGGTCACCACAACAGCCCTAGTCATGGCTATATACACTAAGTGTACAAAACATTCAAAACACCTGCTCTTTCCATGACATAGACTGACCAGGTGAATCCAGGTGAAAGTTATGATCCCTTATTGATGTAACCTGTTAAATCCACTTGAAATTGGTGTAGATGAAGGGGAGGAGACAGGTTAAATAAACTTTTTAAGCCTTGAGACATGGATTGTATATGTGTGCCATTCAGAGGGTGAATGGGCAAGACAAAATATTTAGGTGCCTTTGAACAAGGTATGGGAGTAGGTGTCAAGCGCACCGGTTTGTCTCAAAAACTGCAACACTGATGGGTTTTTCACGCTCAACAGTTTCCCGTGTATCAAGAATGGTCCACCAACGAAAGGACATCCAACCAACTTGACACAACTGTGGAAAACATTGGAGTCAACATGAGCCAGCATTTATATTCCGGACTCTGTCATTGCTCGTTCTGATACTTCTCAATGTCTTTCTTTTTACTTTTTGTCTTGTGTGTATTGTTTTGTATTAATAGGTATTACTGCACTGTTGGAGCTAGAAACACAAGCATTCCGCTGCACCTGCGATAACATCTGCAAATCTGTGTACGTGACCAATAAACTTTTATTTGATTTTTAAATCGCTCCATAGTATCACCTATATGATGTATTTAGAATGTAATTCTAACCTTTAATCTGATTTGCTGAACAGAAGCAGAGCAGGTCGTCTACATCAGATCTTACTGTGTGAGGCCTCTTGTTCGGTTGTGTGTGTGATGTGAGTGTATGGGGGAATGATCAAGCAACAGGAGGCACTGAAATAGTCGGTGATGTGTAAAATTACATTTCAGCGACATATGCCACTTTATTTTGTGTAAGTGTGCTTCCTTGTGTGTGTGTGTGTGTGTGTGTGTGTGTGTGTGTGTGTAGTCATCCTCCAACCAACCCCCTCCTCTCGTTCACAATCTTGATCCAGTAAATACTCCCTAAGCTAATCCTCAGATACCTACAGGATACAGCCTAAGACAACACAAGCTCTCAGCAAGCCTGTCTGTATCTAACAGCCAGTGACCAAATGCCCATGTTTATCATATGCATCTCTATGAGACCTGTATACGTATCTATGAGAGTCACACCACTGTCAGTCTGGCCTCATCACCAACCTGCCAGGGGACCTGCCTCGGCTGACAGACAGCAGGCAGAGAAGCTGAGATTCCACTGGAGAGAGAGAGAGATGAAGACTAGGGGAAGAGAAATAGAGAGAGAGAGATAAATGATCATGATCATGATGAGTGAATGCAGATAAGCCATGCCAACATTGATCCAGTTAACGTGTTAACACTCTCTCAAGACTCCCAGTCAAAGCCATTAACACCTTCAGTCTCCTCAACAGCAAATAGTTGACAACATTCTTGGCTGTGCTTCCCTCATCAACAAGGAGAAACATACTGTATGCTGAGTAGTTAAGCCTTGAAGCCAGTTCCAGTCAGAAATCAAGTGTTCCTTCTGATAGATTCTGATGGATGTTCATTACACATCAAATAGATTCTGGGCTAGAGAGTAATGACCATAATATTGGACCACGTCCATGCAGTTTTAGAGCTGTTCTTAGAGCCAAGCTGAAACATTCCTGGGATGTGTTTATTCACTTACAAATCAATTATCTCAGCTCTGTTCAGAGTCTGGAAGGAGTCTTTTACCTAATTGGAGTCGAGACCCGAGATTGACGGTTTGGTTATTTGAACATTAAAACGCTGTAACCTCCAAATTACTTTCTGACAGCGAAACAACCCCTCACTGGTCCACATCATTTGCAATTAATAGGACTGCTTTTCCCCCCTGAAAAGCACCTCAATCCAGTTTATTGATTTGGTTTTGTAGCACTCTACTCTCTTCATTTTATACAGACTGACAGGCACACTTGTTAGAACATGCTTGTGAACACACTAACCAAGGTGTGATTTCCATATGGAAAATGTTTACTTGCCATGTACAGAGAGCAGAGACTGTGTGAATGTTTCTTTCAACAGAGCATATAATGAACAGATTTCTAGACATGACCTCGAGAGCCTTCTGGTTCCCCTTGAGGGCCAGTCGGTGAAGGGGAGCGAGAGAAAGAGGTGACGGATGGTCTTCAACAACGTTGACAATACTTGAGCAGGTATAAGACCTAGCAGTCTCCCCCTTACTGCCCCATATAACAACAATAATCAGTCGTCCTTCTTGTGTATTTTTTATTCCTAGTTATTATTTTGATTTCATCGTTGGGAAAGAGCTCGTAAACAAGCATTTCACAGCAAAGTCAAAACCTGTTATATTTGGTGCATGTGACCAATTCAATTCGATTTAAAAACAGACAGTTCTACAGTATCTCTACCTTGTACATTAAATCAAGAAAGTCACTGAATTTTAAACAAGACAAAAAACAGCTATTCAGTAGGGGGGAAAAGACACTCATCTCTACAATTACCATATACCAAACAAATAGCCTATACAAGGTACCAAAATGTCTGATTGAGCCCCTTGTTTGGTTCGTTGAAGTCAAAACTACAACTGGAAGCAGAGGCGTTTAATTATTCATTAGCAGCAGGAGCAGCTTTCTAATCAGGACTGTGGCAGAGCACAGCAGAGCTGAACAAGGCAGAGCACAGCAGAGCTGAACAAGGCAGAGCACAGCAGAGCTGAACAAGGCAGAGCACAGCAGAGCTGAACAAGGCAGAGCACCGCAGAGCTGAACAAGGCAGAGCACAGCAGAGCTGAACAAGGCAGAGCACCGCAGAGCTGAACAAAGCAGAGCACCGCAGAGCTCAACAAGGCAGAGCACCGCAGAGCTGAACAAGGCAGAGCACCGCAGACCCCAAAAGGCCGAGCACCGCAGAGCTCAACAAGGCAGAGCACCGCAGAGCTGAACAAGGCAGAGCACCGCAGAGCTCAACAAGGCAGAGCACAGCAGAGCTCAACAAGGCAGAGCACCGCAGAGCTCAACAAGGCAGAGCACCGCAGAGCTCAACAGGGCAGAGCACAGCAGAGCTCAACAAGGCAGAGCACAGCAGAGCTCAACAAGGCAGAGCACAGCAGAGCTCAACAAGGCAGAGCACAGCAGAGCAGGCAAGGCTCTATAGCCTGTGTGAGCCACTGCTGTCAATTCCTCCTTCCCTCCCCTCCTCCTCCGCAACCTCTTTCCACCTTCCCCCTCCCCCTGCAGTGAGCTACTGGCCCTGGCCCCCCCACTCTGGTGGGGGAGGATTAGGGGAGAGCAATAATATTATGCATTACGCTCTGAACGCCCTGATGCAATCAATGCTCCATTTTACAGGAGTCCTTTTGGGGGAGAGAGAGAAGAGAAAGAAGGGAGGAGGGGAGCTGTATGGCTGGCTGGGCAGGCGGCTGGCTGTACACCACAACAGACAGGCAGGCAGGCAATAGACAGTAAACTATAGTATCAGGCAGGCAGGCAGGCAGGCAATAGACAGTAAACTATAGTATCAGGCTGGCAGGCAGGCAATAAACTATAGTATCAGGCTGGCAGGCAGGCAATAGGCAGTAAACTATAGTATCAGGGTGGCAGGCAGGCAATAGGCAGTAAACTATAGTATCAGGCAGGCAGGCAGGCAGGCAATAGACAGTAAACTATAGTATCAGGCAGGCAGGCAGGCAGGCAATAGACAGTAAACTATAGTATCAGGCAGGCAGGCAGGCAGGCAATAGGCAGTAAACTATAGTATCAGGCTGGCAGGCAGGCAGGCACTAGGCAGGCAGTGGTGTGAGGCTCCTCTCTGCTCTGTCTCTGACATGTCTCCAGTGTGGTACAGAGCTGAAGCCTGAGCCCTGTGGAAGCAGGATGTGATGGGTGGGCCAGACACTGAGGAGCTGTTGACAAGCAGCTCACGCCTAGCCCGCCTCATCCTCCCCTGCTCCCACAACTGCTGAACAGGGCCCAGAGCAAGCCTCAGAGAGAGATCCACAGAGAGAGAGGGGGGGTGAGGTAGTTTTGTATTGTAATTTTAAAAATGTAACCTTTATTTAACTAGGAAAGTCAGTTAAGAACAAATTCTTATTTACAATGACGGCCTACCCCGGCTAAACCCTGACGACGCTGGGCCAATTGTGTGCCGCCCTTTGGGACTCCCAATCACGGCCGGATGTGATACAGCCTGGAATAAAACCAGGGACTGTAGTGATGCCTCTTGCACTGAAATGCAGTGTCTTAGACCACTACGCAGCTCGGAATCAATGGGTGGGAGGTATTTTAATGTAGGCCTTCAGACCATAGATCACACGTAATAAACTTCACTGACTACGCTACATGCACATCTAGAATATTAACTTTATAGACAGTGATATCACTTTCACTGCCCATGGACTCATGCCAAATGCCTGGAAGAATGTCAATTGCCTTGAGGGTATGGAACGAAACACCTTCCAATCTGTTCACTAATGGCACAAGATTGCCCAGGCTTGTTTTACATTTACTGCACAGCTTTATAGAATATGAAACTGTATTAAATGACAAAGATATACTAAGTTTGAACATAAAAAAAGGAATGCCCATGCAGTCATTAAAAGCCCAGCACAGTCAAAACATGATGATGCCAATTTAGCATAAGAGCTGTTTGAAAAGACCACCTGAAATTTCAGCCTGTTTTGGTGGGATTGAGTTTCGGCCTGTCTAGTGACATCAGTTAATATACCAGTAAGACCAATCTCTCTCTCTCTCACCCATACACTTTCATAACAACCAGATATACACTACTGTTCAAAAGTTTGGGTTCACTTAGAAATGTCCTTGTTTTTGAAAGAAAAGCACATTATCCGTCCATTAAAATAACATCAAATTGATTGGAAATACAGTGTAGACATTGTTAATGTTGTAAATGACTATTGTAGCTGGAAACGGCAGATTTTTTAATGGAATATCTACATAGGTCTACAGAGGCCCATTATCAACAACAATCACTCCTGTGTTCCAATGGCATGTTGTGTTAGTTAATCCAAGTTGATCATTTTAAAAGGCTAATTGATCATTAGAAAACCCTTTTGCAATTATGTTAGCACAGCTGAAAACTGTTTAAAGAAGCAATAAAATTGGCCTTCTTTAGACTAGTTGAGTATCTGGAGCATAAGCATTTGTGGGTTCGATTACAGGCTCAAAACGGCCAGAAACAAAGGACTTTCTTCTGAAACTCGTCAGTCTATTCTTGTTCTGAGAAATATTCCATGAGAGAAATTGCCAAGAAACTGAAGATCTCGTACAACTGTGTACTACTCCCTTCACAGAACAGCGCAAACTGGCTCTAACCAGAATAGAAAGAGGAGTGGGAGGCCCCGGTGCACAACTGAGCAAGAGGACAAGTACTGTACATTAGAGTGTCTAGCTTGAGAAACAGATGCCTCACAAGTCCTCAACTGGCAACTTCATTAATTAGTACACGAAAAACAATCAATCAAATGTATTTATAAAGCCCTTCTTACATCAGTTGATGTCACAAAGCGCTGTACCCAGCCTAAAACCCCAAACAGTAAGCAATGCAGGTGTAGAAGCACGGTGGCTAGGAAAAACTTCCTAGAAAGGCCAGAAGCTAGGAAGACTCCCTAAGAAGGACTCCCTAAGAAGCCAGTCTCAACGTCAACAGTGAAGAGGTGACTCCGGGATGCTGGCCTTCTAGGCAGAGTTCCTCTGTCCAGTGTCTGCGTTCTTTTGCCCATCTTAATCTTTTCTTTTTAATGGCCAATCAGAGATATGGCTTTTTCTTTGCAACTCTGCCTAGAAGGCCAGCATCCCAGAGTCGCCTTTTCACTGTTGACATATTAATGCCCATGATTTTGGAATGAGAAGTTCGACGAGCAGGTGTCCACATACTTTTGGTCATGTAGTGTATACAGTATATTTTAAGTCAAATCCACCCATAACAACATTCTACTTTGACGGTTGACCTGTGAGTCACACTGCTGTACACAGTGTTTGTTGTCTCTGTACATCTAACACTACAGCTCCAGTACAGAATCAGCTCCAGTAGCAGGCAGTCAACACATTTATGCTTGCTAATCTACCATGGCAGGCAGGCAGCTTGTGAGACTGTAAACCTTACAGATAGCTATCGTTTCATCTCTGAGCTGTGCTAGCTTTGCATCCTGATTGAACTCTACTGTAGTAGCCAGCCACGGGTGCGCGCACACACACACACACACACACACACACACACACACACACACACACACACACACACACACACACACACACACACACACACACACACACACACACACACACACGCACACACACACACACGTTTAGATGGAACTGTAGCAGCTGAACACAAGCTCATGTTCTACCAATAACACACATTGAGATTAAAACTGAAAAAGACACTTCACTTCGTTGACCTTCTGAATTACCTACGGTTATGACGGACTCACTAAAATAAAAATGGTACAAATCTTGTTTCCATCGTCAAGATCTTATCAACATGTTCTTTAGCGGTAAAAATGCTAACAAATATTAAGTTAGTGGTTTAAGGAGAATGTGTGTGTGCATGGAAGAGAGAGAGAGAGAGAGAGAGAGAGAGAGAGAGAGAGAGAGAGAGAGAGAGAGAGAGAGAGAGAGAGAGAGAGAGAGAGCGCGAGAGGGAGAGAGAGGGAGAGTTGGGAGAGATTAAAGTGAGAGAGAGGGAGGAGGGAGAGAGAGAGAGAGCGCGAGAGGGAGAGAGAGGGAGAGTTGGGAGAGATTAAAGTGAGAGAGAGAGAGGGAGGAGGGAGAGAGAGAGAGAGTTGGGAGAGATTAAAGTGAGAGTGAGAGGGGAGGAGGGAGAGAGAGAGAGAGAGAGTTGGGAGAGATTAAAGTGAGTATACATAGTCTTTAATTAGATTACACATTGCCATTCATGTCCAAGCCTCTTGATTAGATGAGGTACCATAAGACATGATCCTGGGGTCGAGGAAGGAGGGAAGGTGGAGGGAGGGAGGGAGTGTGGTTAGTAGAGGGTAATGTGTGTGTGTAGTAGTGGGTTGTTGCTTTAGGAGGTAGTGAGGGAGGGAGGGAGGGAGGGAGGGAGGGAGGGAGGGAGGGAGGGAGGGGAGAGGGAGTTGAGTATTGGTGAGTAAAGCTGACCTAGCCGATGTGAAATTCAATAAACTTGTCCTAAAAAGCCAGTTAAATGCACCTCACACCTCCAAATGAAGCAGATTATAATGACATGAAAGACAGCTTCGTAAGCGTTCACACACAGCCTTTTCAGTACGTAGAGGATCAGAGGAGAAGCATGTAGGGAACGTTTCATGAGCTATGATTTAACGGAGGATATGAATGAAAAGCAGAGTGAGACGAGCTTGAAGCGGGAAACTAAGGTAAATGAGAGGATACTAAGCTTTTCATTCCACCAATAAATACATGAAGATGTTTTCTCAGGATTCTTACAAAGGATGTAACCTAACCCCCACTAAAATGTCAGCTGTTCACTGCCTTATGGTCGGGGAAACTGTATCAGAGCATGAGGTCGAATACCAACAGGCTCAGAGACAGTTTCTTTCTGTAAGCAAGATGGCGCCAACAGACACGGTCGCCCTGTTTCCAGCTCCTAGCCAACTTTGCAGAATTTTTTTGTTGTTGTGTTATTTCTGACATTATTTTCTAGGAACGTTTCTACAAGCATTTCGCCGCACCTGCGATAACACCTGCAAATCTGTGTACGCGACCAATAAACTTTGATTTGATTTATCTACAAGCCATCAGACTGCTGAACACTTGAATTGGACTGACCACCTGCATTGACTCTTCGCACCTTAGCACATATGCACTCACGCACACACACACTTCAGGAAGTATTCATACCCCTTGACTTATTCCACATGTTGCTGTGCGACAGCCTGAATTCAAAATGTATTATATATATTATTTTCTCACCCATCTACATACAACACCCCATAAACACAAAGAAAAGCAATTTTTTTGTCCATTACAATAACATCAAATTGATCAGAAATACAGTGTAGACATCGTTAATGTTGTAAATGACTATTGTAGCTGGAAACGGCAGATTTTTTATAGAATATCTACATAGTCGTACAGAGGCCCATTATCAGCAATCATCACTCCTGTGTTCCAATGGCATGTTGTGTTAGCTCAGTCCACCAATTACAGGAAGTGTACTGTAAATAAGGAGCACATTCGGCCATACAGCATGCTCTTCACAGACTTTGTGGCTATGTTATTTAATTGACGAAAGAGAAAATCCTACCTGCTTGCTCTTATTTTGTAGTACCTCATCTGTTCTTTTTGTTCTGTCAACCTTTCGGCATGTTATCTGTCAAGTTGGCTATGGGAGTAGTGTAACTTTTCCCACCTTGACTTAGTGCTAGCGCACCAATTGACGGACATCTGGAATCTATTGGATTTCCTTGACTCTCCATCTGCCGGTGAAGCGCCTGGCTCGCCCTAGCTTTGATAGCTAACTCAGCCTGCACGCTTTACTTTTTTTTTTACCGTCGGAAGGGCCCCAGCCATCAATCTGTAAGTCTCTGTTGTCTCTTTGCTTTGATCTGTGGTTATGTTTTAGCTGTGTTCTAGCTGGTCTCCAGTAATAGGGCACTAGCTTGCCGACCATAACGGCTGCGGCTTGGAGTAATATATATTCATGCTATGTAATGTATTCTCAGATGTTCTTTTTCCCCTGTTCAGAGAAATTAGCCATTGAAGTCACTTGCATTTTCACCCATAAATTAATGTGAAAGTACCAGGTTATATCCACTAGATGCCGTTGTTCCTGCTTCTGCCACACACATTTATACTTTTTGCTGGTGTATTGTGTTCATGAAATATACTGAACAAAAATATAAACGCAACATGTAAAGTGTTGGTCGCATGTTTCATGAGCTGAAATAAAATATCCAAGAAATTGTCCATACGCACAAAAAAACGTATTTCTCTATAAAGTTTTGGCCACAAAATCCATTCACCTGACAGGTGTGGCATATCAAGAAGCTTATTAAACAGCATGATCATTACACAGGTGCACCTTGTGCTGGGGACAATAAAAGGCCACTAAAATGTGCAGTTTTGTCATACAACACAATGCTACAGATGTCTCAAGTTTTGAGGGAGCGTGAAATTGGCATGCTGACTGCAGGATTGTCCACCACAGCTGTTGCCAGAGAATTGAACATTAATGGACAAATGGCCAACTTGGGTGCAATCAATTAGCTTAATTTCAAATGATCTTTCAACAAAATAATGTTGCAGGAATACTTATCTGTTTCTAACTACAGATTCAATTTCAGAACAATCTGAGGTGGTTGGTGTCAAAATCCTCTTTCTTGTGCTTTTTGAGGTGGAACGAATCGTGTGTGTGTGTGTGTGTGTGTGTGTTTACGCCGTGGGCCGCAGTGAGGAAGCTGTAGTGCAGAGAGCTGCTGACAGACAGCCTGCAGGTAGCCACCTGACTGTGTTGTAATAAGGCAGCACAAATCACGCACACAGAAACACGCACACATGCACAAAAGTCACACACACACACACACACACACACAGCAATAATGGACTGGAGAATTGAATAACCACCGAAACACGTGAGGGAAACAACAGAATACTAAACTTCAATTGTTGTAAGCTCGGTCATAATGTCTTTTTTAGAGGGAGCAAAAAATGTAATTCATATCACTGTGTTCATTTTAGTGTAAAAAAAATGTAATTCATATCACTGTGTGTTCATTTTAGTGTAAAAAAAACGACATCACGAAACAAGCCTGTGTGATTGTTGTAATGGTGTCTAAAAAACCGTGAGGCGAGTGAGTGAGATGTGCTCATTCAGCTGCAATGATGTAGTTATTCTGAGTTTCTATTTTTCCCAGCAGAAGGTACATGAGCCAAAAAGCACATATTGAAAACAGTAGGCTTTTGGAGCACAGTCGTTCCCATTGTAAACACCCGCACACACACTCCCAAAAAACACATATCTCCTCAAACGTGACCCATCACAAGTGTCCCCATTTAGTCCTGCAAACCCACAAAACGTCTCTGAGCCTCAATTAAATTACAGCCCAAAACATGTGGCCAGGAAATCTCATCCCATTAAAAACAACAAAGTCTCATTATAAAGCCCTAATACAGGGACTCACTACACTCCCTAAATGTACCTAATGCATAATGTATCCAAGCCCCATGAACATAGCATTTATGTGATGAAATAAACAGCAACCATCCAAGATGCACTAAACCTTAAAATCAAAAGGCAACGGGATGAATGACAGACCTAGATCATCAGAGACACACACGCACACACACAAACACACATACACATCTTCTGCAAGGTTTGACAACCTCACCATTTCAGCTAACCTTGTTAAGAATTCACCGGCAGCAGACACTGAATTCATGCTTTTTTTTTTTATTTACTGTCCCCTTCTCACCTCCTGCTGAAAACAACAACTCCCGGTCGGAATATTATCGCTTTTTTACGAGAAAAATAGCATAAAAATTGATTTTAAACAGCGGTTGACATGCTTCGCAGTACGGTAATGGAATATTTTGCATTTTTTTGTCACGAAATGCGCTCGCGCGTCGTTACCCTTCTTTACCCATCGGATAGTGTCTTGAACGCACGAACAAAACGGAGCTATTTGGATATAACTATGGATTATTTCGAACCAAAACAACATTTGTTGTTGAAGTAGAAGTCCTGGGAGTGCATTTTGACGAAGAACAGCAAAGGTAATCAAATTTTTCTTATAGTAAATCTGAGTTTGGTGAGTACCACACTTGGTGGGTGTCAAAATAGCTAGCCTGTGATGGCTGGGCTATCTACTCAGAATATTGCAAAATGTGCTTTCACCGAAAAGCTATTTTAAAATCGGACATAGCGAGTGCATAAAGGAGTTCTGTATCTATAATTCTTAAAATAATTGTGTTTTTTGTCAACGTTTATCGTGAGTAATTTAGTAAATTCACCGGAAGTTTGCGGGGGGTATGCTAGTTCTGAACATCACATGCTAATTTAAAAAGCTGTTTTTTGATATAAATATGAACTTGATTGAACAAAACATGCATGTATTGTATAACAATGTCCTAGGAGTGTCATCTGATGAAGATCATCAAAGGTTAGTGCTGCATTTAGCTGTGGTTTTGGTTTTTGTGACATTATATGCTAGCTTGAAAAATGGGTGTGTGATTATTTCTGGCTGGGTACTCTCCTGACATAATCTAATGTTTTGTTTTTGCTGTAAAAAAAAGCCTTTTTGAAATCTGACAATGTGGTTAAATAAAGGAGAGTCTTATCTTTCAAATGGTGTAAAATAGTCATATGTTTGAGAAATTGAAATTATAGCATTTTTAAGGTTTTTCGTATTTCGCGCCAGGCGCTACCATTGGATATTGGCGAGGCGTTCCTAATTAAGGTCCTACTGTCATATCAAAATTACAATCAGAATCCAATCCAACCGTTTATCCTAAGGAATATGGGACAGGATATATATGGTATGTGCTATGTCATTTTCAGCAATCTATCAAAAAGAGTAACTAGATAACTACATGTAACTCAAAAGCAATGAAAATAACCCCAGTGCAGGGCTGAGCTTGGAATAAAAGGAGAGCAAGAGGGCATCAAAGGGTGGAAGCTCAAAGCTCCAGGTGGGAAACTCAACAGGGGCTTGTCCATGAGCCGTGAGACGTACACACACACACACACACACACACACACACACACACACACACACACACACACACACACACCCTCAGGCAAGCCAAGCCAGACATACCATTTTTATGCACTGTTAAACCAAGCAGGCCGGGAAAAAGGGTCTTGTTCTCGCAAGTGCAGAAAACAATCTGCTGAAATGCATCATCATGGGGGCAATTACACACAAAAGAAGGAGTGGTTCACCCTGAGTCTAGACAAGGCCCTACTTCAGGGATGCCATTTGACAATCAGCCTCGGCAAACATTTGTCTTTTTTTCCCCCCATTCCTCTCCATCCCTCTCCCCAAGGCCCATCAGACAATTGATAATGAAAAATGGCCTGGTCTCCAGGAGATGGTGACATTCAGACCTATGAAATGTATTATTATAAACCAACTTAGGCAAGCCAATTATATTTACAGTCTGTGCTAATGTAGCCAGTTAAGATGTGGCAGCATTATATATTTTCTCCCAGCTGAGGAGTGCATTAGCGAGTGTCTGAGAGATATACATTTTAGAAGCTGATGCAACACCCATTACTCCAGTGTTCTTTACCAGCTCTGGTTGTGGCATAAGATGGCTGCAAAATCTGCTTGAGGAAAACAGCTTGTTATTTTACATTTACTCAGACAATTTTTTTGCCTTGCTAGCGACATAAGCTGCTGGAGGACATTTGAGTTCACTTCTGTAGCTGCCTTTCATATAGCCCGTTTCATCTCCAGTAGTATCCAGTTTTTTGGAATACATTGTCTGTCTGCAAACTAATACATTCAGCAGTGCAGCCTTGCTGGTCTGGGTCCTGACATACTCTCTGCTTGTGTTGTGACTGTTTGCCAGGTTGCCAGGTTGGCTGAGCCTTATGCAGCAGGGAGAGGAAAGGTTGCATTCTGTTGGTTTACTATGTTTTTGTGCAAGAAAAAAAACAAAATGGCAACCTTGACATTTTAGTTGAAACGCTCAGCAAAGATAAGCGACCTCATGAATTGAAAGGAGCACTTTTCTATTTGGTGGAGTATTCTACTGAAAATACTTGGGATGACTTGAATGCAAAGGCATAGAATGGTTTCTGTCTCGTCTTCATCTTGTACATGAACTGAACTGACTTTACTTGAAGGTTATTGTAAGAAACATACTGTACCTATTCCATCTGCATAGATCCAATACACCTCAGCTCTGTGTAGGCTAGATGCTAAGTGAATGACACATCCATTCTCGAAACATTTCGAATGGCCTTCAACATATAACTAAAAGGCTTTTTAAAGCTAGACACTGCTCCAAAAACCCAGACTATCTCTATAGCCACTGAGCTCTTTCGGGTTCATTTCAATGGGCCTAGCAAAATATCTAGTGTGGACTCAACTCTAACATCTTAGCGTTTTCAATAAAAAACAACAAAAAGCATCAAGGTGTGTCTGCCAACAGCTGCTGGAAGAGTAGAGGCGGGGGAATCTGCACTACAGAAACGGACTGGCCATAGTGCAGTTCTGGAAAATGCCAGATGGGCTGACCCAACTTTAACCCAGTGGGCCGTTTAAAAAAAAGTTGCCGCTGTGTTAGAAATGCCAAGGCCGATTTCTGATCCCAGTCCGTCCCTGGGCACTATAACGGAGATTGCAGTTCAATCTGATCACCAGCCGGGGTCTTGGCCGCCCCCTATAACCATCCAGTCATGAGCTGTTCCTTCCCAGTGCATTAAAACATTGACTGTGGTTACCTACCATTTGTAATGAGCTGTCCCTTCCAGGGCATTAAAACATGAGCGCAAAACATTGAATGTGGTTAACTGGAAAGGATGGCTACCGTTTTATTGGCTCTTAACCAACCGTGCTATTTTGTTTGTTTTTTCATTCCATCTCGTATAACTGAAAAGAGCTTCTGGACATCAGAACAGCGATTACTCACCTTGAATTGGACGAAGAATTTTCTTTAATGAGTCAGACGAGAGGGATTTACTCCAGACACCTGAACGGGCCCTCATCCCCGTCATTTGAAGGAGAAAGAGACAGAGGTTTCGCGAAAGGAGAACGGGGGTGCCTTGTGAGGATCCGCTGACGAGTGACTAATCTGCGTTTTCCATCGGTCCTATTGGCCAACGTACAATCACTGGAAAATAAATTGGACGAACTAAAAGCACGTATATCCTACCAATGGGACATTAAAAATTGTAATATCTTATGTTTTGTCGTGGCTGAACGACGACATGAATAACATACAGCTGGCGGGTTATACACTATCGGCAGGATAGAACAGCAGCCTCTGTAAGACAAGGGGTGGCGGTCTATGTATATTTGTAAACAACAGCTGGTGCACGATATCTAAGGAAGTCTCAAGGTTTTGCTGACCTGAGGTAGAGTATCTCATGATAAGCTATAGACCACACTATCTACCATAAGCAAACAGGAAAACACTCATCCAGAGGTGGCGATCCTAGTGGCCGGGGACTTTAATGCAGGAAAACTTAAATCAGTTTTACCTAATTTCTACCAGCATATTAAATGTGAAATCCGAGGGAAAAAACCTCTAGACCACCTTTACTCCACACACAGAGACGAGTACAAAGCTCTTCCTCGCCCTCCATTTGGCAAATCTGACCATAATTCCAGCCTCCTGATTCCTGCTTACAGGCAAAAATTAAAGCAGGAAACACCAGTGACTAGATCAATAAAAAAGTGGTCAGATGAAGCGGTTGCTATGCTACAGGACTGTTTTGCTAGCACAGACTGGAATATGTTCCGGGATTCTTCCGATGGCATTGAGAAGTACACCACATCAGTCACTGGCTTCATCAATAAGTGCATCGATGACATCCTCCCCACAGTGATAGTACGTACATACCCCAACCAGAAGCCATGGATTACAGGCAACATCCGCACTGAGCTAAAGGGTAGAGCTGCTGCTTTCAAGGAGAGGGACTCTACCCCAGAAGCGTATAAGAAATCCCGCTATGCCCTCCACCAAACCACCAAACAGGCAAAGCGTCAATACAGGACTAAGATCGAATTGTACTAAATCAGATGTGGGAGGGCTTGCAAACTATTACAGATTATAAAAAGGGAAGCACAGCCGAGAGCTGCCCAGTGACACGAGCCTACCAGACGAGCTAAATTACTTCTATGCTCGCTTCGAGGCAAGTAACACCGAAACATGCATGAGAGTAGGGCTAGACAATATGGCCAAACGATAATATCACAGTCTTTTTTTTATTTTTTATAATTGGACGGTATGACGGTATTTTTAGTTTTTTTTGCTTTATGAGTAGGGAGTGATCCTAGCGTGGCAACACATACATTCTAAGTGATTTCAAATGAGTCTTTCTTCATTCTGATTATTTTATACTGTGTAATTCAACTTCAACCAAAACAAATTATTTACGGAAAGCCAGGGGCACACTCCAACACAATTTACAAACAAAGCATTTGTGTTTAGTGAGTCCTCCAGATCAGAGGCAGTAGATGACCAGGTAAGTTTTCTTGACAAGTGCGTGAATTGGACCATTTTCCTGTCCTGCTACACTTTTAGGTGTCAGGGAAAATATATGGAGTGAAATGTACAGTATTTTCTTTAGGAATGTAGTGAAGTAAAAGTAAAAGTTATCAAAAATAAAAAAGAGTAAAGTACAGATATAAAAAAAACGACTTAAGTAGTACTTGAAAGTATTTCTACTTAAGTACTTTACACCACTGCTCAACTGAGAATTTCCACACTGCCACGTAGGGCTGCACGATACGGGCAAATAATCTAGGACCTATTTTTAAAATGTTGCAATTGCGATTTGACTTGCGAATTAGAGCAAAACTGTTGGAATCATGGAAATAGAATGACTATTCTAATTCTATAGTTAGAATATAATAGTAGCACTTTGAATACAGTGTTGTTTGAGATTACAACGAATTAAAATGGCAGGGAGGAGATATTGTGACAGTGTAGGAACTAAAGTGTTGAAACATGTTTCCTAGGGGACTCTATAAGCTTTGGCTACATTGCATGTTCTCTCTTAGCTACTTCATGTAGCTAACATATTCTTGCTTTGCATATTCCTCTATGATTTAGAAGATACTGTTGCACAAACAACATGCTCATTTAGGTCTACACCATCACTGGTATTATCAGGCTGTATTAGCTAGCTACGTTTGCTCTTAATCAGTACATTTATTAGCAGCTAACAATTAGCGTCTCACAAGATTTAGGGCAACTTGCTAACACGGAACCCAAACCGGCTGCGCGCGTGCGCCATCGTGCATAAATGTATTTTGTCCCCCCACACCAAACACGATCACGACACGCAGGTTAAAATATCAAAACAAACTCAACCAATTACATTAATTTGGGGACAGGTCAAAAAGCATTAAACATGTATGGCAATTTAGCTAGCTAGCTTGCACATGCTAGCTAATTTGTCCTATTTAGCTAGCTTGCTGTTGCTAGCTAATTTGTCCTGGGATATAAACATTGAGTTGTTATTTTACCTGAAATGCACAAGGTCCTCTACTCCGACAATTAATCCACACATAAAACGGTCACTCACGTCTGTAGCCACGAAGTGCTTTGAAAGGCTGGTCATAGCTCCCATCAACACCATTATCCCAGAAACCCTAGACCCACTCCAATTTGCATACTGCCCCAACGGATCCACAGATGATGCAATCTCTATTGCACTTTACTCTGCCCTTTCACACCTGGACAAAAGGACCACCTATGTGAGAATGCTGTTCATTGACTACAGCTCAGCGTTCAACACCATAGTGCCCTCAAAACTTATCACCAAGCTAAGGACACTGGGACTAAACACCTACCTCTGCATTTGGATCCTGGACATCCTGACGGGCCGGCCCCAGGTGGTAAGGGTAGGTAACAACACATCCGCCACGCTGATCCTCAACACGGGGGCCCCTCAGGGGTGCGTGCTCAGTCCCCTCCTGTACTCCCTGTTCACTCATGTCTGCACGGCCAGGCACGACTCCAAAACCATCATAAAGTTTGCCGATGACAACAGTGGTAGGCCTGATCACCGACAACGTCGAGACAGCCTATAGGGAGGAGACCTGACCATGTGGTGCAAGGACAACAACCTCTTCCTCAATATGATCAAGACAAAGGAGATGATTGTGGACTACAGGAAAAGGAGGACCGAGCACACCCCCATTCTCATCAACGGAGCTGTAGTGGAGCAGGTTGAGAGCTTCAAGTTCCTTGGCATTCACATCACCAACAAACTAACTAACATGGTCCAAGCATACCAAGACCGTCGTGATGAGGGCACGACAAAACCTATTCCCCCTCAGGAGACCTGAAAAGATGTGTCATGGGTCCTCATATCCTCAAAAGGTTCTACAGCTGCACCATCGAGAGCATCCTGACGGGTTGCATCACTTCCTGGTATGGCAACTGCTCGGCCTCCGACCACAAGGCACTACAGAGGGTAGTGCGTATGGCCCAGTACATCACTGGGGCCAAGCTTCCTGCCATCCAGGACCTCTAGACCAGGCGGTGTCAGAGGAAGGCCCTAACAATTGTCAATGACTCCAGCCACCCTAGTCATAGACTGTTCTCTCTGCTACCTACATTGCAATGTAACAGTATAGCTTCCGTCCCTTTCCTCGCCCCTACCTGGGCTCAAACCAGGGACTCTCTGCACACAGACAACAGCCACCCTTGAAGCATCGTTACCCATCTCTCCACAAAAGCCACGGCCCTTGCAGAGCAAGGGAAACAACTACTTCAAGGTCTCAGAGCGAGGGACGTCACAGATTGAAACGCTATTAGCGCGCACCCCGCTAACTAGCTAGCCATTTCACATCGGTTACACTGGCTCTAGTTCCTCAACGCCAAAGCTAGGAGAGCAAAAATTAAATAAAAAATAATCACCTTATAGTTGAATACTCTTCTTTGAGTCATAAAAGTGCATTGAAATTACTTAGGAACTATGCACACTTTGCAGAGGTTAGTCCACTCACTCAAACCCTTGTAAAAAAAAACCAAAATCTTATTTTCAAGTTTGCATACATTTTCCAGGAATATTATTTTGGTGTTACCGAATGTATCCAGAGCATTTTCAGATTTCGTTATCAACAAAAGTAAATTGTGTAATATTTGGATTCAGTCTTGTGTCAGGTGAACTGTTGTGTCCTCACCTTTGGTCTAATCATTTTCCCACTATCTCCAAACTGTTCCCTTTCAATTGCTACCATGGTTATGCATATGCATTTCATATTTCTTCTGTAAGAAACATTTAAACCTATCCATAGAGGCAAATTCCCACAAGTGTAAAGGGTTAACCGCTACGGGATCGGTGCCCCTATACCGGGATGGTTGAGCTAACGTGCGCTAATGGGATTAGCATAACGTTGTACGTAACGGCTAACCCTCCTGGACATAGACATGTCTTTATAAGGGCAGAAAGCTTACATTCTTGTTAATCCAACTGCACTGTTCAATTTACAGCTCTAATTTACTGCTCTGATTTGTCATCTTGAGGGTCCCAGAGATAAAATGTATCAGTTTTGTTTGATAAAATCCATTTTTATGTTCAAATGTAGGAACTGGGTTCTACAGTTTTAAACCTTGCTCTCTCTGGCTCCACACACACTTCGCCCGGCCATCTAGATGTGTGAAAGTTAGTGTATAAGCTAATGATCCATCATTTGACATTCCTGGGAGTGTAAATGTTGTATTACCATATCAGTTCTGTTTGTTCTCTGTTGTTATGTACTTGAAAATGTATCAATTGACCAATTCGGCACATTTGGGGAGACTTGATACAAAATATTGTCCAGTATTGCAATGATTCACTGGATCAATCTGAAACTTTACACACACACACTTCTGCCATCATCTAAATTGTGCCTAAACTGCAATATTATATTATGGCCTTTCTCTTGCATTTCAAAGATGATTAAAAAAAAGAAAACGCTTTTTGGTTTGTATTATCTTTTACCAGATCTAATATGTTCTATTCTCCTATATTAATTTCACATTTCCACAAACTTCAAAGTGTTTCCTTTCAAATGGTATCAAGCATATGCATATCCTTAATTCAGGTCCTGAGCTACAGGCAGTTAGATTTGGGTATGTCATTATAGTCGAACATTGATAAAGAGTCCGATCCTTAAGAGGTTTTAATGGCTATTGACATTTACATTTACGGAAAGCTTAGAATAGATGGATCTCAACCTCCTGTTGAGAGGAATGGAGTGAGATACTCATGGCAACAAACAGGCTTCTCCACTTGTCTAAAATGTAGCCTATTTGACGAATGGTGTATTTAAGTATAACTATATAAGTCAGTGACAATAAGTAGATATTTTTTCCTTCAAATGATTGAAACACTACCGCCGATAATAGTGTCTGTCTGGCTTCCAGAATTCAAACAATGGATTTTCCTAGAAACTGTTGTCTCAGAGCTGGTGTCTGATAGAGGGTCAGAGAGAGCAGGTATGGGGGAAATTGATTAGCACTTCATTGTGGAGAAGAATGTGAAAATGAATGTATCGACATACGGTTGGTTGGTCTGCTGTGTTTCTACAGAAACGTCAATTCAAAGAATGAGGACACACAAGTATCAAGCGAGCTTACAGTGTATATTGTGTTTGAGTGGATGGATGCAGCTGCTAGTTTCAAAGAGGAAAACTCTTGAGAGATGCTATCAACACGCCCGGGTCTTCTTGTACTTGACGATGGCACGCTGCCAGATACTTCCCTCTTGTGACAAATACCACTTTTTCAAGCCTTCAATTCATTTGCCACCTTCCTAAGCTGCATTTTTTCCCTCCTGGCAGTTACAGCAGATATTCATTTAGCTGCATTTTTAACCTGTCACAGAATGATGTATGATATATATTAATAATATGTTAATCATAATATCGTATTTTCAATTTGAGCCTTTCACAGTTTGTTGTTGACCTTAAAACAGTTCTGTAATATTGAGTAAATTACAAGTACAGTATACAACATGTCAAACTATACCATTCACAACACACGCCAATCTGATGGAGAGACCTCACTCACCAGCAGTGACAATAGTATCACAGCCTACTGCCTTGAGTCCACTGCATGAACATGAGCATCCTGATCCCCACTGTCCTACCACCTGTAAATGCTCAAGCAGTCCCAAGTCACTTGAGTTATTTTGACCCTCAAGTCTTTCAGGAGAAATGTTTGGCATTTTGTGTGTGTAAAAAAAACAAAGAATTATTATGTAGGAATCAGCTCACAGGGACTTGGCAGTATTTGTTGCAACAGCACAGTGACTGATGGCTTTGAAGATAATTGAACGTGTAAAGCCCCAACGGGAAAGCGATAGGTCTCTTGCAAAACTAAATGCTGATTCCATTGACATTGTTTTCTACTCAATCAAGCAAGATGTATAAAATAAATCCCATGCTAGACCTATAGCCACATGATCTGATTTCAATGACACATGACTGAAAAAGAGCATGAGCATATACACTGACCAAAAATATAAACGCAACATGTATAAAGTGTTGGTCCCATGTTTCATGAGCTGTAATAAAAGATCCCAGAAATTGTCCATATGCACAAAAGCTTATTTCTCTCAAATTGTGTGCACAAATGTGTTTATTTCCCTGTTAGTTCTCCTTTGCCACGATAATCCATCCATCTGACAGGTGTGGAATATCAAGAAGCTGATTAAATGGCATGATATTTACACAGGTGCACCTTGTGCTGGGGACAATAAAAGGCCACTGTAAAATGTGCCGTTTTGTCACACAACACAATGCCACAGATGTCTCAAGTTGAGGGAGCGTTCAATTGCTGACAGCAGGAATGTCCACCAGAGCTGTTGCCATATCATTTATTGTTCATTTCTCTAAGCCTTCAAAGTTGTTTTAGAGAATTTGGCAGTACGTCCAACTGGACTCACAACCGCAGATCACGTGTATGGCGTCGTGTGGGTGAGCGGTTTACTGATGTCAACGTTGTGAACAGAGTGCCCCATTGTGGCGGTGGGGTTATGGGATGGGCAAACATAAGCTATGGACAACAAACAAACACAATTCCATTTTAAATCGATGGCCATTTGAATTCACAGAGATACCGTGACGAAACATTCTGAGGCCCATTGTCGTGCAATTCATCCGCCGCCATCACCTCATGTTTCAGCATGATATGTCACAATAACTGGAAGCTGAAAATGTCTTAGTTCCTAGCGGCCTGCATACTCACCAGGCATGTCATCCATTAAGCATGTTTGAGATGCTGACGTACACGTCAATCCAGAGCATGTTCCAGTTCCCGCCAATATCCAGCAACTTCGCAGAGACATTGAAGAGGAGTGGGACAACATTCCACAGGTCACACTCAACAGCCTGATCAACTCTATGCGAAGGAGATGTGTCACGCTGCATGACGCAAATGATGGTCTCCAGATACTGACTGGTTTTCTGATCCAATCCCCTACCTTTTTTTTAAGGTATCTGTGTCCAACAGATGCATATCTATATTCCCAGTCACGTGAAATCCATAGATTAGGGCCTAATTCATTTATTTCAATTGACTGATTTCCTTAAATTAACTGTAACTCAGTGAAATAGTTGAAATTGTTGCTTATAAATTGTTTATTATCCAGCATTGGGATGTTGTTTATATTTTTGTTCAGTATATATTCTCCTTCAGTTATTCAGAACTATAGGTTACACTGATTGCTTTTTACCCCTTACAATAATACTCTGTGCTAAATGGGAAAACTCAAATGAGGCGCTGGAGAAGGACATTAGCCGAAAGTCTTCATCGAGAGAAGGGGCTGTGAATTTCACCTTGCGATCGATTTCCTTTGATTGTACAGGGCCTATTGGTCTTGACCAAATGAAGATTAGCGTGTGTGTTCGGATGAAAAGCCTACAACACAATGAACAAGTAATGTGGTTTTACAGCGTCAGCTGGCGGTGCAGTCATTGAGTAATATTGAATTGGGGTGGGGAAAGAAGACAAGGGAACGATTACACTGCAGTTTAGTGCAGTGGGATCAGGGTTTTAGAGATAGAGCTTAATCATTTCGTAATTTCTCAGTGTTCGTTGTTACACACAACTGCTAGCTCAAGCCTCCCTTTTCCTCTCTCAATAGGCACGAGGCAGCAGGCTTAATAGAACGCCTTACGCCTGCCTCAGATAGTTCACTTGTAAAGGACAGCTGCTGTATGTGCAGGTGGAACATCTTGATTTCAATGGTCTGGTTCAATGAATGAGAACAGAACACCTTTCTGAATGCATTTGAGACTAGAGAGCTGCCTTCGCATATTGATGCTGTGCAATTCCCTCTCAAATTGAAACCAAAAAGGGTTTGGTGTGGGGAGAAAAACATTACTCTGTAGGGAATGTAGGCTATTCACCGACACGACAAAGAATGAATGGGGAACTGTGGGGATACATAGTGACTGAGTGGTATCGAGAAGTAACTTCTCCAGTAAAGTATTAAGGTAGAATACTATCAGTAATGTCTCTCCTGTGTAGACAAAGGATTTACCCTGCACTTATACAAAGCCCCCTGGAGAAAGAGTGCAATGCTATCGGGTCGTTCCATTTGATTTCAATCACTTTTTGACCGCACCCCTTTTGATTTGAACATAAAACACCATACATATTTGCCCATGGTAGAAGTGGAAAGAAGTGGAGGGCGCTCAACCAATGTGAGTCGAGGTGCACCCAAAAATCATTGAAATCATTGAAAAAGGAAAAGATTCTGATGAAGCCCATCGAAAGCTGAAACTTTCATCTTTTAACCATGCTTAAATAAAACAATGCATTTTTAATGGTGAGGCAGCGTTGCACCTTTTCCCATGGTAGAAGTGGTCAGAAAGTGGCTTTTTATACCAAAATGCCAAAACATTCAGGTGATAGAGGTACTCAAAGTTGACCCATTTTGCATACCTCACCCTACCATGAGACATCCATGTCTTCATCATTGGAAAAGATTAACGATTGAGTTTGACATCATTTAAAAGCTTTCACAAAGGCTTGTCAGACTAAATGGTTTTATTTTTTTAGCCTTTAACGTTAATTATCTTAAAACATGTAAACTCCCCCAAAAATACATTTTCGCATATGTTGCATATTAGACCCTAATTTGCATATTTGAGGTGTTTATGTTGTGCCACCATCAGTGGAGACACAGCTTACTCTTGAATACGGGGTGGGTGTCATTTCAATCATAGAATTTACCTATCCCTTCAAACCACCGCAATTTAGCTGGTACACCATTGAAATTTAGTTGAACTATTTACTACAGAATACTACCACAAAAATGGCCACCGGTACACACACCACCTAATGACAAGAAATGGGAATGTGTGTTCTATTATCTATATATCTCAGATACTTCAATAGGTTTCCTATGAAAGATTGCATAATTTAAAACAATTGACATTCCCATTCAGGTCAACATTCTCTGATGTGTGGACCTCCATCCATCTTTGTGGTACCATTTGAAAGTTGACATTTCAATTTTATTCCCATTTTAGTACATGTATCAGCCAAAACAAGACACCCACCCTATATTTAAGAGCATGCAGTGTCTCAACCGATGGCGGGCACAACACAAACCCCTCAGATGATGTGAAATAGGCTCTAAGCTACAACATACACTACATTTCAAAAGTTTGGGGTCACTTAGAAATGTCCTTGTTTTTGAAAGAAACGCACATTTTTTGTCCATTAAAATAACATCAAATTGATCAGAAATACAGTGTAGACATTGTTAATGTTGTAAATGACTATTGTGATTGGAAATGGCAGATTTTTTATGGAATATCTACATAGGCCCATTATCAGCAACCACCCCTCCTGTTTTGCAATGGCACGTTGTGTTAGCTAATCAAAGTTTAGCATTTTAAAAGGCTAATTGATCATTAGAAAACCCTTTTGCAGGTATGTTAGCACAGCTGAAAACTGTTGTCCTTATTAAAGAAGCAATAAAACTGGCCTTCTTTAGACTAGTTGAGTATCTGGAGCGTCAGCATTTGTGGGTTCGATTACAGGCTCAAAATGGACAGAAACAAAGACCTTTCTTCTGAAACTCATCAGTCTATTCTTGTTCTGAGAAATGAAGGCTATTCCATGTGAGAAATTGCCAAGAAACTGAAGTTCTCGTACAACGCTGTGTACTACTCCCTTCACAGAACAGCGCAAACTGGCACTAACCAGAATAGAAAGAGGAGTGGGAGGCCTCGGTGCAAAACTGAGCAAAAGGATAAGTACATTAGAGTGTCTAGTTTGAGAAACAGACACCTCACAAGTCCTCAACTGGCAGCTTCATTAAATAGTACCCGCAAAACACCGGCCTCAACATCAACAGTGAAGAGGCGACGCCGGGGTGCTGGCCTTCTAGGCAGATTTGCAAAGAACAAGCCATATATCAGACTGGCCAATTAAAAGAAAAGATTAAGATGGGCAAAAGAACACAGACACTGGATAGAAGAACTCTGCCTAGAAGGCCAGCATCCCGGAGTCGCCTCTTCACAAGTACATTTTAAATGTGGCAGAAGAAAAACTCACATTTAGGTCCACATACATTTAGGCTATCAATTTCGGTTCAGTCAAAATACATTTTCTGTCAAAATGCAATAATTCAGGTCTTGCCTTTGGGGACACGCATGAGCATAGAAAGGTATCCAAAAGAATTGAAGAAGCGGTGCTTAGCAAAAATAATACATATGATGAATGGAAATAGGCCTCCACACGGTATGCTGTATGTTCCCCAGTGCAATTATTCCTGCATCACAAACGTTTCAACTTCAGAATTCATCACGTGTATGAGACGCTGGGATCATAGGCCTATCAAAACAAAAACCCATTTTCTGATGGGCGAATAATTGTTGCAGGTCGTCTTTTGCGCTCAGAGGCAACATTCTAATGTCTACTGAAAGTAAGAACTGCATATCATATTTAAGTCTTCCCTGAAATTGAAATGGCACAACAAATAAGCAAATAATGTATTTCTTTTTTGTAAGGGTTTCAGAAAAGGGTCCTGTATTTATTGACCGATTTAAGGAGCAGAATTGAACAGTTAGAGAACAGAAAAACAACTACAGGTGACACAGATTTACACTGAACAAAAATATAAAACACAAGTTTCTAAGAGTTACAGTTCATATAAGGAAATCAGTTCATTGAAATGAATTCATTAGGCCCTAATCTATGGATTTCACATGACTAAGATTACAGATATGCATCTGTTGGTCACAAATACCTTTTAAAATAGTTAGGGGCGTGGATCAGAAAACCAGTCAGTATCTGGTGTGACCCGCATTTGTCTCATGCAGAGCAACATCTCCTTCGCAGAAAGTTGATCAGGCTGTTGATTGTGGCCTGTGGAATGTTGTCCCACTCCTCTTCAATGGCTGTGCGAAGTTTCTGGATGTTGGCGGGAACTGGAACACACTCTCGTACACATCGATCCAGAGCATCCCAAACATGCTCAATGGGTGATGTCTGGTGAGTATGCAGGCCATGGAAGAACAGGGACATTTTCAGCTTCCAGGAATTGTGTACAAATCCTTGCGAAATGGGGCCATGCATTATCATGCTGAAACATGAGGTGATGGCGGTGGATGAATGGCACAACAATGGGCTTCAGGATCTCATCACGGTTTCTCCGTGCATTCAAATTGCCATCGATAAAATGCAATTGTGTTCTTTATCCATAGCTTATGCCTGCCCATACCATAACCCCCCCACCACCATGGGGCTCTCTGTTCACTAAGTTGACATCAGCAAACCGCTCGCCCATACAACGCCATCTGCCCAGTGAAGTTGAAACCGGTATTCATCTATGAAGAGCACACTTCTCCAGCGTGCCAGTGGCCATCGAAGGTAAGCATTTGCCCACTGAAGAAGTCGGTTACAACGCCGAACTGCTGTCAGGTCAAGACCCTGGTGAGGATGACAAGCACGTAGATGAGCTTCCCTGAGACGGTTTCTGACAGATTGTGCAGAAATTCTTCAGTTGTTTAAACCCACAGTTTCATCAGCTCTCCAGGTGGTTGGTTTCAGACAATCCCGCAGTTGAAGAAGCTGGATGTGGAGGTCCTGGGCTGGCGTGGTTACACGTGGTTACACGTGGTCTGCGGTTGTGAGGCCAGTTGGACGTACTGCCAAGTTATCTTAAACGACATTGGAGGTGGATTATGGTAAAAACAAATTAACATTCAATTCTTTGGCAACAGCTCTGGTGGACATTCCTGCAGTCAGCATGCCAATTGCACCCTCCCTCAAAACTTGAGACATCTGTGGCATTGTGTTGTGTGACAAAACTGCACATTTTAGAGTGGCCTTTTATTGTCCCCAGCACAAGGTGCACCTGTGTAATGATCATGCCATTTAATCAGCTTCTTGATATTCCACACCTGTCAGATGGATGGATTATCTTGGCAAAGGAGAAATGCTCACTAACTGGGATGTAAACAAATTTGTGCACACAATTTGAGAGAAATAAGCTTTTTGCACGTATGGAACATTTCTGCGATTTTTTTATTTAAGCTCATGAAACATGGGACCAACACTTTACACGTTGCATTTATATTTTTGTTCAGTATAGCTTTAGATCCAGCTGACGGCCTTAGTGAGTTTGAGGTCATGGGAGGACAGCCTCACCAATGAGGACAAAAGGAAGTAATTGGTATGCACATTATCTTCATGTTGGTTGCGGGAATGAGATGAAAGACACATAACTTTTGAAAAAGAGAAAGAGTCTATTTTTTGTCTCTCTACACATACTTGAATTTTTGCACAGTCTTTATACAGTATTTTTTTAAGACTGCAAAGCTGTCCTCAATTGGGACAAAGCTGTCCTCAATTGTCTGTCCGGGACAATGTCTTTAGGATTTTGGAGCGGTCATTTAGAGAGGGGTTAAACATTTTCATTATCCAACTACTGTCTAATTTTTATATCCTCTTCTTAAAATGTTGCAGATTAATGACCAATTAATTATTGTCCCACTTTAATATGAAGGGACAGAGGAGCAAACATGCCTTTGCTACCACTCGTGTGTTGTGTGCTCCATTGTAATTGGTAAGTAAGTGAGCAGCTGAGACATTTGACATACACAATGAGAGTTTTCTTGTAGATTCTGACTGTTTTATTTTACTGTGCGTTACTGTTCTGTTTTGTCCTGCATGCCCACAATATGCCAATCGTAAATGTATTTTATTCTCTTTTTGTGTTTACAGTAAGTGTCATGAAAAGCCACAAAACTCAGGAGGTTGATGTGTTGGGGCCCTGAGGAAAGTCCTCAAATATGCCCCTGACCGCCGTGGTGGAGGACAACGCAAAGTATGTATATGAGCAAGTTGCTCTTATTTTAAGAAATCTCTATAACTGCCACAACACTCTTCAACTAGTACCATGGAAATACTTTTAGCCAGTTTAGCCCACAAAATGTATTCAGGAATGTCCTCCTTTTCAAGTTTTTTTTCAATCTCAAATTGATAAAATTGTATGCGCTAATTCTCTTCACTGCAGATCTGACCCATCACAGAACTCTTCAAGAGGGCCCTTATGGGGGATGATGCTGACAGTGCTACCCAGACGCAGAGCAAGTGTGAGGCAGAACTGAGAAGGTGCAAAGGAGAGGTGTCAGTTGTCAGCATACTACCCTGTGGCGCTTAAGGACAAGAAAATGGTATCCTCTCCGAGGATTCACAAAGTCTGTGATAATGACAGATAATACCCTCCTTCAGTCGTTTTGTCTTTTCTCTGTTCTTTTCTAATCACTCTTCAAATGGTCTGATAGCTGATGCTTTGGTCTATCAAAATATATACGTCAAATGTTGTTAATATTAAGACAAATCATTTTAAAAAGTAGAGATTGTCCCGCTTTTCCTAGAATCCTTGCATTAATAAAAAAGAAAAAAGAAATGAGCTTATACTCTTGTGTCCAAGTCTTTCTAGGCATGTAATGTCTGTGGGTGAATTATGAAACAAATGTATGCGGATGTGCAAAAAATGGTTATGTAGATTTGTTTTGCAATTGCTTGATCTATTTTAAAAGGTAAGAAAGAATGTTGCAGATTAACTGAAATTGGTGACTATGGAAACAGAAATGTAATGAACAATGTTTTCAATATCCAACTTCATCCTCTGCAATACTTTATACAGTGCTATCTAGAACCTAAAAGGGTTATTCGGCTGTCCCCAAAGGAGAACACATTGAAGAACCCTGTTTGGTTTCAGGTAGAACCCTTTTGGGTTTTATGTAGGACCCTTTCCACAGAGGGTTCTACATGGAAACCAAAATGGTTCTACGTGGAACCAAAACGTCTTTTCCTTGGAACCGAAAATGGTTATTCTATAGAGACAGCCGATGAAACCTTTTGGTACCCTTTTTTCTAAAAGTGCAAGAAATAAGCTGTAGTCACTATGACACTATGACTAGTAGGCTACATAATATAGCACATAATATAGTGGTCAGAATTATGACCAGCAGGTCAGACAGAGGTCACAAATATTATGGTGGTCAGAAAAAGACGGCATATTCTGGTCAGTAATAATAAGTCAAATTATTTTTTGTTGTTGAAAAAAGTAATTTTCCAACCAGAATAAGACGTTATAAAAATACATCATACTGACGTCTTTTAAGCCAGGTTTTGCCCACTTGGTTCTTACAGCTTACTTCATCTAACCTGTTAGGAAAGCTAATGTTGTTGTAATGTATGTATAGGTTTTGATTTACACGACAAAGCACACAGATTTTGTAGGAAAAACATACTGCAGAGGAGTAGTAGGAAAGGAATCCATGACTTAAGGCTCACAAGTCACAACACAAGTATAGGCCTACAGTGATGATATAATGTAACATATATTTGGTGACATACAGTTGAAGTCGGAAGTTTACATACACCTTAGCCTAATACATTTAAACTCAGTTTTTCACAATTCCTGACATTTAATCCTAGTAAAAATGCCCTGTTTTAGGTCAGTTAGGATCACCACTTTATTTTAAGAATAATAGTAGTGAGAATGATTTATTTCAGCTTATATTTCTATCATCACATTCCCAGTGGGTCAGAAGTTTACATACACTCAATTAGTATTTGGTAGCATTGCCTTTAAATTGGGTAAAACGTTTCTGGTAGCCTTCCACAAGCTTCCCACAATAAGTTGGGTGAATTTTGGCCCATTCCTCCTGACAGAGCTGGTGTAACTGAGTCAGGATTGTATGCTTCCTTGCTCGCACACGCTTTTTCAGTTCTGCCCACAAATCTTCTATAGGATTGAGGTCTGTGCTTTGTGATGGCCATTCCAATACCTTGACTTTGTTGTCCTTAAGCATTTTGCCACAACTTTGGAAGTATGCTTAGGGTCATTGTCCATTTGGAAGACCCATTTGCAACCAAGCTTTAACTTCCTGACTGATGTCTTGAGATATTGCTTCAATATATCCACATAATTTCTGTTCCTCATGATGCCATCTATTTTGTGAGGTGCACCAGTCCCTCCTGCAGCAAAGCATCCCCACAACATGATGCTGCCACCCCCGTGCTTCACGGTTGGGATGGTGTTCTTCGGCTTGCAAGCCTCCCCCTTTTTCCTCCAAACATAACTATGGTCATTATGGCCAAACAGTTCCATTTTTGATACATCAGACCAGAGGACATTTCTCAAAAAAGTTCGATCGTTGTCCCTATGTGCAGTTGCAAACCATAGTCTGGCTTTTTTATGGTGGTTTTGGAGCAGTGGCTTCTTCCTTGCTGAGCGGCCTTTCAGATTATGTCGATATAGGACTTGTTTTATTGTGGATATAGATACTTTGTACCTGTTTCCTCATGCATCTTCACAAGGTCCTTTGCTGTTGTTCTGGGATTGATTTGCACTTTTGCACCAAAGTACGTTCATCTGTAGGAGACAGAATGCGTCTCCTTCTGAGCGGTACGACAGCTGCGTGGTCCCATGGTGTTTATACTTGCGTACTATTGTTTGTACAGATGAACGTGGTACCTTCAGGGGTTTGGAAATTGCTCCCAAGGATGAACCAGACTTGTGAAGGTCTACAATTCTTTTTCTGAAGTCTTGGCTGATTTCTTTTGATTTTTCCATGATGTCAAGCAAAAAGGCACTGAGTTTGAAGGTAGGCTTTGAAATACATCCACAGGTACACCTCCAATTGACTCAAATGACGTCAATTAAACAATCAGAGGCTTCTAAAGCCATGACATCATTTTCTGGCATTTTCCAAGCTGTTTAAAGGCACAGTCAACTTAGTGTATGTAAACTTCTGACCAACTGGAATTGTGATACAGTGAATTATAAGTGAAATAATCTGTCTGTAAACCATAGTTGGAAAAATTACTTGTGTCATGCACAAAGTAGATGCCCTAACCGACTTGCCAAAACTATAGTTTGTTAACAAGAAATTTGTGGAGTGGTTGAAAAACGAGTTTTAATGATTCCAACCTAAGTGTATGTAAACTTCCGACTTCAACTGTAGTTAACATTGTAATAAGAAGAGGATTGCTTTAGCGAGTCCGACGAGAAGGATATACTGCTCTCCCGGGAACAGGCCCAAATTCCCGTCATTTGCGTGAAGAAAAGACGAAGGAAAAGAGGAAGCAGATCGGGCTGCCAATTGAGAATCCGTAGAAGAGCGAGTAAACTCCCACTGCCTTCCGTTCTTCTTGCTAACATGCAATAATTGGATGACCTACGATTACCCTACCAACGGGACATTAAGAACTGTAATATCTTATGTTCCACCGAGTCGTGGCTGAACGACGACACAGAAAATATAGAGCTGGCAGGATTTTCCATGCACCGGCAGAACAGAGATGCTACATCTGGTAAGACGAGGGGTGGGGGTGTGTGTCTTTTTGTCAGTAACAGCCGGTGCGCAATGTCTAATATTAAAGAAGTCTCGAGGTATTGCTCGCCTGAGGTAGAGTACCTTATGATAAGCTGTAGACCACACTATCTACCAAGAGAGTTCTCATCTATATTATTCGCAGCCGTCTATTTACCAGCACAGATCGATGCTGGCACTAAGACTGCACTCAACCAACTCTATAAGGCCATAAGCAAACAAGAAAATGCTCATCCAGAAGTGGCGATCCTAGTTGCCGGGGCCTTTAATGCAGGCAAACTTAAATCCGTTTTACCAAATTTTCACCAGCATGTCACATATTCAACCAGAGGGGGAAAAAAAAAACTCTAGACCACCTTTACTTCACACACAGAGATGCATACAAAGCTCTCCCCCGGTCTCAATTTGGAATATCTGACCATAATTCTATCCTCCTGATTCCTGCTTACAAGCAAAAATGAAAGCAGGAGGTACCAGTGACTCGCTCAATATGGAAGGTCAGATGACGTGGATGCTACAGGACTGTTTTGCTAGCACAGACTGGAATATGTTACAGGATTCATCCAATGGCATTGAGTAGTACACCACCTCAGTCATCGGCTTCATCAATAACTGCATCGACGACATCGTCCCCACAGGACTTACAATCATGTCTGAATCAACACAACATTGCAATACAATGTCATTGCTTGTTGTTTCTTCTTTTTTACAAGAAGCACAAATACGTTGTGTGAGACCATAATGAGCACATTACGTAGCAGTTAATGTGCAATATTTATCAAATTTGGCATTTACCAGTTTTTTTCATATTGCTAGTTCTCCCGAGTTCTATGATTACGGAGTACATATCCCAACCAGAAGCCATGAATTACAGGCAAGATCCGCATCGAGCTAAAGGCTAGAGCTGCCGCTTTCAAGGAGTGGGACACAAATCATAAACACTTATAAGAAATCCCACTATGCCCTCAGATGAACTATCAAACAAGCAAAGCGTCAATACAGGATTAAGATTGAATCCTACTACACCGGCTCTGACACTTGTCAGATGTGGCAGGGCTTGAAAACTATTACGGACTACAAAGGGAAACACAGACACGAGCTGCCCAGTGACACGAGCCTACCAGATGAGCTAAATGGCTTTTATGCTCGCTTCGAGCCAAGCAACACTGAAGCATGCACGAGAGCACCAGCTGTTCGGGATGACTGTGTGATAATGCTCTCGGTAACTGACGTGAGCAAGACCTTTAAACAGGTCAACATTCACAAAGCCGCGGGGCCAGATGGATTACCAGGACGTGTACTCAAAGCATGCGTGGACCAATTGGCAAGTGTCTTCATTGACATTTTCAACCTCTCCCTGACTGAGTCTGTAATACCTCAAGCAGACCACCATAGTCCCTGTGCCCAAGGAAGCGAAGGTAACCTGCCTAAATGATTACCGCCCGGTAGCCATGAAGTTAATTGAAAGGCTGGTCATGGCTCACATCAACAGCATCCTCCCGGATACCCTAGACACACTCTAATTTGCATACCGCCCCAACAAATCACAGATGACGCAATCTCAATCGCACTCCACACTGCCCTTTCCCACCTGGACAAAAGGAATACCTATGTGAGAATGCTGTTCATTGACTACAGCTCAATGTTCAACACCATAGTGCCCACGTAGCTCATCACTAAGCTAAGGGACTAAACACCTCCCTCTGCAACTGGATCCTGGACTTCCTGACGGGCCACCCCCAGGTGGTAAGGGTAGGTAACAACACGTCTGCCACGCTGATCCTCAACACTGGGGCCCCTCAGCGGTGTGTACTTAGTCCCCTCCTCCACACTGACTCCTCCTCAGACCTCTGCTGTACTCCCTGTTCACCCACGAATGCGTGGCTTTGCACGACTTCAACACCATTATTAAGTTTGCTGATGACACAACAGTGGTAGGCCTGATCACCGACAACAATGAGACAGCCTTTTGGTCCTGCCGTACATACCTACACGTACGCTACGGTCACAAGACGCAGGCCTCCTAATTGTCCCTAGAATTTCTAAGCAAACGGCTGGAGGTAGGGCTTTCTCCTATAGAGCTCCATTTTTATGGAATGGTCTGCCTACCCATGTGAGAGACGCAGACTCAGTCTCAACCTTTAAGTCTTTACTGAAGACTTATCTCTTCAGTAGGTCCTATGATTAAGTATAGTCTGGCCCAGGAGTGTGAAGGTGAACGGAAAGGCTGGAGCAACGAACCGCCCTTGCTGTCTCTGCCCTGTCGGTTCCCCTCTTCCCACTGGGATTCTCTGCCTCTAACCCTTTTACAGGGGCTGAGTCACTGACTTACTGGTGTTCTTCCATGCCGTCCATGGGAGGGGTGCGTCACTTGAGTAGGTTGAGCCACTGACGTGGTCTTCCTGTCTGGGTTGGCGCCCCCCCCTTGGGTTGTGCCGTGGCGGACATCTTTGTGGGCTATACTCGGCCTTGTCTTCGGACGGTAAGTTGGTGGTTGTAGATATCCCTCTAGTGGTGTGGGGGCTGTGCTTTGGCAAAGTGGGTGGGGTTATATCCTGCCTGTTTGGCCCTGTCCGGGGGTATCATCGGATGGGGCCACAGTGTCTTCTGATCCCTCCTGTCTCAGCCTCCAGTATTTATGCTGCAGTAGTTTATGTGTCGGGGGGCTAGGGTCAGTCTGTTACATCTGGAGTATTCTCTTGTCTTATCCGGTGTCCTGTGTGAATGTAAATATGCTCTCTCTAATTCTCTCTTTCTTTCTTTCTTTCTTTCTCTCGGAGGACCTGAGCCCTAGGACTACCTGGCATGATGACTCCTTGCTGTCCCCAGTCCACCTGGCCATGCTGCTGCTCCAGTTTCAACTGTTCTGCCTGCGGCTACGGAACCCTGACCTGTTCACCGGACGTGCTTGTTGCACCCTCGACAATTACTATGATTATTATTATTTGACCATGCTGGTCATTTACGAACATTTTAACATCTTGACCATGTTCTGTTATAATATCCACCCGGCACAGCCAGAAGAGGACTGGCCACCCCTCATAGCCTGGTTCCTCTCTAGGTTTCTTCCTAGGTTTTTGGCCTTTCTCAGGAGTTTTTCCTAGGGAGTTTTTCCCAGCCACCGTGCTTCTTTCACATGCATTGCTTGCTGTTTGGGGTTTTAGGCTGGGTTTCTGTACAGCACTTTGAGATTTCAGCTGATGTACGAAGGGCTATATAAATAAATTTGATTTGATTTGATTTTTTGGGAGGAGGTCAGAGAACTGGCAGTGTGGTGCCAGGACAACAACCTTTCCCTCAATGTGAGCAAGACAAAAGAGATGATCGTGGACTACAGGAAAAGGCGGGCTGAACAGGCCCCCATTAACATCAACGGGGCTGTAGTGGAGCGTATCGAGAGTTTCAAGTTCCTTGATGTCCACATCACCAACGAACTATCATGGTCCAAACACACCAAGACAGTAGTGAAGAAGGCATGACAAAATCTTATCTCCCCAAGGAGACTGAAAAGATTTGGCATGGATCCCCAGATCCTCAAAAGGTTATACAGCTGCACCTTCGAGAGCATGCTGACCGGTTGCATCACCGCCTGGTATGGTATTGCAACTCTCAGCATCTGACCATAAGTCACTACAGAGGGTAGTGCGTACAGCCCAGTACATCACTGAGGCCAAGCTTCCTGCAATCCAGGACCTATATAATAGGCGGTGTCAGAGGAAAGCCCATAAAATTGTCAGAGAATCCAGTCACCCAAGTCATAGACTGTTTTCTCTGCTACCGCACGGCAAGAGGTACCGGAGCACCAAGTCTAGGACCAAAAGGCTCCTTAAGAGCATCTACCCCCAAGCCATAAGGCTGCTGAACAATTAATCAAATGGCCACCAGACTATTATATTGACCCCCCCCCCCCCCCCCCGTTTGTTTTGTACACTGCTGCTACTCACTGTTTATTATCAATGTATAGTCACTTCACCCCTACCTACATGTACAAATTACAAACTAACCTGTACCCCTGCACACTGAGTCGGTACCGGTTCTCCCTGTATATAGCCTCGTCATTGTTATGTTATTGTGCTACTTTTTCTTATTTTTTACTTTAGTTCATTTGAACTGCACTGTTGGTTAAGGGTTTTTAAGTAGGCATTTCACAGTAAGGTCTACACTTGTTGTATTCTGTGCATGTGACAAATAAAGTTTGACTTGGAATACGTGATGTAAGTTCAAACAAGTGGAATGAAATGATGATTAATACATTCCTAATTAGGCTATACATACTGTTGTACATGTGAGGAGCTTATTCCACAGACAATAAGGCAAATAAATAATCATGAGCTCCACTACTGGCCTGTTCTGAATTCTGAAACCTTCTAGAACCTCTGGAAGCCATTCCTCCTACTGTAAGCCTTTGTCTGGCACGCTCTTATAAAAACAAATCCACAATACTGCTCAACAACACAAGCTCTGTGACAGAGATATAGATCTTTGGCTGAATTGTCTCGTTTTGGCTGAATCGTCACATCTGTTGGAATCCAGCTCACAACAGAAATATGCAGGCTAGAGCTCAGCCAACTGCAAGGCCAGCCCAGCAATACAGATACAGCAATTGGGGCTGGAGACAATAACAACCCTCTCTTCACATAGTGTCAAGAGATTAAGGGTGATTTCACACTTGGTCCTTTTCAGCCAATTTTTGTGAACTCAGTGCAGTTCCCTTAATTTTTTGTTGAGTGTGAACACTCCAAAGGAACTCAGACTCCTTAAAAGAGCCCCCTTACGGAAACCGAACTGATCTGAGTTCGGTTCACTTGAATTCCGCTGTCTGGTTCCCTTTTTAAGGGCAATGTGAACACAAAGCTCCCCAGGTTCGCTTGTCATTATTCCCGCACCACACACTAGACTACTGCAACACCATTTCCCCGGCCATAGCACCTTCACATTGGCAGTGGTGTAAAGTACTTAAGTAAAAATACTGTAAAGTACTACTTAAGTCGTTTTTGCGGGTATTGGTAATTTATTTTACTATTTATATTTTGGACTCCTTTTACTTCACTACATTCCTTAAGAAAATATTTTACTTTTTACTCCATACATTTTCCTTGACACCCAAAAGTACTCGTTACATTTTGAATGCTGAGTAGGACAGGAAAATAGTCAAATTCACGCACTAATCAACAGAACATCCCTGGTCTCCCTACTGCCTCTGATCTGGTGGACTCACTAAACACACATGCTTTGTTTGTAAATTATGTCTGAGTGTTGGAGTGTGCCCCTGGCTTTCCGTAAATTAAAATAAAAAAAACAAGAAAATGGTGCCATCTGGTTTGCTTAATATAAGGAATTTGAAATGATTTATACTTTTACTTTTTAAACCAAATCGTTTTAGACTTTTACTCAAGTAGACTGACTTGAGTCATTTTCTATGAAGGTATCTTTACTTTTACTTAAGTATGACAGTTGGGTACTTTTTCCACCACTGCACATTGGAGATCGAGGATGATGTGCAGTTTCGCAGAAAAAACATGCTGTTTTTGGATTTTGATTAGTGAATGTCAAGAAATTCCAAAATATGTGTGGAGTTTTGTACTGACACAATGTTCAGATTATTTGTTTGCAATATGTTGATTTACAGGCTAAGAGAGCTTCATATTCGATTGTGGGGTTTGAATAGTGTGAGAAGACAACATATTTGGTGAGAATCACAACATAGGGTTCAAAATCCATTCTAGATCTTAAAGGGAATACCATTTTTAATGAAGACTACAGCATTATTTAATCTGCATTTACTCTACTGGTATTTCATCTGTTACCAAATATATTTACATGTTAATATTATCTTCTGATTACAATAATTATGTCTAATCTTTTAACTAAATGCAATCTATTAGATTCCAAAACGTAAGTAAGTATATCTAACTGTCCGATAACGCGTTCTGATGGAATGGCTTTGTCCTGTACTTTTACCCAGAGTGCTTTGAGTGAATGTTGTAAAGATATCTTGGTTCTTTTCTAAACATAGTAATGTGAATGCAAAGAGAACTCAGACCTCAAAAAGGTGAAGTGAACTGGCAACAGTGTGAATGCAAAGCGAACTGAGATTGGTTATTTTAAAAGAGGACTACATGTGAAAACAGCCTTACAGCCAAATCTAGAGGAGATGGCAAAACACAGAGAGGAAATGCTAAAAATCACACATTGAAGCAACCAGAGTAGAAGTAGTAACATCAGCCTGGAGTTACTCACATCCAGCGCCTCCAGCGTCATGAAACCAGAGATAGAAAAGCCATCGATGATGTCCTCCTCAGCAGACGTAGACTCCTTTCTCTTTCTCCTGGGGGGCTTTGGACGGGAAGAAAAGGGGTTCCTGACTCTTTCCTCCCTCTCCGAATCTGAGCAGAAGCGGATCCCCACAGAGCCCCCCCTCACATGGTTATTGTTCCTTGTCCCATTTGATCTTCGTCCCCGATCCCTCTCAGACTTAGACTTCCTCTTTTTGCGGAGCCCACTGGAGCGAGGGCCATCCATTTCCTCAGAGGAAAAGCCCACCTAGAGACTCCTCTAGCAGAGAAGATAATCAACCCTGTCAAGGGCACTCACTGGCACAGTTGAACTCCCAGCAGAAAGAAATACCAACAGATATTTCCTAACAATATCCAACAAGTAGTACGTATAGTTACTCAGTGCATGAAATCCAATGAAAAGTAAGCGATCATTTAATATCCAAAGGGCATTGGCTGGAGTAGAGAATGCATTGAGTCATTGAAAGCCCAGCAGCAGGTTCCAAAGCAAAGATCCCCAACGGTCGTCCATGAAATCCACTAATAGACAAAGGGTAATATTGTCGGTTAGACGTGGAAACCAGACTGTCAACTCAAAAAGAGAAAAAAAATATGAAAATTCTTCAACTAGAAAAGAATGTCTGATCACTGGACATGTCTTGCCATGGCGAACCAATTGTAAAAAGCCACATCCTGATCCTCCTCAAGGAATCCTCCCTCTTCACATGCTGCAGTCAGCCAGCTCTGTCTCCTGAAAGTCAAAGAGATAGAGAGCATACATTTGCAACATGTTCAGTCAGCAGCAGTCCTTAATGTCGAATGCATTAAGTCAATGAGCCATCCTCTCAAGGTAGGAAGATTATAATACAGTACAGGTACAGGGGGTTGTGAACAGTCTACATAATGCAACATAAATGAATGTTTCATTATGATATAGCTTCAGACTTCTCACTATACTGTCATTTTTTATTTTACAATGCATAATCATTATGCTGAAATCATTATGTGGCTGAGATCATTATGTGTTTCAAAGTGCTCCTTCTCTAATACTGTCTCTATAGTTCTCCCCCGTGGTTTTACTTTATCCTGTACTTTTAATGAAATAAGCATTCTTACATTTATAATGTATGGGAATTTTCTCTATTTGGTTAAGCCTATTCCTATATATGTGGATCTTTTAAACATAGGCCTGCTGTGGTTATCATCTCAGTTTCTGTTCACTGCATATAGAACACCAGCTTGCCTGATCATCATACTATTATGTCTCCATTTCCAAAATCACTGTGCTTTCACCAGAGGTGAGACAATGTACTTAAACTTCATAGTCACCACGACACTTGCCTTTTTGAACACTTCCAATCCCACCTAGAATTTACACTCTCTCCATATAGGTGCATAAAACCCTGATTCAGTGTACATTTCTGTGAAAATACCTTTTTCATTAAGTATACCATGTCTTTTTTTCACAGTGTGTTCGTCATTATGCATATTTCAATCTATTTATTGAATGGCCTATCCATTATGCAATACTTCTACAATGTAATTGATTCTTAGAATATTCTTATTTCGTCACAATTTTACATTCCAATGAATTTCTTCAAATAGATAATCTCATGTAAACCATATAAACACATTGGTCGTAACATCCAACACTAGATATTGAATTATGTCTGTCCTTGAGGGTTTGAGATGAGGATTCTGCCAAACAATGCTCTCTCCTAGATCTAGTATGATGACAAAGACCTTAACTGACAATTGGTCTTAAAGCACTTAAATGTGGAGCACCCTAAGTCAAAAGTTAATGTGTTCAGTCATAATAGGCTACTCTATATGATTAACCTATTGACATTCTAGTCATGCTACAATGTAACCATAAGGGTTTGCGTTTCAGACAGCATACAGATGACAACACATTCAACAGTTTGTCATCTCAATCATTCCTTAACACAAACATTAATTCTCAGTCTCCTCATCTGCTCTGTATGTCAAAGATACAGATAACCTGTACTCTATGAATACTATCTACAATACCAAAACCCATTTAGATACTAAGTGTACATGACATCACCAAAACGGTAGTCTATCCATCATTGAATACACCAAACAGCACAGGCATGCTCTAGTCTAGCCTCATCCAAGCCACTCCAAATTTCATCACCCCCTCCCAATGCTGGATGAACCGTTCCACAGACAGACAGTAGGAACACACCTTGCCTAGCTCCATCATAACCAGACACACCATAATAATCATATGTCATAGACAACCACCATCTTCAACTTTGAATGATGTAATTGTCCAAGGTTTGCAATGGAAGGTAGCATGAGTAAAACCTGTAATATACCAATAGACAGCTAGACTGCAAGTGGCAAATGTTGCACATCAGCACATTACATTAGCTCGCAAATGTGGCTTATTTGGACGGATGGTGCGTAATAAGGGCGCATCTAAACCATCAAAAATCCCAGCCTTGTTTATGCTGCAGTTTTTCCTTGTTTTAGCCTTAGAAGCTAAATTCAGCCTTTCTTATAACGGTCCTAAGCCATTTCCCAGTCCCTATCCCTTTAACCTGATGCCCCGTGCCAACACTTCCCTAATGACATGCATACAACATAGCTCTAGTAAATCGTTTAAAAGCTGTTTCGGCTCTTTCGCCTTCCCTTTTCTCGTTCCGTGCTGTTATCACATTATCTTGCTGTCTTCCTTCAGTCCTTTTTGTCTGCCTCTCTCAGTATATCTCACGCTCCGTGGCCAGTCCAGCCTACAACAGAGACTGGCACTACCTCCTCTCCTGCTCCAGCTCTCCGCTTATTTTCACTAACACACAAAGCAAGCCTCTTTTTCTCCAAGACACGTCATGCAAAACCAAGAAATGCAAACCCTTGCAAGTGGGGACCGTCCGGGCAAGTCGCTGGTATTCGGATACGAATGGTCAATAAAAGATTAAACAAAAGGAAAAATGTAACTAACAAATAAATCCCGTAAGGAAGCAAAGGCGCTATTCTCTCCCAGTCAGTGCTTGAGGATCCCGGAGAAGGGACCGGGCGCATTGATATCGCGATGCCGCAGTGCCGCTTTACAGGGTATGCGCTTCCTCGGCGCAAATAGTGCTGTCAATGGAATCTGGTATGTTTTGTTGTACTAAGGAGAACGGTCAAAACTATACGCTCATGTACTGTTGTCGGTTGAAACTCTGTAATAAGTCAGATAAAGTTATAGCCTACTTATGAATGTTCTATGTCTAGCCTACTATAACACAAAAGGTGTGTTCGTGTCTACTCAAAATTTGGACAGTACATTCTCAGCCTAGCTGCCAAAACAATAATTTGTATATTTAAATACATAAAAATACATCTTATTGAATTTACACTTGTTACGTGACCCTATGTGACAATTCCAGCCCTTCGTAACCACATAAAGAGCCCCCACTATTTAAAAAAATATATATATATAAAACCTGTAGCTTATCCCAAACATCATGTACAATCAATTAATCATCAGAGGAAGGCCCTACAAATTGTCAAAGACCCCAGCCACCCCAGTCATAGACTGTTCTCTCTACTACCGCATGGCAAGCGGTACCGGAATGCCAAGTCTAGGACAAAAAGGCTTCTCAACAGTTTTTACCCCCAAGCCATAAGACTCCTGAACAGGTAATCAAATGGCTACCTGGACGTTTTGCAGGTAGCCCCCCCCCCCCCCTCTTTTTACGCTGCTGCTACTCTGTTTATCATATGCATAGTCACTAACTATACATCCATGTACATACTACCTCAATTGGCCCGACCAACCAGTGCTCCCGCACATTGGCTAACCGGGTTATCTGCATTGTGTCCCACCACCCACCACCTGCCAACCCCTCTTTTACGCTACTGCTACTCTCTGTTCATCATATATGCATAGTCACTTTAACCATATCTACATATACATACTACCTCAATCAGCCTGACTAACCGGTGTCTGTATGTAGCCTCGCTACTATATATAGCCTCGCTACTGTTATTTTTCACTGTCTTTTTACTGTTGTTTTTATTTTTTTACTTACCTATTGTCCACCTAATACTATTGTCCACCTTTTTTGCACTATTGGTTAGAGCCTGTAAGTAAGCATTTCACTGTAAGGTCTACACCTGTTGTATTCAGCGCACATGATAAATAAACTTTGATTTGATTTGACAAACCCTCCCACCAGAATGTCGACTCTGCTGTATCCCTATAGCTCTTGTGTCTTGACTATATGGAACTGGAGTAAAGGCAGAGGGAGAGACAGTCAGTCAGCTTTGAGCATTATGCTGCTAACATCCAGACACCCATTCAGTGCTATTGACAGATCCATCATTTGCATACAGACCATGGACCTAAGTGTCAGATTATCACACAGGTTATGTAACAGGGCTAGGTTCTCTCCAGGGAGAGACAAAGGGACAATCTCACTGTACTCTGCTCCCCTGTCAATCCCCACTGAAAAAGAACACTGGCCGGGTCTCATGACACTGTGTCACATAACATTTTACTTTTACTGCACATCTACCATTCCATTGTTTAATTGCTATATTGTAATTACTTCGCCACCATGGCCTATTTATTGCCTTACCTCCCTTATCCTACCTCATTTGCACACACTGTATATATACTTTTTCTACTGTATTATTGACTGTATGTTTGTTTATTCCATGTGTTACTCTGTGATGCTGTATGTGTCGAACTGCTTTCCTTTACCTTGGCCAGGTCGCAGTTGTAAATGAGAACTTGTTCTCAACTAGCCTACCTGGTTAAATAAAGGTGAAATAAAAAAAATAAAAAACGTATCTGAAGTGTTTGGTCATTGGTGGGTCAGGTAAGTCAGCAAGGGTGGTGGTGGAAACAGAGTTCATGTAAATCTAATTTAGTTGAGTAAAACATTTTAAATAAAGATCACGTTTCCCAATTAGATAAATGATGATGAATATTGAAAACAATGAAATAATTACTTATCATGGTGACTATTGCAATTATATTATTCAAAGGTAAATGACAACCATGTAATTTATTTTATTTAGGTCTAAACAAGTCCCTCTCAAATACATTAAATACAAGTCATATATTCTACCCCAGGATATACAATGATGAATCCTCCAATGTTTCATGCTCGCTTGGGCTTACCGGTAACCCCAACCTAAAGATGCTGAGAATCTCCCAAGCAACTTCTTCATTATGGCCACAGTAATGTATTCAGTTGATATGCTACTACCTAGAGTCCCAAACATGATTATGCAAGGTTGTAGTTATTCCAGGTCTATGCAGTGTATCATTTGGGTACAACAAATAATCAATATATTCAAACATTGTTATGAGAGTAGCAGCTTTTGTCCTAACCTTGTAAGAGAGAGCTGTGAAAAGCCAAGTGTTGCTTTAATCTCCCTGAGGTGCAGAAATGGATTCTCAAAACCATAATTAATTAAGAGCATTTACTTCCATTACTTATTTGTCAATCATACCAATATCGTTCGCAGTCTTGATTACCCAAACATCTCATTTGCCACTTGTAATAGCTCTTAAAGATTTCTCAGTGGTTCCACTTACATATATGAATAGTGTATTAATTAATCCCTCCATGTGTTCCTATGGTTTCTGTATTGATGTTCTGTTCAAGGCTCAAAGCCCTATCCTCCATATTCAATCAGTGGATCAGTGGAGCCGTTGTCACCATGATGCCAGTTGAACATTATTGATTTCCTGTTCCAGTCAGTCATGGGTTCTGAATGCTCAAATGGAACCTGCACTGAAAAAAGCCATGTGCTAAGAAATAAATGAATAGGATTAAACATCAAATAAAACCTCTCATCAGACTAAATCCAAATCTTAATACTAAAGAGTAATCCCATTCAATCTAATATTATTGGTGATAAGGTATTATTCATTTCATGATAATAGCCTACCATTATCTTATTATAACATCAATCAGATTAAAGCCCAAAACACCAGCAGTGTGATTATCTCACCAACATGACATGCCTACATGTTGATAGCTAGCACACAGAGCCATGGTGGTGATGATGGTGCTCCTGTGTGGTGGTGGCAGCACTGTGGGCTGGTCCTGTGTGAATTAGGGATCAGGAGAGCCACTGTCTCACCACCCTCCCAGCCACCACCGCAGCCCAGCCATGTTAGAGTAATGCTCCAGGACACACACACACTTGACCCTGTCTCATCTTCCAGGAGGAGCCAGCATCCTTTTGACAAAGTGATGTAGTAGAGCAGGCAGGGGAGGGGACAAAGAGCCTTCTAATTCAGCTGTCCAGCCTTCTTCTCATTAGGGTGTGTTGTGGGGGTGGGGTGGGGGGCTCTCTATGATCAGGTTTAATTATTAGACTCTAGCCAAACTTTGTCTGCAGCTCCATCTTTACTCTCAGGTCATCACCCTTTGATGTCAGAAAACCCCAAACACATCACTGTCTGTTTTTTTTTATAGGTCATGACCCTAACTAAAAGGTTGTTTAGGAAAAGAGAAAAGAAACACCCTTTAATTGACCAGCATGTTGTGTCTGGTTAAAAATACCTGTATTCAATGGGAGAGCTAAAGAAACGTGTTACTTGTATGTATACTGAACAAATATATAAACGCAACGTGTAAAGTTTTGGTCTCATGTTTCATGAGCTGAAATAAAAGATCAAAGAAATGATCCAAAAGCACAAAAAGCTTATTTCTCTCAAATATTGTGCACAAATTTGTTTACATCCCTGTTAGCGAGCATTTGTCCTTTGCCAAGATAATCCATCCACCTGACAGGTGTGGCATATCAAGAAGCTGATTAAATGGCATGATCATTACACAGGTGCACCTTGTGCTGGGGATAATAAAAGGCCACACTAAAATGTGCAGTTTTGTCACAATTGTAATATAGCCCTTTTGTGGAGAAAAACGAATTCCGATTGGCCGCCCTCCCAGGCCCACCCATGGCCGCACCCCTGTCCAGTCATGAAATCCATAGATTAGGGCCTCATTTATTTATTTCAATTGACTGATTTCCTTCTACGAACTGTAAATCAGTAAAATCTTAGAAATTGTTTCATGTTGCATTTATATTTTTGTTCAGTATATTTAATCAAGCCAATACTAAACACTATCTAGACATGACCAAGGTCAGACACACACTCGGCACACATTCTATTCTGGAAAAGAAAGCAACAAGCAGATAAAAAAAACTGTGAGGAGGAGAAGAGAAATGGAGAAAAGTGAAGAAGTGCTTTGAAATGCATTTACCTAAGGAGGTTTCTTGCTCTAGGCAGCAACAGCAAACAGACTGAGCCTAATACACCATACTATCATTGTGTGATGTGTGAGGAATTCAAAGCTCTCACCTCTTTTTTCAAGTGCTCCCAGCAATATGAAACACATACAATACTCGCTGATGAGGTGTAACAGTATTAACCCTCAGACTTACAGCTTACAGTATGTTTAATGAACAAGATTAACTCAACTGGTTGCCAGAAATACCAACATTATGTAATCACTTTGCAGAAAAGTGCATATGCAAACTAACATGTATACATGTACATGTACAATATAGCATTATGTGTTTTGCCAAGATATAATGAAAGCAAAACTGTCTCTCTCTTTCTCCTTGGTGACGCAACCACACAGCAGATGGTATTAATTAAATGAGATTTACAAATAGATGTTTGGATTTATCTCTTTGTCTCACGTCTCTCATTAAACTATCCCTATTCTCTCTTGATCTGCAGGAATCTCACTTGAGATTGAGATGAGTTGAGTACAATGCAATTTAAACTGCTATTTCATTCGTATGTATGGGACTTATACAGCAACAAAGAGCTGGCTGAATGCTGGATGGAATGGGCTCATCTCTCTACCCCCAAGCCCTCTGTTTCTAAGCCTGGTAATAGCCACTATTATTTCCACTGTGTACACCCTAGTCTTTATAAATGCCTCTCGCTCTGCTCTGTTACCATGCAGAACAACATGGCGTACTGTTTAGCATCATCAATGTAGCTCTGAGTGTACACACTCTGCCCCCAGTATATGCTGTTGCTACTAATAATGTATGGTAGGGATTTGAGTCGTTAAATCACAGTGGGGAAGCCTAATATTCATCATTTATGACTAACTATCAGTCCCTAAAGGACTAACAAGTGCCTAATGACCTTAAACTGCATGTTAATACATGAATTGATGGCTAATTATTAACAACTAATAAGAGCCATATAATATGATCTATTGTTCTGAAGTGGTGATGAATTATGAATGGTGCTTCTATGTATGCCTCAAGGGGAAAATAATTGTACTGTACATGATGATCCTCTATACATTTGACCTTAGAGTGAATGTCAACAGTCAAGGTTGATGTTATATTAAATAATTGGATTAGTACAGTAGCTAGCCTGGCTACATCTAAAATCAGATCAGATTACACAGTCTTGCATTTATGCAATGCAATGCAATGTATCCCACAAGTCTGCTCTATGAAGACCTAATTGTCACCCATATGAATCAATATGATTGAACACCCTGAAGCTTGTAGCAGTGACATTAACAGGCATAGTGAGAAAAATCTTGATGTATGGGGCCTGTCAAAATCCTCTTTGCTCGTGTTACTTCCCCTGGTTCACACAATCAATCACATCAATCACAAGTCTATCGGCTCATTCTCTTAAGATGAACTTGGGCGGCAGGTAGCCTAGCAGTTAAGAGCTTTGGGCTAGTAACCGAAAGGTTGCTGGTTTGATTCCTGGAGCGGAATAGGTGAAAAATCTGCAGATGTAAAAAATAAATGTTAAAAGTCAGTATTAGAATGAATGGGAGCAGAAGGAGGAGAACACTAAAGATGGTCGATATACTGTATAATTGCCAAGCACTGTAACTCAGTGTTAAGAATAGATTTGAGTCTGTCTGAAGCCCTTCCTAAGAACTGTAGGCTGAGAATGGCTTTTCACTAGACAACTCCAGCTCTAAGAGATAATTTGATCAAATGTGTGTGCCATTTCTCTTTCAATTCCATAAATAAGTTGATACACTTATGTTATGTGCTTTTCAACTTCATCTTAGGGCCCGGCACAGTGAAGCATTTTCCATATCTGTCATCAGTGCAAATACACCAAGACAGCTTCCAAATATAGCCAGAGATAAAATGTAACAAGGAGAAGAAAACACACTGACAAAAACCTCTCCTCCTCCTCTCGTGTGTACCTTCAACAGTGTGATACCAAAATACTACATGACTTTCAAGTAACTGTAGATTGCATCATGGATATTGAGGATGACGCTTGACCTAAAAACTGAACGCTGAACACATTATGTTTTAATCTCTTTCTTCCTCCCACCATTCTCCACTGTAGAATGCAGCACATTTAGCATATTGCAATTGTTCTCTTTATTCACTATATTACCATATTGTTCATAATTCAATTGTGAGCAAATGACATAGGTAAGTTCAACCCCCAAGTTCAATCAACAAAGATAAAATACTGAATTACTGAAGCTGAAGTACTGAATATACTAAAACTGTCAACATGTGAGTCAATTCGATATCAGAGAATCCATAACACATGAACAGAAACCATGCAACCGGTGAGTACTGCATACATCCAGATGATACCGGGGAAAGAAATCAGGTGTAGAATTGTCACTACAACATTTTTTTAAAAGTTTTTTTATTTAACCTTTTTTTAACGAGGCAAGTCAGTTAAGAACAAATTCTTATTTTCAATTACTGCCTAGGAACAGTGGGTTAACTGCCTTATTCAGGGGCAGAACGACAGATTTGTACCTTGTCAGCTCGGGGATTCTGTCTAGTAACCTTTCGGTTACTAGTCCAACGCTCTAACCACTAGGCTACCTGCCGCCCCTATGATTGTTAGCATGTTCTAAGATGGTTTGTTTGGAGTGGGTTTGCTTGGTGCTCAGAGTCTGAAGACAGGGGGAAATAAGGTGGAAGTGGGGCTTTTTTGGGGCCTTTTCTACCCATTTATGTAATAGCAGGAATGTCATAACCTCCCATGTTTCTTTATTTACATGGAACTCTGGCTGAGTGGCTCATTTAGCATAAGGCCTCATTAGCTCAGGGCATGTGTTCTGTGCTTAGTAGTGTAAAGCATTTAAGTAAAAATACTTTAAAGTACTACTTAAGTATTTGTACTTTACTATTCATATTTTTGACAATTTTTACTTCACTACATTCCTAAAGAAAATATTGTACTTTTTACTCCATACATTTTCCATGACAACAAAAAGTACTCATTAGATTTTGAATGCCTAGCAGAACAGGACAATTGTCAAATTCACGCACTTATCAAGAGAAAACGTGGGCATCCCTACTGTCTCTGGCCTGGCGGACTCACTAAACACAAATTCATCTTTTGTAAATAATGTTTGAGTCTTGGAGTGTATCCGTACATTTTTAAAACAAGGAATGGTATCGTCTGCTTTGCTTAATATAAGGAATTTTATAAGTTATGCTTTTACCTTTGATACTTAAGTATATTTTAGCAATTACATTTACTTTTGATACTTAAGTATATTTAAAACCAAATTCTTTTACTCAAGTAGTATTTTACTGGCTGACTTTCACTTTTACTTGAGTAACTTTCCATTAAGGTATCTATACTTTCACTCAAGTATGACAATTGGGTACTTTTTCCACCACTGCCAGTACTGGTACAAACACATCATAGGCAGGAGGCAGAGACAGAGACAGAGTGTGATAGCAGTCCGTGGCAAATGTAGACCCCACCCCCCATCACTTCTACTCCCATCCATGGATCACATGACATAAAAGAGCGGCACACAGACATTTTTTGTTCACCCTCGACACCAAACACACACAGACACACATCACAGACAAACACAGACACACAGACACACAGACACACACACACACACAGACTCCTCAAACTCCGCTAATTGTGCCTTTTATGAAGCAAAATGAGAACAGTATATCTCATTGTGCAGTCGAGGGGAGGAGGGGGGAAACGGAGGAGGGAGGCTAGTGGTGGGGGGGATCTCTTTGGAATACGAGGCAGGGATATTTTCCAATTACTCAGCCCTTTCTCCCTCGCATCCCACAGGGCGAGAGAGGCAAAGGCAAAGTCGCGCTCGTTTATTAGTATTAGGGTCTCGTTCCCCCTGGAGGCCGCTCTGCTCTCCCCCTCTCGCTCCTTACAGCGCTGCGCCATGCACACAGGATCACTATAATAGAATTTGTAAGCCTTCAAGACAAAATTACATGAAATATGTTTGCAGGGAAAAGGGACCTGTGGGATGAGGGCTGGGGGGACTAGGTTTCCTGGGTAGAATTGGGTGGGTGAGTGTGCATGGTACAGCCAGAGAGAGAGCTGAACTGAATGAATACTATGACTTAATTCCATCTCATTTGATGCTACTTGCCTGCACTGGATCTTCCACTTGCATTATATGAGAGGAAAAGGTGTAACAACCATTTATTTGCAGGCTCTCCATAATGCAAGGTGCCTGCATCATCAGAAATTAACCTTCAGGGTGACAGTGCATTTAGAACGGAGTGTTTCTTTAGTTGCTTATAAACCCACATGTGGAGTATAAATTGTTAGTGATGATAAAACACAGTATGACTTATTCAAACACTAACCTCACAAATCACTCACTTAATAGAAGGGTTCCAGGAAGATAATGATATTGGCATCCCAGAGCCAAACAGCCTGTTACATTTACATTACATTTGAGTCATTTAGCAGACGCTCTTATCCAGAGCGACTTACAGTAGTGAATGCATACATTTCATTTCATGCATTTTTTATTTTTTGTTAATTATTTTTTTGTACTGTTACGAGAGACTGGGAAGATAAGAATTGAATGTCTACATTTGTCCATTTCCATAATGGAGAAGCGTTGATCCCCAGGATTTGGAAAGATTATAAGGATCAAAAGGATGATCTGGTGTTCTCTTTGGTGGAAGCCTCCTCTAATGATTTAGCACTGACGTTACATGAGGTCTGTCATCTAAAAGGTCACCAAAGGGCAGAGTGAATACTTAAACCCTAAACCCTAATTGATACCGTCAGGGGGAACCAAACAAGTCTTATCAACCAGCCACTTGAAAATATCAGAAATGCAATTATGATAATGTATGGATGGTATAGATCACTCTGGTCCCTGAGTAACTCCAACAGTACCCCCACTACCAACAAACAGTACGCATTTTGTATGTATCCCACAGACAAGCACATCTCAGTTTGCTGATGACACAACGGTGGTAGGCATGATCACCAACAACGATGAGGCAGCCAATAGGGAGGGGGTCAGAGACCTGACAGCGTGGACCTGGCAGTGTGGTGCCAGGACAACAACCTTTCCCTCAACGTCAGCAAGACAAAGGAGCTGATCGTGGACTACAGGAAACAGAGGGCCGAGCACACTCCCATCCACATCGACTGGGCTGTAGTGGAACGGGTCGAGAGCTTCAAGTTCCTCGGTGTCCACATAACTAAGGATCTATCATGGTCCAAACACACCAACATAGTCGTGAAGAGGGCACATCAATTCCTCTTCCCCCTCAAGAGGCTGAAAAGATTTGGCATGGGCCCTCAGATCCTCAAAAGGTTCTATAGCTGCACCATCAAGAGCATCTTGACTGGCTGCATCATCGCTTGGTAAGGCAACTGCTTCACATCCGACCGCAAGGCGTTACAGAGGGTAATGCATACAGCCCAGTATATCACTGGGGCCGAGATCCCTGCAACCCAGGACCTCTATATCAGGCGGTGCCAGAGGAAAGCCACAGACTGTTCTGTCTGCTTCCACACTGCAAGCAGTACCAATGCACCAAGTCTGGGACCAACAGGACCCTGAATAGCTTCTACCCCCAAGCCATAAGACTGCTAAACAAGACTGCTAAATAGCTAATCAAATGGCTACCTGGACTACCTGCATTGACCCTTTTTTGCACTAACTCTCTTGTACTGACTCTACCAACACACACTGGACTCAACCTATACACTCACATTACCTCAAAGCCCTGCACATTGACTCAGTACTGGTGTTCCCTGTATATAGCCATGTTATTTTCTACACCCTATATATAGTTCTGGTATTTTTACTCTTTATTTTTGTTTGTTATTCCCTGTACCACTATTTCTATTTTTGTATTTTTTATCTTATCTTTCATCTGATTGTTGTAAAATGACCCGTAAGTAAGCAGACACCTGTTGTCTACGAACCGTGTGACAAATCCATTTTTCTTTGATTTGATTCTACTACTGTATCATTGGTTGCAGCATTACACAACTCAGAATAATACAAAACGCTAAACAGATGTCAGGTGGTTTCCCAGTCAGGTGCCCCATGAGACTTGTATGCAACATGCTCATATTGATGGTGGTGAGAAACCTGCAGAGCCATCTCCATTTGTAGAGGCTCAGTCAGTGCATCTCAGTGTGTCTCATTGTGTCTCAGTGTGTCTGCAGGGCCAGACAATACTACACCGTAGATGCTCCTTCTGTAAATATCTGTTTTTTAATAGAGCTGTTTAGTTTGCTGTGCCGGTAATTTACACAAGTAGTCTCAAGATGAAGCTTTCTTCTTTGTCGAGATAAACGAGCGCTCCGTGACAAAAGCATGCGCTTACAATTATCCACTTCAGTCCCATTCTGAGTCAGACACTGTAGAATGCCAGCATGCCACTGTGTGTCAGGAGGAAAGGCAGGGAGGGGAAAGTGTTTTCACAGGAAGCAGGGTAGGAGATGAGAAGAAAAGAGAAAAGGAGGAAACATTTGTCAATGTAATTTGGTTAATTTGGAGGAATCGACCGACTTCAAAACAGCATTAAACTGGGGTCAGATATTCCTTGACGGGGGTGTCACAGGATTCAAGAGAGAGGTTACCATTACTCTAATAGTGAGCTGACCGATGAGGGATTTGTGTATCTGCTACAAGCAGTTCTAAGAATGGTTAATGGCAGTGTTTATTAGTTGAGGTTTCTAAATGAGTGGCCCCTCACGAGCCACACACAGCTAGGAGGTCCTCTTGAATTCATTTATAATAAAACACATTCAAAATAAATAGAAATATGCAAAAATATGCAGAAAGCAGACATACAAACACAGACAAAAACATTACACCCTTCATTACACAAACAAACATTCTGTACCACATAAACAGGCGACATATGTTCAAACAGGCAGAGTTAATTGTAGGAGGCATTGTGAATTATTACTGGAACCATCATGTTATGCCAATCTCATTAAAGCGTTTACTAAAGTAGTGTAGCATATTGAATAAGAAAAAGGACTATAACATTTAATTATGCAGCAGCTTTCAACCTGAGAGAGACAAAAGTACTTATGAATTTTTCATGAGATGTGGAAGGGCCTCAATAAGTAGTGTCAAATACGGATCATTAGGAGTCCATGGACATCAACCGGCTTTTCCCATAATGCCCCAGGCCCTCAATCAAATGGCCCGTAATGAACTGACAGGATGTTACCTCAACAACAACACCAGACAAAAAGAGCTTTTGCAAATGTTTAAAACAATAAGGGTAAATAGACCCTCTTATAAGGTGTGAACCTGTTTTTAGGGAATGGTAATGATCTGTTAGATTTAGACACATTCCAGAGCAAAGTTCTCCTGAACTTCGGTTTTAGAAATATAAGTAAAGTTGCACAGGAAGTGAACTACAATAGCAGCATGGTTCACAGGTTTCTGCCGGCAAGGCAAGGTAGACATGTTAACACTTCACAGGGCTGCTCTCTGGGTTGAGCCAAGCATGGAATCTAATGAAAAATCTCTCTCATAACCATGGTTTCATCTGCCCAAACACTTCATGCAAGATAAAATGGCTGACAAGACAGCTAAAGCCCATGCCCAGGTTATTTGTTGCCAAATGTCAAGAGCTTTCCACAATATGAAGTGATTGTCTTTGTACATTTCTGGGGGTTTCAGTCAAAAAAGAAAAATATACTTTTATTAAAGGTGCACTATGCATACATTTCTCTGCCATTTCCTGGTTGCTAAAATTCAAATAGTTCGCCTAATTTCAGTTTATGTGACAAAACAAGCAATTATTTTGCGGATAATCATACCGGACGTAACAGGAGTAATTGAGGATATTTACTCAGAAAAACTCAATATTTAGTGATTAACAAACACATTTTGACATTAAAACACTTGCAGAGCTGTCTAATGGGAGTTTGAATCGGAGGTTCCTGCGTGTTAGATACATCTCTGGCCCATCTACTGTTGCTCCCCAATTCTGACTTGTGCTCTGATATCGGTTTCACTGATTTCTGCTCTTGTAAAAGCCTGGGTTTTCTGCACATTAACACTAGAAGGTTATTACCTAAAATGTATCAATTGAAAGTGTGGGTTCACAGCTCAAATGTGTTGGTCATTACTGAGACGTGGTTAAGGATGAGTGTTTTGAACACTGATGTTAACCTTTCTGGTTCTAATCTTTTTTGGCAAGACAGATCTTCCAAAGGTGGGGGAGTGGCAATCTTTACCAACGAACAGTGCGCGGTTGTCTCCACCAAGTTTGTCCCCAAACAATTTGATTCGCTGGTTTTAAGCATTCTACTTTCAAATAGCTCTTTGTTGACCGTTGCTGGGTGTTATCGTCCACCCTCCTCCTCACAGCTGCCCATGTCCCTAGATGTTGATGATGTGGTTGTTACTGACAAGGAGCACATGGCTGAGCTCTTTAATCACCACTTCATTAAGTCAGGATTTCCATTTGACTCAGGCATGCTTCATTACCCGTCCAACATTTCCTCATCTTCCACCCCTTCTAATGTGACTAACCCCAATGCTCCTCCCTCTTTTTCCCCTGCCCCGCTACAAAGTTTACCCTGTAGGCAGTCACTGAGTCTGAGGTGCTAAAGGAACTCCTTAAACTTGACCCTAAAAAAACATCTGGGTCAGATGGTTTAGATCCTTTCTTCTTTAAGGTTGCAGCCCCTATCATCGCCTATCTCAGACCTTTTTAACCTGTCTCTCCTCTCTGGGGAGGTTCCCATTGCTTGGAAGGCAACCAGGGTGAGTCTTTAATTTAAAAGGGGAGATCAAGCTGATCCTAACTTGTATAAGTGAATTTCTATTTTGCCCTGTTTATCAAAAGAGTTGGACAAACTTGTAAAAAATCAACTGACTGGCTTTTTTGATGTCTATAGTATTCTCTCTGGTATGCAATCTGGTTTCCGCTCAGGTTATGGATGTGCCACAGCAACCTTAAAGGTCCTAAATGATGTCACCATTTCCTTTGACTTGGCCAAAGCTTTTGACACGGTAGACCATTGCATTCTTGTGGGAGTATTGGCTGTGGAGTATCAGTGTCTCTGAGGGGTCTTTGGCCTGGTTTGCTAGCTACCTCTCTCAAAGAGTGCAGTGTATAAAGTCAGAACATCTGCTGTCTCAGACACTGCCTGTCACCAAGGGAATACCCCAAGGCTCGATCCTAGGCCCCACGCTCTTCAGCATAGCTCAGGCAGTAGGAAGCTCTCTCATCCATTTATATAAAGATAATACAGTCTTATACTCAGCTGGCCCCTCCCCAGATTTTGTGTTAAACACTCTACAACAAAGCTTTCTTAATGTCCAACAAGCTTTCCCTGCCCTTAACCTGGTTCTGAACACCTCCAAAACAAAGGTCAAGTGGTTTGGTAAGAAGAATGGCCCTCTCTCCACTTCTTTGATTACTACCTCTGTGGGTTTAGAGCTTGAGGTAGTCACCTCATACAAGTACTTTGGAGTATGGCTAGACAGTACACTGTCCTTCTCTCAGAACATACCAAAGCTGCAGGCTAAAGTTAAATCTAGACTTGGTTTCCTCTATCATAATCGCTCCTCTTTCACCTCAGCTGCCAAACTAACCCTGATTCAGATGACCATCCTACCCATGCTAGACTACGGAGATGTAATTTATAGATCGGCAGGTAAGGGTGCTCTCGGGTGGCTGGATGTTCTTTGCCATTCGACCATCAGATTTGCCACCAATGCTCCTTATCGGACAGATCACTGCACTCTATACTCCTCTGTAAAGTGGTCATCTCTGTATACCCGTCGTAAGACCCACTGGTTGATGTTTATTTATAAAACCCTCTTAGGCTTCACTCCCCCCTATCTGAGATACCTACTGCAGCCCTCATCCTCCACATACAACACCCGTTCTACCAGTCACATTCTGTTAAAGGTCCCCAAAGCATACACATCCCTGGGTCGCTCCTCTTTTCAGTTTGCTGCAGCTAGCGACTGGAATGAGCTGCAAAAAAACACTCAAACTGGACAGTTTTATCTCCATCTCGTCATTCAAAGACTCAATCAGGGAGACTCTTACTGACAGTTGTGGTTGCTTCGCATGATGTACTGTTGTCTTTACCTTCTTGCCCTTTGTGCTGTTGTCTGTGCCCAATAATGTTTGTACCATGTTTTGTTCTGCTACCATGTTTCGCTGCGGCCATGCTGTGTTGCTACCATGTTGTTGTCATGTGGTGTTGCTACCATGCTGTGCTGTCATGTGTTGCTGCCATGCTATGTTGTTGTCTTAGGTCTTTCCTAATGTAGTGTTGTGGTGTCTCGCTTGTCGTGATGTGTGTTTTGTCCTGTATTTGTATTTTTAATCCCAGTCCCCGTCCCCATAGGAGACCTTTTTGCCTTTTGGTAGGCCGTCCTTGTAAATAAGAATTTGTTGTCAACTGACGTGCCTGGTTAAATAAAGGTTAAATAAAATAAATAAATATATAAATCTCTGACGCACAGATACTGGGGCATCTAAAGTCTTAGCTCCAATCGCAGCATATTGAATATTTAAAACTACTTTCCAAATGGGTGAATTATCTCAAAACAATTAACATTTGACATGAAGTCTGCCTTGGTGTTTACATTGCAGTGTTATTGGTTTAAGACAAGTATTCATTTTTTAAATGATTTTTTATTTGGGCTCATTTACCAGTTTTTCGGGTTCTTGAGAAAAAAAGGGTTTGCAATGGTGATAATATTGTGTTTGTGTTCCAACACAGTTTTTTGTTGTCTTATTTTATATTGAACAAAAATATAAACGCAACAATTTAATAGATTTTACTGAGTTACAGTTCATATGAGGAAATCAGTCAATTTAAATAAATAAATTAAGCCCTAATCTATGGATTTCGATAAAATACAATTGGGTTCGTTTTCCGTAGCTTATGCCTACCCATACCATAACCCCACCACCACCATGGGGCAGTCTGTTCACAACGTTGACATCAGCAAGCATGACGCTCAACAACATTTTTTATTTTTTAATATTTTTTTTCACCTTTATTTAACCAGGTAGGCCAGTTGAGAACAAATTCTCATTTACAACTGCGACCCGGCCAAGATAAAGCAAAGCAGTGCGACACAAACAACAACACAGAGTTACACATGGAATAAACAAACGTACAGTCAATAACACAATAGAAAAAGTCTATATACAGTGTGTGCAAATGGCGTGAGGAGGTAAGGCAATAAATAGGCCATAGTAGCGAAGTAATTACAATTTAGCAAATGAACACTGGAGTGATAGATGTGCAGATGATGATGTGCAAGTAGAAATACTGGTGTGCAAAAGAGCAAAAAAAGTAAATAAAAACAATACGGGGATGAGGTAGGTATATTGGATGGGCAATTTACAGACGGGCTGTGTACAGCTGCAGCGATCGGTAAGCTGCTCAGATAGCTGATGCTTAAAGTTAGTTAGGGAGATATGAGTCTCCAGCTTCAGCAATTTTTGCAATTCGTTCCAGTCATTGGCAGCAGAGAACTGGAAGGAATACAACCCCATACACGTGGTCTGTTGTTGTGGACGTACTGCCAAATTCTCTAAAACGACGTTGGGGGCGGCTTATGGTAGACAAATTAACATTCAATTCTCTGGCAACAGCTCGGGTTGACATTCCTGCAGTCAGCATGCCAATTGCACACGCCCTCAAAACTTGAGAGATCTGTGGCATTGTGTTGTGTGACAAAACTGAAACATTTTAGAGTGGTCTTTTATTGTCCCCAGCACAAGGTGCACCTGTGTAATTATCATGCTGTTTAATCAGCTTCTTGATATGCCACACCTGTCAGGTGGATGGATTATCTTGGCAAAGGAGACATGCTTGCTAACAGAGATGTAAACACATTTGTGCACAATATTTGAGAGAAATAAGCTTTTTGTGCATTTGGAACATTTCCTGGATCTTTTATTTCAGCTCACAAAACATCGGACCAACACTTTACATGTTGCATTTATATTTTTGTTCAGTGTAGCTAGACCTTGTAGGTAGTGATCACACTGAGGGCCTAATTACATGCAAGCTTCTTAGAGAAGCTTTGTCCTAATGGGATACCTCTCGTCGTCTCTTTGATAGCACTGACTGTATGGGCATAATGAATAACTTGGGAAGGAAGACATTGATTGTGGGCCCACTGAGCCTGGCGGGAAAAGAATTAACGACAGCCTCGAACGGAACAGCAGTCTGGAAGACAAATTGATGGTGATAGATGGATGGTGACAGATCTGGCTCATAGACTGACTTGGAGTTATGTTAATAAAACCCTCCAGGTTGACATGCTCCTGGCAGGCTGGCAGACCAACCTCGGTGCAGGGCGGGGGCTGAGTGGAGGCCCAGAACCCTGTACATTACTGCTCACACTGACGACATCACCAGTAACGCACATAAAATTACATGGGTATGTTTTGTCACTTTGTGTTGAGTGTGATTTAAAAGCAAGGTCATGGCCAGGAAATAGTTTGACATAATAAAGAAGGCAGAGCATTGCTATCCCATCATACCCTAAAAACACATCCTATTTTTGTGAGCTCCTCCAGATAATGTACAAGACATGCAACTGATTAACAATCATGTACAAACCAGTCATTTTCTCCTGAAATACCTTGTTTGATATGTTCTGACACCTTACTATCCATGGAGTGGTTGTCACTATGTACAATAGGATTGGCTAACAGGGCATGTCAGTTGATCTGGGTGGTGTTGAACAATGGCTTTGAGGAGCTGTGAAGATAAAGCCAGCCAGCCCGGGTTGCTTAGCATATTAATGAAATCCATGGTTAAATACTTAGAAAATCCCATTACTCACACACATAATGAATCATCCAGCCAATCTCTGAACTGTTGGAAGAGCTAGCCTATTACTGTTCTATTACTGTTTTAGTCATCTTCTATTACTGTTCTATTACTGTTTTAGTAATCTTCTATTACTGTTCTATTATTGTTTTAGTCATCTTCTATTACTGTTCTATTATTGTTTTAGTCATCTTCTATTACTGTTCTATTACTGTTTTAGTCATCTTCTATTACTGTTCTATTACTGTTTTAGTAATCGTCTATTACTGTTCTATTATTGTTTTAGTCATCTTCTATTACTGTTTTAGTCATCTTCTATTACTGTTCTATTAAGGTTCTGGAACTGTTCTAGAACTGTTCTATTGCAGTTCTAGAAATGCTCTAGAATGGTTCTATTACTGTTCTATAAGTTCTGACACAAATGAAGGGTGGTTAAAACATCACCGACAACCCAAACCGCACACACTAAGCAGGTTGCCATTTTTTTAATCAGATATGGAGTGTAGGAGACATGGGGTTTAGTTAAACTCTTTAGGGATAGGGGGCAGCATCGGGAAGTTTGGATGAAAAACGTGCCCATTGTAAACTGCCTGTTACTCAGGCCCAGAAGCTAGAATATGCATAGAAATAGAAAACACTCTACAGTTTCCAAAACTGTTAAAATAATCTCTGTGAGTATAACAGAACTCATATGGCAGGCGAAAACCTGAGAACAATCTAACCAGGAAGTGGGAATTCTGAGTTTTGTAGTTTTCAAGGGAATGCCTATCGAATATCCAGTGTCTGTGGGGTCAGATTGCACTTCCTAAGGCTTCCACTAGATGTCAACAGTCTTTAGAAGTTGTTTCAGGCTTCTATTGTGAAAGGGGAGCGAATAAGAGCACTCTAAGCAGATGGCCCAGGTGAAAGCCTTTAGTTTAGTCATGCGCGTGGCCGTGAGCGCGAGCTCCGTTCCCTTTCCTTTCTAATGAAAACAGTATTGTCCGGTTGAAACATTATTTAATATTTATGATAAAACACCCTAAGGATTGATTAGAAACATCGTTTGACATGTTTCTACGAACTCAAATGGAACTTTTTTGACTTTTCATCTAGACTTTGTGCCCGCGCTTTGTGCATTTGGATTACTGGACTAAACGCGCAAACAAAAAGGAGGTATTTGGACATAAAGATGAACTTTATCGAAAAAAACGAACATTTACTGTCTAACATAGAGACCTGGGAGTGCCATCAGATGAAGATCATCAAAGGTAAGTGATTAAGTTTAATGCTATTTCTGACTTTTGTGACACCTCTCCTTGGTTGGAAAAGGGCTGTATGGTTTTTGTGGCTAGGCGCTGACCTAACATAATCGCATGGTGTGCTTTCACCGTAAAGCCTTTTTGAAATCGGACACTGTGGTTGGATTAACGAGAAGTTAATCTTTAAAATGGTGTATAATACTTGTATGTTTGAAGAATTTTAATTATGAGATTTCTGTTGTTTGAATTTGGCGCCCTGCAATTTCACTGGCTGTAGGCCAGGTGTTCCGCTAGCGGAACCCCCTTCTCAGAAAGGTTAAGAAGCCTACAGTTCTTGACCCTGCAGTCACTACAGGTACTGTAGTGCTGGATGTGAGACAGTATATATAAGCACAATGATTTTCCTAGAACACCTGCCTGCCCTATAAAGAAAGAGATTGTGTTCATTTAGGCCCTGTCTACCAGGCCTCTCTATGTGCTACAATAGATGCAAGCCAGGCCCACCTGGGCTATGACATTACCTCCCCAATAATTGCAGCATGAGGCTGTGGGGCTACAAGGCTAGTCCAGGGCCATGATGAAGTAATACATCATGCCACAGCAACTGAAACCACTCACTGAGTCTGGAGCAGGAAGGGGGAGAGTAGGAGGAGAGGAGGAGAGGAGGAAAGGGGTAGAGGGGGAAGAGAGCAGAGGAGGAGGAGAGGACGAGAGGAGCACGAGAGGAGGAGAGGGGAAGAGGGGAAGAGGGGGAGAGGTGGGAAACTATTCTGTGATGCATCTGACACAATCACAGAAAAAGAGAGCGTGACAGAGAAGAAAGAGAACTGGAGAGGGAGAGAGGGAAGGTGGGAATGAAATGTTAAGATGGCGGCGCTGAGGAGGGCACATGTCTTGCTGGTTACTGCTCAACTTTGCTTTTTTATGGCTATTTTTGTGTTAATTATTACTTTATTTGCTCAGCATGTTCGTGCAATAATACGACCAACAAACACTTCTGGATCATGAATTGGAAGCTACACACGTATCTTTCAGCCTCCATGATCTGGAATACTACTCCTTTGTTCCCCGCACAGTGGGCTCATCTGTTGCTGCTGACTAAGATGACCGAAGGCAACGCCAGCGACGAAGAAGAGGAAGAAAAGGGGGACTCCAAGGTACTGTAGGCTGAAAAGAACAGCCTAATGTCATCTCCAAGGTAGGCTGAAAAGAACAGCCTGCGGCCTCCTCTTCCTGGTATCCTGATGGCTAATGTGAACTTTGTGAACTCAGAGCAAGGCTTCAATTGCAGAGGGACATCACGGAATGCTGTGTCTTTGTTTTTACAGAGACATGGCTTACGGACGATACACTCAACTTTGTTATTCAAGCAGACCTTTTTCCAATTTCCGTATGTATCAAATGGCGGCTTCTGGTAAGAGGAGGGGGGAGGGTATGTTTCCATATCAACAATTCCTGGTGTACCGAAGCTGAAAACATCTTGAGCTCCTGTTCACCCGACCTGGAGTTTCTGATGCTGAAATGTCGACCCCACTATATGCCGAGAGAATTCACGTGTGCTATTATCACAGCTGTCTACATACCGACACAAGCAAGCACCGAGGCGGCACTCAGCGAACTATACAACATCATTAGCCAGAAAGAATCCTCTCACCCGGAAGCAGTCTTTATTGTTGCGCTGGACAGAGGAGGCAGACTCAATGCTGCAGGACTGTTATGAGAATACTGATTGGAATATGTTCAAAGATTCATCCACCCAGGACTCATCCATCAGCATTGAGGAATATACTGTACGTCGTCAGTCACAGGCTTCATTAGGAAATGTAATGATGATGTTGTACCCACAATAACAATCTGGACATATCCTAACCACAAACTCTGGAGATATCCGTCGCATGCTGAAAGCAGGTAATGCAGCATTCAATGTCAGCAGAAAGAACCTCGATGACTCTGTGGCATGTGACGTGTACAAGGCAAGGAGGTATGAACTCCGCAAACCCATTAGGGATGCAAAAAGACAATACTGACTCAAACTTGAATTGATGTTCAACAATTCAGTCTCGCAACGCATGTGGCAAGGACTACAGACTATCATGGACTACAAAGGCAAATCCAGCTGCGTGGTGCCCACCAAAGCCTCCATCCCAGACGAGCTGAACACATTCGATGCCCGCTTCGAGGCAGACAATACCAAGCAATCCAGAAAACTCTCGCTGTTCCGATTATCAGGTGCTATTGCCCTCCGAGGCTGAGATGGCAAAACCGTCGGCTCAGATGGCATCCCTAGCCACGTCCTCAGAGTGTGTACTGATCAGCTGGCGGGCATATTCTCTGACATCTTCAACCTGTCCCTGTCCCAGGCTGTATTCTTCACCTGCTTCAAGGAGACCACCATCGTCGCAGTGCCCAAAAAAACATGCCCAAATGTCTATCGCCCCATCACACTCACCCCGGTCATCATGAAGTGCTTCGAGCGGCTGGTCATGGCCCACATGAAGGCCAGTATTCCAGGCTCACTGGACCCACTCCAATTTGCCTACTGCTCCAACAGATCCACGGCCGTAACCCATCTGGACAAGACAAACACCTATGTGAGAATGCTGTTCATTGACTACAGTTCAGCATTCAACACTATTCTTCCCTCCAAGCTTGACACCAAGCTCAGAGCCCTGTGTCTGGACACCACCTTCTGTAACTGGATCCTGGACTTCCTGACAGGCAGACCACAGGCTGTAAGGATTGGCAAAAAAAACTCCTCCACACTGACTCCTCCTCAGCCCTCTGCTGTACTCCCTATTCACCCACGAATGCGTAACGTTGCACGACACCAACTCCATCATCAAGTTTGCTGATGACACCACGGTTGTAGGCCTGATAACCAACAATGACGAGTCAGCCTATAAGGAGGAGGTAAGTGAACTGGAATTATGGTTCCAGGACAACAACCTCTCCCTCAACGTCAGCAAAATAAAGGAATTGATTGTTGACTTCAGGAAGCAGAACATGCCCCAATCCACATCAATGGGACCGTAGAGTCAGCAGTTTTATTAAGTTTCTCTGCATGCACATCACCGAGGACTTGACACAGACAAGCAACATCACCACTCTTGTCAAGAGGGAGCAACAGGACATCAACTCGAAACAGTCTGAGGAAGGCCTGCAGCATCATCAAGATCCCCACACACCCCAGCCACGAGCCGTTCAGTCCCTTACCGTCGGTCAGACGTCTGATACCAACAGGCTGAGAGACAGTTTCTATCTACCAACCATCAGATTGCTGAACACTCGAACTGGACTGACCACCTGCACTGATTCGCCGCACCTTAGCACACATGCACTCACTCACGTAAAAACCCACACAGATACACACACACACACACACGCACGCACGCACGCGCGTACACACACATACAGTGACTTTTTCAACATTTTGTAATGTTACAGCCTGAATTTAAAATTGATTAAATTGAGATTGTTTGTCACTGGCCTACACAAAATTCCCCATAATGTCAAAGAGGAATTATGTTGTTTTTTTTCGTTTTTTTTTTTTACAAATGACAAAAAAATGTAAAGCTGAAATGTCTTGAGTCAATACGTTTTCAACCCCTTTGTTAGTTTTTTTAATCGCTTTGGTGCTATTTTCACAAGTACATATGTCTTGAAACTGCACAACTCACAAGGAGCATGTTTTCAATTGACTAAGTACAACACACACACCTTTCATATGTAGTAATTGGCTTTCACAATGCAATGCTCATAATACTTTTTATATGATTCTCTTCATTGTCACACCCTGATCTGTTTCTGTACCTTGTCACACCCCCCTGGATTTCTGACCTCTGCCTGTCCTGACCCTGAGCCTGCCTGCCGTTCTGTACCTTTCAGACTCTGCTCTGGATTTCTGACCTCTGCCTGTCCTGACCCTGAGCCTGCCTGCCGTTCTGTACCTTTCGGACTCTGCTCTGGACTACTGACCTCTGCCTGCCCTTGACCTTTCCTTTGCCTGGCCCCCTGTTTCTGTAATAAACTTGTGTTACTTTTAAACTGTCTGCATATGGGCCTTCTAATGAGCCTTGATACTTCTCATTTGTATAAATATATTTGACCATCACTTAATCCAACTGCACTTAATGGTTAATCACTTAACCGTTTGGTTAACCTATAGATTTTAAACTAGTTTGTCCACTATATATGGATTTTGAGAACTACAGAAATAAAATATGTTTGTAAAGTATATACATCTAAATTACATGTACTGTATGATACATGATAACCATTCATAATGACTACTCGTTATTGCTAATTGATTTCACATAGTGGCAACCATAACTGGTCACCATATAAAAGGGTGTGTGTGAGCACTTGCAATTTCTTTTAACATGGAGCAGGATAGACAGCAAGGGAGAGCAGGAAATCAAAGAGCTTGTGGACAAAGGGCCTGTCAGAGAGGTGGTCATGGGCCCCATCGAAGAGGTCAAAGAGGTAGGCATGGGCCCCATCGAAGAGGTCAATGAGGTGGGCATGGGCCCATCAATGAGGCAAAGATGTGCGCATAGGCCCCGTCAAAGAGGTGGACATCAGAGAGAGGGAGGCAGTCCGGGCCATGGTCATTGACCATGTTGTAAACAGAGGCATTACCATGGCAGAGGCTGACAGATTAATTCACCACAATCTGTCAATTCGATCATGAGTCTGCAGGATATGCACTATGCTTTATCATTACATTTACAGTCAATGACATATTGTAATGCATGTAAATTCACAAAACGTGTTACAGTATTCTTAAAGTATGAGCGATTGACAGTATACTCTGTTCTACCCTCAGAATTTACAGTAGACCCCGTGGTGGTGGCCGTAGCCGTGTGCTGACAACCAGCAGGAGTGGGCAGTGGTGGAAATGGTGAGGGCCAGGAAGGACATACTGCTGTCCGAAATAAAGCAGGCCATTGAGGAGAACCATGACACCTTTGCCAATGTGGCATCCATCAGCCTACCAACAATCACCCGCCTTTTGAAGAGGAAACATGGATCTATGAAACACATTTACCTGGTGCCTTTTGAGAGAAACAACGACCGGTGAAACAATTGCGGGCCGAGTATGTTCAGGTACAGCAGTATGTACTGTATTACTGTTGTTATTTGATGCATATGCTACTTCGCAATATCATATTGGACTATACTGTAGAAATAACTAACCAAAATATATTTGCCCCACCAAGATTTACATGCTAAAATCACCACTGGGATGGATCAAAAACATTGTAGTTACTCCACAATACTAATTGACAGAGTGAAAATAAGGAAGCCTGTACAGTATAAAAATATTCCAAAACATACATCCTGTTTGCAGTAAGGCACTAAAGTAAAACGGCAAAAAATGTGGCAAAGTAATGAACTTTATATCCTTGTAAGGGTCCTGTGTGTAGCTGGTGTAGAGAGTCAGGCGCAGGACAGCAGATATGAGTAATCAACGTATTTTACTCAAAAAGACAAATTTACAAAGTAACATCACGAGCCCACAAAGACGGACTGAAATACAATAAACAATCACTCACAAACACAACATGGGGAACAGAGGGTTAAATAATAAACAAATAATTGGTGAGTGAAGCCAGGTGTGTAAGACAAAGACAGAACAAATGGAAAATGAAAAGTGGATCGGCGATGGCTAGAACGCCGGTGACGTCGACCGCCGAACGCCGCCCGAACAAGGAGAGGGACCGACTTCGGCGGAAGTCGTGACAGTCCTGAATACAAAGCATTATGTTCGGGGCAAGTCCAATACAACACATTACTGAGTACAACTTTTCATGTTTTCAAGCATGGTGGTGGCTGCCTTGTGTTATGTGTAGGCTTATCAGTTAAATGTTTTACTTAAATTGTCAACACTTGAAAATGACTGTCTAGCAATGATCGACAACCAGCTTGACAGAGTTTGAAGAATTTTAAGAAGAATAATGTGCAAATATTGTACAATCCAGGTGTGCAAAGTTCTTAGAGACTCACAGTACCCAGAAAGACAGCTGTAATCGGTGCCAAAGGGGATTCTAACATGTATTGATTCAGGGGGTTGGATACTTCTCTAATCAAGATATAGTAGTGTTTTATTTTTCATAAATGTTTTACAAATGTTAATATTTTTCTTTACAGAGTATTTTATGTATATCGTTGACAAAAAAAAAAATCACAATTAAATCCATTTTAGTCCCGCTTTCTAACACAACAAAATGTGGAAAAAGCAAAGGGGTGTGAATACTTTCTGAAGGCAATGTATACATTAATGCTACACATACTGTACATCACTGTACATCACACATACCAGACTCTTATTATGTTTGCTAAATACTGCACAATTTAAACACTTACCCCCAATCCCCACTTCCCCAAAACATGTTAATATTGGACTGTATTATACTTATTATATTCTACTGAGCCATTTATTTTATGTTCGTATTCTAATCTTTTATTACATGTTATTTTTGTTATATTGTCGAGATGGAACCTTCAAATAAGTATTTCGTTGGACGGTTAATACTATGTGTTTTTTCCGTACATACAACTAATAAAACTTGAAACTTGAAATTTGAGTAACAAGGGGATAGTAAAACAGTAGGACTGAGATTAGGCAGATTAGTCAAGATTACAGTGTGATTAGGAGGGTTTCTTAGCTCATTTACAGGGGTTAGGAACTGCAATGCAATCATTTGAGGAAATCAATAAATCTGGGCTTTTAGTCTATCTACAGTATCTAAGATTAAAGAAATGGATCACTAAGACAAAGAGGTAGTTGAAAGGTGTCTAAGACTGAGGAGTGTTTGAGCTCATTGTCAGAATTTGAGAACAGAGATTCCAATCCAGGCAAATAGATGACATCTGGAGTGAGTTAGTGTGTCGTATTGGGTCATTTACAACGTCATGGTCCAACCAGGCCTACTGACATACACCACAGTCCTAAAACAAATGCATGGAGGACAGATTTTCGATGTCCTTTCCATTTTGCAGCATGTCATTTCCGTGACGACAAGATGTCCGACATGTTTTATTCAGGCCGTGAATGAAAATATGAAGAGGCCAATATGAAAAGAGAGGGAAATATAGAACCAAGACAGTAGATTCATTTCTTCAAATAAATCAGTAGAGTAAGACATAAACAATATAACATTTCACCATGTGTCAGTGGTATCTGCCCCTCAGGCTTTTTGTCCTTGAGCGATGATGCTCTCGCATCTTTTTTAAATGGGATTCTCGCAAACCTGTGAGTGACAAATTGCGCTGTCAGTCTCCATGAATTGAGTAGACAGTAATGAAACCTTTCTCTAAAAACAATATCCACAAATGAGGGGGCAAAGTCTTCCCGCAATGAATTGTTTTGATACGGAAATATAATCCATACTGGATATAGATTTCATAAAAGAAAAGTACAAAGCGTGTTGACCAGACAGTAGCCTTGCATTGTAGCTTTACCCTGGAGCTGTGTATGTAAACAGCTCTGCAGAGAGAGCGCACAGCTTCCACACCCTGTGTGTGGGGGGAAGAGGGGGGGGGGGTTCAGGAAGAGCCAGAGAATTGTAGGTTATCATAGCCAAGTGGGTGTCAAATTATCCCTTCACCACAATTACATTGCCATGGGTTTCAAAGCCTGTCTGTTAAGCAGCAGCCTGCTGTCTGCTGTCAACTCATCCCCACCACCAAGCATGAGAGAGAGAGGGAGAGCGAGAGAGCGAGAGAGAGAGAGAGAGAGAGAGAGAGAGAGAGAGAGAGAGAGAGAGAGAGAGAGAGAGACAGGGATATGGAGAGGATGAGAGCAGAGTTTTGTGGGTATAACTAAGCTCATACATATCGTTGGCACATGTTGCATCACCCAGGAACACAGTGAAAAGTACCTTTAGATCTGTCAAACAGAAGGCCAATGCTTTGTGTTAAAGCTGAAGGCTTGTACAATGTGTAACTCAAAATTGTGTGGCGCAATAAGCCAAATCCAATATCAGTAGAAACAGGTTGTTTTTTATACATATCAAAGGAAACTTTTTAGTTGACAATCCACTGTAGCATAGCAGCATGTAATTTTGGCACTCAGATCCTGAAGGCCAGCTTGACAAGGCATGCTGTGTGAAAGCTCTAACGTGTGTGTCTCTCTCTCTCTGTGTGTGTGATGTCAAAAAGGCCTGCTATTCTATATCGCTCTATCTCTACACCAAGGTGACCATGTGTCAAAGAACATATTTAATTTTTTGTTGACTGTATGTTCACTGATTCATGTCAAGTGTCTCCTGGGACGTGAGTGAAAGCATGGTGCATGCCTGTTGCCGTGGTCTCTTTCATATTGTGACCCTAACCTTGATAAGTTCAGAGCTGTAGTACAGCTCTGCTATTGACAGGGAGAAGGATATGGCATTGTCTCTCGCTTGTATTGCTATAGAACTGATGGAGAATGGATGAGTTATAACTAAGTATAAAACAAACCTCAAAAAGATCTCACATTTTACAGAATCTGTGAAAATAGAAATGATCAAACAACTGTTACTCCCTCTCTGTCTTCCTCTCTTTAACATGCAGGCACGCGCACACACACACACACACACACACACACACACACACACACAATACCTCACCACATTGTGCATCGTGAGCCCTCCATCTGGTGTCCTGTGGAGCACTGAGGCAGGGGAGAATGTCACTTTCAACAGAGTTCTCAACAGCAAATTAGGCCCCATTGGAGAGACAAAGAATTTGAAAACAAACCCAATATTGATAAACTCCCATATCTACTGGGTGAAATACCACAGTGAGCCATCACAGCAGCAAGATTTTTGACCTGTTGCCACAAGAAAAGGGCAACCAGTGAAGAACAAACACCATTGTAAATACAACCCATATTTATGTTTATTTATTTCCCCTTTTGTACTTTAACTACTTGCACATCGTTACAATACTGTATAAAGACATAATATGACATTTGAAATGTCTTAATTCTTTTGGAACTTCTGTGAGTAATGTTTACTTTACATTTTTATTGTTTAATTCACTTTTGTTTATTATCTACTTCACTTGCTTTGGCAATGTTAACATATGTTTCCTATGCCAATAAAGCCCTTAAATTGAATTGAATTGAGAGAGTGGATGAGAGATATGTAAATAAATACAATGCCTAGATGGGGAATCAGAGGCAGTCACAAATCTTTATCTACAGTACAGCAAGGCTCCCAGGCTCACAGCAGGGGAGCAGTGTCACTGAAGCAAAGCTAGTAAAGACTGACAGAAGAATACAGCCTCTGGATAGACATGGACGGCGGGAGTCTATTGATGCAGGAATAGATCTATATCTCCCAGCCATGCTGACCTAAACAAATAAAATACTTCTAATCTCCGTGTGAAATCTGTTCACTGCATCTGATTTGATCTGAAATTGAAATCCAGCAGAATTTCCCTGTGTATTACACATCCAGATCATCATACATCATATTTCCGTTTAAAGCACAAATTCACGGTACTGCTCGGCGCACGCTGGTGACATTTTAACTACACAAAGTAAATGGTGTGCGTGCAGATTTCCCCTGACAGCCTGTCAGTCGCTATTAACACTTGAACACTTTATCTCCAGATATCATCCCATGCACTTTTAAATGTGATCAATTGACTTTGCGTGTAAGCACCTTGATCTAGTATCACAGACTGATGCATTTGTGAGTGAATGCCCGGGCCTCTCTCACTCTCTGTGTATCTCAGCAGCAGTGCTCACCGCAGCAGCACATGAATAGTTTTGCATACATTTTTCTCAGCGAAGCCAACGCTAAAATTGTAATGCTGTGCGGATGCTGTGGCCCATCCTCCCCCCACCTCTCTCAGGAAGCCGAAGCCATCCAAATGCCACACCACTGCCACTGCTATTACAGATGAGGCCTTCGCTTCTTTAGGACCAAACTCATCACTGACACATTTTTTTTTATCTAACATTTGACTTTTTTGTTCAAGTAATTGCTTAAGCCTTGGCTGGTGATACATATTTCAGAAAAAGACCCAGAGGTATGTTTTGTTAAAGGTTGTAAAATTATATAGACACGAAAGAACATTGACTACAATACATATTTAAGGAATACAATTAACCCTCTGGGTTATGCCTCATGGCTGTGTATGAAATCGCTACTAGGGGACCTTTCAGAATTTACAGAACCGGGTCATGATTTTTCAATTTCAGTCTGGGGGGGGGGTCTTTAATTTAATTTGAAATCAATACAATTTCAATATTTCTCAGTGTTTTAGAATAGGTTGCTTATTGTTTCTCAATATATTACTGATGCCACCACTCATTGATTCTCCGCTGGGTGTGGTCTCAATCAAATGATCCATAGCCTATAGGGCCGATTCCACGCCAGTGGGAGCTGAAAATATTTTGGGTATCTCAGATGCTGGCAATTCTCACATAGAAACTTCATTGGGTGGAAGGATGTTTGAAATTCTTTTTACATTTTTATCACAAACCATTCTTGAGATAATCTGGTTGAAAGAGGCCATTTTAGTCCCTTTTTAGAGGTTAACAAAGGTTAGCAAAAGACATAGCCTGATGACAAAAACTTTACTCATGGTCATTCCCACTAAGGCCAATTTTGAATGGCTGATATCCTAGTGTAACGCTGGGAGTTGAGATGCAGGTGCATGGGGTGAGTTTAATAATACAAGAAACATGGAACGATACAAAAGAGTAGCGTCGGGACATTAAAGACATAACCAATCCTCTGGATCGTACCCCTCCGAGTCCACCAGGTACTGGAGCCGACCCCCATGACGTAGGTAGTTCAGTAGGGATCTGATCGCATAGGTGATACCGCCCTCGACGCCCAGGGGAGGCGGAGTGGGGTCGTGGGGGACAACCTTAAGCAGGGGACCAGGAACAACCGGCCTGAGAAGGGAGACATGAAAGGAAGGTATGATACAGTAGTCACTGTGGCGCTGTAATCTATACGTCACCTCGTGGCCCCCCTGGAGAACCTTGAACGGCCCCACAAACCGGGGACTCAGCTTCTTGCAGGGCAGGTGTAGTGGGAGGTTCCTGGTGGAGAGAAAGACGTGATCACCAGGATGGAACACGGGAGCCTCCCTGTGGTGGCGATCCACCTGCTCCTTCTGACGGTGATAACGTGCTGGAGTCTCACCTGGGTGTCGCTCCACACTTCTGCACGCCTGAACCACTCATCCACCGCAGGAGCTTCGGTCTGGCCCTGGGTCCACAGAGCAAGGGCCGGCTGATAACCCATAACACACTGGAAGGAAATCAGCCCAGTGGTGGAGTGACGTAATGAATTCTGGGCGCACCCCACCCAGGGAAGGAATCGGGTGGCTCTTCAGGAACCTGCCCAGCTCCTGGTTCATCCCCTCCACCTGCCCGTTAGACTGAGGCCTATACCTGGAAGTGAGGCTGACCGTGACCCCGAGCTTCTCCATGAAGGTTCTCCATACCGTGATGTGAATTGGGGGACACGGTCGGAGACGATCACCTCCGGAAGGCCATAATGCCGGAAGACCTGCTGGAACAGTGCCTCAGTGACCTGGAGAGCAATAGGGAAACCAGAGAGGGATAAAACGAATGGTGGTGAAAATCATCAGAGGGGAGATCAGTGCCAAAATCAGTGGATAGATGAGCCCAGGAACTCTAAGGCACGGGAAGGGGAAGGAGTTTCCCTGCTGGAGTGTGAAAGGGGGATTTAGTTTTGGCACACATAGAACAGGAGTTGACGTAGCGAATAACGTCTTGTGCCAAGGGGGTTCACCAATACTTTTCGGAGAGAGATTGAATAGTACGGGTGATCCCTGGATGTTCCAAATCAAATAAAATTTTATTGGTCACATACACATGGTTAGCAAATGTTAATGCGAGTGTAGCGAAATGCTTGTGCTTCTAGTTCCGACCATGCAGTAATATCTAACAACTAATCTAACAATTTCACAACAACTACCTTATACACACAAGTGTAAAGGAATGAATAAGAATATGTACATATAAATATATGGATGAGCGATGGCCGAACGGCATAGGCAAGATGCAGTAGAGGGTATAGAGTACAGTATATACATATGAGAGGAGTAATGTAGGGTATGTAAACATTATGTAAAGTGGTATTGTTTAAAGTGACTAGTAATACATTTATTACATCCAATTTTTTATTATTAAAGTGGCTAGAGATTGGCAGCAGCCACTCAATGTTAGTGATGGCCTTGAGATAGAAGCTGTTTTTCAGTCTCTCGGTCCAGCTTTGACGCACCTGTATTGACCTCGCCTACTGGATGATAGCGGGGTGAACAGGCAGTGGCTCGTGTGGTTGTTGTCCTTGATGATCTTTTTGGCCTTCCTGTGACATCGGGTGGTGTAGGTGTCCTGGAGGGCAGGTAGTTTGCCCCCGGTGATGCGTGGTGCAGACCTCACTACCCTCTGGAGAGCCTTGCGGTTGTGGGCGGAGCAGTTTCCGTAACAGGCAGTGATACAGCCCGACAGGATGCTCTCGATTGTGCATCTGTAAAAGTTTGTGAGTGTTTTTGGTGACAAGACAAATTTCTTCAGCCTCCTGAGGCACATTCTTCACCACGCTGTCTGTGTGGGTGGACCATTTCAGTTTATCCGTGATGTGTATGCCGAGGAACTTAAAACTTTCCACCTTCTCCACTGCTGTCCCGTCGATGTGGATAGGTGGGTGCTCCCTCTGTTGTTTCCTGAAGTCCACAATCATGTGATTTGTTTTGTTGACATTGAGTGTGAGGTTATTTATCTGACACCACACTCCGAGGGTCCTCATCTCCTCCCTGTAGGCCGTCTTGTCGTTGTTGATACTCAAGCCTACCACTGTAGTGTCGTCTGCAAACTTGATGATTGAGTTGGAGGTGTGCAGGGCCACGCAGTCATGGGTGAACAGGGAGTACAGGAGACGGCTGAGAACACACCCTTGTGGGGCCCCAGTGTTGAGGATCAGCTGGGTGGAGACGTTGTTTGCTATCCTCACCACCTGAGACCCAGGGTCTCGAGCTTAATGACGAGTTTGGAGGGTACTATGGTGTTAAATGCTGAGCTGTAAATCGATGAACAGCATTCTTACATAGGTATTCCTCTTGTCCAGATGGGTTAGGGCAGTGTGCAGTGTGATTGCGATTGCGTCGTCTGTGGACCTATTGGAGCGGTAAGCAAATTGGAGTGGGTCTAGGGTATCAGGTAGGGTGGAGGTGATATGATCCTTGACTAGTCTCTCAAAGCACTTCATGATGACGGAAGTGAGTGCTACTGGGCGATAGTTATTTAGCTCAGTTACCTTAGCTTTCTTGGGAACAGGAACAATGGTGGCCCTCTTGAAGCATGTGGGAACAGCAGACTGGGATAGGGATTGATTGAATATGTCCGTAAACACACCAGCCAGCTCGTCTGCGCATGTTCTGAGGACCCGGCTAGGGATGCCGTCTGGGCCGGCAGCCTTGCGAGGGTTAACACATTTAAATGTTTTACTCACGTTGGCTGCGGTGAAGTAGAGGCCGCAGGCTTTGGTAGCGGGCCATGTCGGTGGCACTGTATTGTCCTCAAAGCGAGCAAAGAAGTTGCTTAGTTTGTCTGGGAGCAAGACATCAGGGTCCGCGACGGCTCTCGTGTCTGAGCCGTTGAATTGAGACTCTACTTTGTCTCTATACTGACGCTTAGCTTGTTTGATTGCCTTGCGGAGGGAATAGCTACACTGTTTGTTTCCGGTCGCCTTGCCCTGGATCCCTGGATCTTCCAC